>NC_044981.1:88841649-89441649 GCF_008728515.1 Papio anubis | reverse complement strand
ATGCACACTGGCAGATGCAGGAGAATGGACAAGCATCCCTGAGTTCCGACTCCATGGCAGTGTCCAGGGGTAGGTGTCTGCAACTCCCAAAGCCCAAGTGGGTGTGTGTTACAGTGCGCTCTTTTAGCCTTGCTGTGCTGGGTGGCTTAAGTGTTAATCAGCTCAGTGCCCTCTTGGTGCCCAGGTGCTTCTCCAGCGTACAGGAAGAATTGGGTCACACAGGGACTTGAAGGATCAATGCAGGGTTTTTAGTGAGTGGTAGAGGTGGCTCTCAGTGGGATGGATGGAGAACAGGAAGCGGGATGGAGTAAGAAGATGATCTTCTTCTGGCATTTGACCATGAGAAGATGATGTTCCCCTGGAGCTGGGCCATCCAGCAGCTGATCTCCTTTCCAACCGTCCCAGCTAAACTCCTCTGGATGTTCAAATGCTCGATTCCTTCCCTCTGCTGCACTGTGCTGCTGTTCTTCTGCTCTTCTGTTCATCTCCTCGTCTGCTTGTGAAGCTGGGGGTTTGGAGTTTATATGGGTACAGGATAGGGGGGCTTAGTGGGCCAAAAGACAACTTTTGGACATGAAAACAGGAATACCTGTTCTCATTTAAGGCTGCAAGTTTCCAGGCTTGAGGGTGGGGCCTTTGCCCGGGAACCACCCTCTTCTACCCAGTGTTTCTCTGTCTCCTGTCTGTATTAATAGTTCAGACTATGCACATTTACCGCCTGGATAAAGAAAAGTTCATCACTGCAGTTTCAAACTTAAACCTTCCTCTAATATAATCTGTCTTCCATGAGGTTTCTAGAGTTATTTTTCTAAAATAAAGATACAATAATTTCACTCATATAATTACATTTTTAAACTACCCTATATTTTTTTGTTTACATTAACTCTGTCCCCAAATTATGTTCTCAACAGTTCCACTGAACACTCCTTACAAAGATGATTAAATCTGGGTTCTCAGAAGTTAAGTGCATTCTACATACTTGCACTTTTGCAAACTCCTCACTTTCGTCTCATGGTACTCTCTCCCTCCTTCCTGCTTTGGGCTTTTTGACCTTTCTAAACCGTACAGTGAAGTTCAAAGGTCACTTCCAAATCATTTATATTTCATTATCATCTATTGTTATGACTCTAAGAACAATGTTAATATCTGATTTGTTTTTTAAAGGGGATATATGACTATTTTCTTCATCAAATTATAACCTACTTAAGGGAAAATGTTCCTTCAATGTCCATCCGTAAGTTTCTGGGATCTAGCATGTTGGTGTGCAAGAGAGGCTATCGATAAGCCTTTTTTGAAATGAATTTGTATTAATATTTTAAATTTATCAGGTTGCATCATATTCTCAAAGTTTGTTTTCCAATGCATAATTCATCATTCACAATAGTGAAACTATTTAAAAATTTTATTTATTTTCCTTTCCTCCATGATGGGATACTCTTCTATATATTCATTCTATAGTTTAGAAAATGCCTCCATTTTTTCACTGTTAATTCTACAAGAGCATTAAACTCATCTTAGTCGTGTGTGTGTGTGTGTGTGTGTGTGTATGTAGGCTTTGATAGGAATAGCTGAACACCATGCCTGCCTATTAATTGTATTTATGAATTTTTGTTGACAAGTCAGACATTTATATGAGACCTAGGAACAAAAGCCATTGCATCTTTTTCTTTCTGTTCTACATAAAGTTGAAGAGTACAACCCATTCTGAAGCATTTATTTTTTTCTTATCCCTATGCAAGAAGTAAACTATGAATAAAGTTTGTCTTTTCAAGCTAAACCAAGTGGTATTTTCTTTAAATTGGATACTTTGTGGCTTTTTTTTTTTTTTTTTGGGCGGGGGATGGAGTCTCGCTCTGTCACCAGCTGGAGTGCAGTGGCATGATCTCGGCTCACTGCAACCTCTGCCTCCCGGGTTCAAGTGATTCTCCTGCCTCAGCCTCCCCAAAACTGGGACTACAGGCACATGCCACCACGCCAGGATAATTTTTGTAGTTTTAATAGAGACAGAGTTTCACCATGTTGGCCAGGATGGTCTCGGTCTTTGACCGCATGATCCACCTGCCTCAGCCTCCCAAAGTGCTGGGATTACAGGCGTGAGCCACCGCAACCTGCCACTTTGTACCTTTTTTAATTCAAAAGTACCTTTTAAAAGATATATTTGCCATTTTTTTAAAATCAGCATGTCAAAATTAACTGATGGGCCTAACAGAAATTAAAATGCTCTGTTAAATTTTTATTGTAGATTACATATTGCCATATACAACTTCTCTTACAAGTAATAGCATTCCAGTTCTCTATCTCCTTTCAATTGTCATGCATTCTTTTGACTTGTCTCTTACGTAAATTATTTTCTTCTCCAACATATCTGGTGAACTCTCTTCAGTGTGTGGATGATATTAAATTTGTTGTTTCATTTAATGGGAAATTAACTCTGCAGTTTCTCTTGACAATGCTTTTATTGCCATTTAACCATTACTTAAACATTAAATCACAATTTTTAAACTTATTTTTCTATGCTTTGCTTTTTCATCCTATTGTGCATTCCTGGAAATCAACAGTATACAGTAGAATACAAATGCATGTTAATGAAATGACTTAAATGATATTTATACCCGAAGAACTCAGTAAATGGTCAATAGAGACCCAAAGGTTGTCTTTAAAAGCCTCTAGCAGGATCATTTTTTTTTTTTTTTTCTATTTTTGCCTTGAGAATATTGGCCAAATAACTGTTCAGAGTGTTTTTATAGTAATGAATATTCATATGGTCAGATCATATGATAGTTAAGAGCTTAGCTTTCTGGTCAGATGGTCTCCATTCAAATGTTTGCTAAACCATTCTTATTACTCCTATGATTGTGAGTAAATTGTTTAACCTTTCTAATATGTATTTGTAATGAAGATAGTAACATTGTTTTATTACAAAACAATAAAATTATACTGTACAATGTTGTGTTGAAGAAAAAGTCATCAAATTTTGCTTTGATCAAATTTCAGTGAATAAATTATACTTTTGAGAAATTTATCTTTCTGTACTTCCCTACTGTGAGGATGGAAAAAAGGCAATGTATGTAAGTAAGAAATAAACTTCCTCCTTATGAGCATTTGATATATGCTTATAGCCTCATAGACATATGATAAATATTACTTGTTAATGATGTTTCTCTAAAGGTATTTTATTCTATTTACAAGTTACTATGTACAAACGATTAAAATTATTTGGTAGACTATTACCTGCTACTTCAGATCATTATTATTGTTTCTACTGCTACTATTCTAGGACATGATTATCGCACCTGAAACTTGAAGACAGATGACGAAAGCCCCAGTTTTCAGGTATTTTTCCTAATGATACATGTATTATTATAAAGAGTCTTTAATATATCTTCAATATTGGGTATTATTAATCAATATAAAGTTGTTTCACCGTGTGTTATAACTGCTGAAATTGTTCATTTTATTTTCAACAACAATCTGCCTACATTTCTAGAACACATGTTCAAGTTCAGCAAATCCTCATTCTATGAAAGACTGTAACAGTAATAACACCACTCTCCTCAACTAATTTGCATTACCAATGCTGTGTTGAAAAAAATAGTACTATTCTCTTTGATCAAACTTTGGTAAACATTCTGTGCTTCTGTGGAATATATCTCACTGGCTTCCTTTATCTCATGGGCATGATTTTAGTTAGCGGGCAGGCTTTAGGGAAAGAACTTTGAAAGATCGTTTAAAGAATAAATTGTCTTTCTTCCTTGGCAACAGTCATCTTGTCTTTGGTCTAATCCTAAAGAAATTGATACTCATATTTTTGAAGGTTGTGTGAAAATTTACATCACTGCTGCTCTAGCTTAATCTTATTGTTTGTCATCCCTCTAGGTTAGTATGTGTCCCAAGTGTTTGCAGAAAATTGAAATAGTGAAATAATACCAATTGAAAAAATGATTGCTATTATAGAGTATTAATCTGTGGAGTTCAAACTCATTAATCTAGATCACCTCCCTTTGAGAGAACAGGAAGCACATAGGACAATACAAAAAAAAAAAAAAATAAAATACCAAAAAAAAAAAAAAAAAAAAAAAAAAAATTAAAGTCATATTAAAAAACTCCAAGGTCACATAATAAATCAGAGTGGACTTTAAAAGTTGTGCTAAATTTCTAGCTTGCTTAAGAGGGATAGTGGTATTTCTTAAATCCAAATTCAATTTCTTTCGTTTATGGTGACTTACTGACTCGGGGATGAAAACTCCAGAAATTAAACACAGTAGTACTCATAAAAGGGGAAAAATCTGTTAATAAAATATTTTGAATTTCTCCATTCCATTGTAACTCTCCAGTAAGAAAAATAGAGCTTATTCCAAGAATATAATGTCTCTATGTGATTTTACTCCTTTTCTTTGCTGTTCAGATGTTACTCTTTGGAGATTTAGAAAAATACCTATTAAGGACAGATGACATTTGTCACTATAGCAGCTGTGACTATTTAGATGGTACAAAGGCATTTTTTAAAGCAAGAGTATATCTAACTTATCAGCTGAGTCCTCAATGACAATGATGAAACTTTGTAGCATATCGGGACAATGACAATATCATTGCCTACAATGTTTTATATAAGCTTCCCATAACTCTGCAGGAATAAATATATGGAGATCCTTGTGGAATCTAAAAAATAAATCTAATGTCAAATGTCACAGTCATAGCACTGAGAACATAAACAGAGTTTTGGGGAATTAAATAATCTGATAAAGCGGCTGGCACGGTGGCTCACTCCTGTAATCTCAACACTTTGGGAGGGCAAGGTGGGTGGATCACGAGGTCAGGAGTTCAAGAACAGCCTGGCCAATATGGTAAAATCCTGTCTATACTAAAAACACAAAAATTAGCCTGGCATAGGAGTGCATGCTTGTAGTCCCAGCCACTCAGGAACCTGAGGCAGGAATATCGCTTGAATCCAGGAGATGGACACTGCAGTGAGCTGAGATCACATCACTGCACTCTAGCCTGGGTGACAGAGCAAGATGGTGTCTTAAAAAAAAAAAAAATCTGATAAAGCATATGTAACAACTTTGTCAGGAAAATTTTTTGTCCAACGTAAATGATAATATCCAGTGCCCAGATTTCCTTGGAAGAGCAAACTATTCTGAATAAAAGAGGAACGAGAAATTTTAAGTGCCTTAGAGGTTGAGATAGATGCATTTAATAGGGAAAATTTCAGAGGTAAAAGTCCCATGGGTGACAAGTTCAAGACAAGACTAGAAAAACTGTCAATGTCTAAGGTGAAGTTTTGTTTTTAATTTGTTTATTTGTTTTTAGGATCATTTGCTTTGTTACATGTTTGACGTGAAACTTCTTCAAGGGTCATAAAATATTTGCTTATATTCCCTTAATCTTTAATGTTTTCTTTGAAAATTCATAGAGCCTTTAAATTTTGTGTCCAGTAGGCACATTGTAATGCAAAATCCAAACAATGAAGAGAGATATCAGCAATATATTTTGATATTAGAAAGTTTCCAGAAATGTAAACACACTTTAAATACTTTATGTTATACTAATATCTTTTTCATGGGAAAATTATGTTTTCTAATTTATTTTTTAAATTCAGACTGTTTGTATTTCAAATTATCAATTTTTTTGTCTAAATAATTGCAAAATATTCAAAATTCTTTCTTCAAATTTTTACTTACCAATTAAATATAATAATAGAGTTGAAAATAATTATAAGTAATAAAATATTTTAACCTTATTCTCTTCAGTATAGTGATATCCTGTTCTAATTATAAAGGTTAAAAAAAAGTCTTACATGGCAAGGCTGAAGTACATTAATATCTTTATGAGGTTAATTAAATGAAAGTATTTGGTGAATGAATGTAGCTCTGTGTATGGGATGGAAGACTGTCTAGAAAATGTATGTATTTATTATGTATTTGCTTATTTATTTTGTATTTATTTAAACTAGCTCTCACATCCAAACTTAATACCTAATTACTGTGTTTTAAGGGCAGGTTAGGGTGTTAAATAGTTATTAATATGTTATTGATGACTTGAAATTCAGGTTGCTTGTTCTCAAGTATTTATTTTCTTAAAATAGTATTTAGTGGTAAATACTGAAGTTAACTGTTGAACTATGAGAAAATATAACATTAAAACTGAGTTTTTATTTCTTTATTATATTCAGACAAGTTTAGAGAAAGCAATTATTGGTGGAGAAGCTGAAAACACACAATATCAATATTTTCTCAGTTCAGGGTTAACGAAGAAAGAGTAAAGGAGAGTCCATTTAAGATCAGAAGAACAAACACTTTCGACAAGTGCATAGATTTCATGGAGTATACAGAGTATTCAGACTCTCTGTAGGTGGCTGCCAGATAGCTGTGCTTTTCAGCCTCTTCATAGATTTACACAAAATTACCCAGCTGTCTAACAACTAGCTGGTAGGATACTGCGTTTCATCATTTTTATTAGGTGTTGTCCATTTCTTACAGCTCTTTACAGTTCTCTTAATCCTGGGTTTGTTTGCATACATGTAGTCGAGAAAAGTTTTTCTAAAATTAAGCTCTAGAAATCAAAGGCTTCATATCTTCAATTTCAGCTTGTCCTGACTTTGTGTCTCAGGATACTCTATTTTTTCTGTTTTTTTTTTTTTTTTTTTTTTTTGTTGTTAGAGAGAGAGAGAGAAACAACTGCTATCTGCTATAATTAGATAATTTAGCTAAGGTATGAGAGCCTGAAGAGTCATATTAAGTGGTTATATTTTTAGCAAATAAATTTCAAGCCTTTTTTGATGTTAATGACAGCCTTCTAAATCAGTAGCTGGGAGACACATGCTGCCCCGAATGGGTAGAGCTTTGACTTCTTCTTCCTGCTTTAACCAAAGATGCTCCAATTAGATCCATTTTTATAATAAGCTTCTTAATAAGCTTTAATGTAAGTAAGTGTCCTATATATTAAAAACAAAAGTTGAAAGTGAATGTACTAAAGCAAATGGGCTATTATGTCATACAGAATTTAGGGCTCGGGCTCAGGAAACAAATTCCTTAGGTTCAAATCTTGGCTCACTCAAAACACTACATACACACACACACACACACACACACACACACACACACACCCCTACCTATCCAGTCCATAAACAACTATGAACAAGTAGTTTAACTGCTTTGTGCCTCATGTTTTCTATATAGAATGAGGTTATAACAGTACTACCTATCTCACAGAACTGCTTTGAGAATTAAATGCCTTAATGCCATATGCCATGTAGAGGACTTAGAATGATGCCTGGAAAAAATAATAAAATAATAAATAATGAATCAATACAATTTAGATATTACTAATCTTTGTATTGGCATTATCATTATATTTTCATCATTATACTCCTAGGTCCTTATCATATCTCTTCTTGTGTTGCCATTGGAGTAAATGTCTAATTCTCTTTATTAAATTGTAGGCGTGAAGAGCTGCTATTCTAATTGTCCTTCCAGGTAGCTAGTAGGGTTGAGCCTTCTTGCTTTTGTTAGAAATTACCATGCAACTTTCTTTGTTGAGCAGAATGTTCAGGAATGAGTGAAAGTGTGCCTGTCACTTTCAGGCAAAAGCTTTAATATCAGTATATAATTTACTGAGTCCCCTTCCTGTGCCTTGTTGATGTGGAAGCAAGTGTTAAAATAGAGCTTCCATCAGCCTCAGAGGCTATGATGAGCAGATTCTATTATTGACCTGCATTAAACCTGCAGCAAAAGCAAGAAGTAACTTTTTGTTCCTTTAAGCTGCTAGAGTTTGGAGTTAGTCTGTCATCATAGCATAAATTAATCTATTCTGATTTATACAGGAGCTGGGTATTGCTATTCCTTCCCTTCTTTCCTTAACTCATTTAACAGAATAGTATTATGTCAAATAAATGAAATAAAATATCTTCAATAGAATAGTTGTTCATCATTGTATAATTCATGAAACATGTGAATTCCACAAACTACTATCTTCAATCAAAGGATTATTTTCACCTTGTGCTTGACATTTTAATATCAGTTAACTGTTGCCTAATCCTGCTTTTTTCATTTCATATCATCATAAATCCACCCTATAGAGCTGCTTTCATTGGTAAATTTATAGGGAATAGCAGTGTATCACTATAATACCATACTTTGACATTTATTTCCTTGGAAATGACAATGAAAGAGCAATTGTTTACTTGATATAATGAAAATATTATGTTTTTCTTCTTTTTATATATATTCTTAGCTGCAGAAAGGTGGATATGTTCTGGTCCTCAAAAAAATGGTATAATTTCTTTTTTTTCTAAGTGCTAAATTAAGATTTTAGAAAATAACAGGGCTGGATAGATTCAGTTAGATTCAATGTGGTGGGGGGGGGACGGAGTATTAATGTAATTGAAAAGCTCTGGGAAAGAAGGAAAAGTTTGAGAACAGGGATTGACTTCCAGAAAATTTATTGATGCAGCTTTCTAAAACCTTAGAGATTTGTATGTTCCTGTTTGTACACACTGAAGACCAGCAGATGCTACTTTCATGAAATTCTGTTGGGGAAAGTGTAAAGAGACAACACAACACTTTTGGTGAGATAAAAAAATGTTCTACTGGAGATGCTGTGAAGGGCAAATAGTGTATCTTCTGTGCTATTGGCTAATATTTTAATGGATTTTTATGTATTCAATTTTTTCATTACATTGTGATTTCTCTGGATACAAGAGTCTGCATCTTGTTCACTGCCATTTCTTAATTTCATAGAACATCTTAATTTCACTAGCACATCTAGCATAGCTTCGAAACCTAGTTAAAGTTAATTTTACTAGGTTAAATTAGTAATTGGAAAATTAAAGATATTCATTTATACTTTAATTTTTATATGTTTTTATTCCACAACATATAGTTATTGTTTTGCAGCGTAACTTTTATATTTATCAATAGTTTTTCCTTTGAATCCTTATAATTGTCTGCATGTCCATGTTTATATTTGGAGTAGTTTTCTCAACTACTATAAATGATTATTTTTTTGATCCCATGAATAATTTGGAAGTATACTAATAAATTTTCAGATATTTGAGAATTTTCCAGAGCTCTTCCTTTTACTGGTTTCTAATTTAATTTCATTTTTAATGTATTGAAGCTTGCTTTATTGCAAATAATTTTGTCTATCTTGGTACATGTTCTATGTACACTTGAAATGAATCTGCATTCTGATGTTTTTGGCTGGAGTGTTCAACAAAGTCAGTTAGTCCCAAGATGAATTAACCCTTTTTAATCACATGAAAGGATTGTCTGGTTCTATAAACATTTTGAAATATTTTTTCTAGTTCTGTGAAAAATGTCATTGGTAGTTTGATAGGAATAACATTAAATGTGTAAATTGCTTTGGGCAGTATGGCCATTTTACTGATATTGACTCTTCCTACCCCTGAGGATGGAATGTTTTCCCATTTGTTTATGTCATCTCTGATTTCTTTGCGCAGGGTTTTTAAATTCTCATTGTAAAGATCTTTCACCTCCCTGGTTAACTGTATTCCTAGGTCTTGTATTTTTTTTGTGGCGTTTGTGAATGGGATTTCATTCCTTATTTGGCTCTCAGCCTGGCTGTTATTAATGTATAGGAATGCTAATGATTTTGTATGTTGATTTTGTATCCTGAAACTTTGCTGAAGTTGTTTATTGGGTGAAGGAGCCTTGGGGTCCAGACTATGGAGGTTTTCAGACAGAGAATCCTGTTGTCTGCAGGGATACTTTGACTTCCTTTCTTCCTACTGGAATGCCCTTCATTTCTTTCTCTTGCCTGATTGCTCTGGCCGAGACTTTCAATGCTATGTTGCATAGGAGTTGTGAGAGAGGGCATCCTTGTCTTGTGCCAGTTTTTCAAGGAACATGTTTCCAGATTTTACCCATTCAGTAAAATGTTGGCTGTGAGTTTCTCATAGATAGCTCTTATTATTTTGAGGTATGTTATTTCAATACCTAGTTTATTGAGAGTTTTTAACATGAAGCGATGTTGAATTTTGTCAAAAGCCTTTTCTGTATATACTGAGATAATCGTGTGGGTTTTGTCTTTAGTCCTATTTATGGGATGAATCATATATATTTATGTATGTTGAACCAACCTTGTGTCCTAGGGTTAAAGCCTACTCGATCATTGTGGATTTCCTTTTTGATATTCTGCTGAATTTGGTTTGCAGGTATTTTGTTAAGGATCTTTAGATCAATATTCATCAAATATATTGGCCTGAAGGTTTCATTTTATTGTTGTTTCTGCCAGATTTTGCTATCACAATAATGCTGGCCTCATAGAATGAGTTGGGGAGGAGTCCCTCTTCAGTTTTTTTGGAATAGCCAAAGCAATTCTAAGCAAAAAGAATAATGCAGTAGGCATCATGTTACCCAACTTGAAACTATGCTATAGGACTACAGTAAACAAAACAGCATGGTACTGCTACAAAAACAGACACATAGAACAATGCAACAGAATAGAGAGCCTGGAAATAAGTACACACACCTGCAACCATCTAATCTTTGACAAGGCTGACAAAATCAAACAATGAGGAAATGATTTCTTATTCAATAAAATGGTGCTGGGATAACTGGCCAGCCACATGCAGAAAATTGAATCTGGACTCCTTCCTTACACCATAGGCAAAAAACAACTGAAAATGGATTAAAACTGAAATATAAAACCCAAAACAATAAAAACCCTGGAAGACAACCTAGGCAGTACCATTCTGAACGTATGAATGGGCAACATTTTCATGACAAAGATGCCAAAAGCAATCACAACAAAAGCAAAAATTGACAAATGGTATCTAATTAAATGTAAGAGCTTCTGCACAGCAAAAGAAACTACCAACAGAGTCAACAGACAACCTACAGAATAGGAGAAAATATCTGCAAACTATGCATATGTTAAAGATCTAATATCCAGCATCTATAAGGAACTTAAACAAGTTTACAAGAACAAAATAAATAACCCCATTAAAAAGCGTGCAAAAAACATGAACAGATGTTTTTCAAAAAAAGACATATATGTGGCCAACAATCATATTAAAAAAAGCTCAACATCGCTGATCAATAGAAAAATGCAAATAAAACCCTAATGAAATACCATCCCATAACAGTCAGAATGGCTATTATTGAAAGACAAAAAATAACAGATGCTGGCTAGGTTGTAGAGAAAAGGAACACATACACACTGTTGGTGGAGTGGAAATTAGTTCAGCTATTTTGAAAGGCTGGTAAGTGGTAATTAAGGTGTTAATTCCTCAAAGAGCTAAAAACAGAACTACCATTAAACCTAGCCATACCATTACTGGTATATACCCAAAAGATTATAAATCATTCTGCCATAAAGACACATGCACATGTATGTTAATTGCAGCAGTATTCACAATAGCAAAGACATGAAGTCAACCGAAATGCCCATCAATGGCAGATTGAATAAAGAAAATGTGGTATCTATACACCGTGGAATACTATGCAGCCATAAAAAGAAAGAGATCATGTCCTCAACTCAATTATGAGAAAACATGGACACAAAAAGGGGAACAACAGACACTGGGGACTGCTCAAGGGTGGAGGGTTGGAGGAGGAAGAGGATCAGGGAAAGTAACTATTGGGTTAACAACTAGGCTTAGTACCTGGGTGATTACATAATCTGTGCAGCAAACCCTTGTGATATGAGTTTACCTGTATAACAAACCTGTACACGTATCTTTGAACCTAAAATAAAGGTCTTAAAAAAGGAAAGATGAAAAAAAAGATGGTTTGTATTCTTGGTAAAATTATTTGGTCTAAAATCTACTTTCTCTAAAAATAATATAGCTTATTCAGCCTTATTTTTTAAACTTGCATTACCATATTATTTCTTAATTCATCTCCTTTTTACCTCTGACTTATTTGTATCTCTATTCTTAAAGTGTTTTTCTCGTAGGCAAGAAATAATTGGATATTTCTCTTTTCTCAGTTTTACCTCTGACTTTGTACTGCAGTTGTTTAGAGCATTTCTTTACCATTAAATTATTGAGATGGTGAGATTTAAGTCTTTTATTATGTCGTTGATTTTCTATTTGCCTCATACAGTTTTTGTTCTCTTTTCTATTTTGGTTGCTTTCATTTTAATTGATTGTCTTCTAAAGTTTCCCCTTCCTGGCCTAATAGTTTTAACTTTTATTTTGTTATTTTAGAGGTTGGGTTGGGATTTATATGTAAATTATCGTAGCTTACTTTCATTTGATATTATGACATTTCATGTATAGAATAAGAACTCCTCCAGCCTATATGTTATCATTTCCATACATTGTGTATTTAATATAAACACCACACTACATCTATATTATTTAAATAGACTATTTTGTTTAAAAATATTATATAGTAAAAAAATTATACACACTTGTCTTCGTAGTTACCATTTCTAGTGCCTTTTGTTTCTTGTAGAAACACAACTCTGCACTTTTTTTCTGCCTGAAGGATTTCCTTTAACATTTTTCATAGTGTGGATCTGCTAAATATAAATAATTTCAGATTTTATATGTCTGAAAAAGTATTTGTTTTGCCATCAATTATAAAAATACATTTTATACTGTGTATAGAATTCTGTGTTGACATTTTTTCAATAATTTAAGAGTATTTCTCCACTGTCTACTTTTGTTGCATTTTTCCAATGAAAAAGCTGCTGTCAATCCTATCTGTGTTTTCTGTAGATAAAATGTCTTTTTCTCTGGTTCCTTTAAGATTTTTCTTCTACATTTCTGATTTTGAGCAATTTGATTATGATGTTCCTTGGCTTAGTTTTATTTTTATTTCTTGTGCTTGGGGTTTCTTGAAATTCTTAGAGAACTTAGGGTTGTAGTTTTATGGAATTTTAAAATATTTCAAGCATTATTTCTTAAAGTATTTTTTCAGCCCATATTCTTCTCCTTCAGGGATGTCAACTACGCTATATTAGACCACTGGAAATGTTCAACGGGTCAATGACGCTCTTTACACTTTTTTAAAGTTCTTTTCTATCTCTGTGTTTCATATTAGATTGTCTATTGCTATGACAAATTCAATTTAAATTCAGTAATATATTCTTCTGTTGGTACTTACTGCATTCTTAAGACATTTTATAATTTAACAGCAATCTGTAAGAAAGGATTTAAAATTTACAAGCAAATCATAAAGGGTTTATTTCTGTTGATATATTAAAATACTCATTGAATACTTACTATTAGCCAGAAAAAATTATATTAAACATTTTAAAAATTACAAATATAAGTTTACACTTAAATTTTCTTATATTCAAAAGAAAGTTGGAAACAGGTAAAGCAAGAAATTTTTAGATTTGAAACTTGAGACTATGAGTTATTTTATAGAGCTAGAGAATTATTAATTATAAATAGAAACAAGAAAGGAAATGTTCAAACTGGAAAAAAGTACTAAAAAAATTACAACCGATTTAGTTAATTAAAAAAATGTGATTCAGTTCAAAAATCATGTATTAAATGCTTACTTTTGCAAGTTACTCTACTAAGCACTGGTGAGGGGGAACGCACAATCTCTACCAGTATTTATCATTAATATGAATGGAGTCATTTTTACCCTTGTATTTCACATGAGTACATTTTACTTTTGTTCCTAAAAAAATCAAGTATTTAGGGAGAGCTCTCATATACCATTTTGATTCTGTGAAGAATTTTAAAAATGTTTATAAAGTTTTGTGTTGAGAAATGGTGATAAGAACTTAATCTCTCAATTATGACATCAACATCATTAACATCATATATTCAAATTCATTTGTGTTAGTCTTTTATTAACACTTATCTGAGTAGTCTAACTGCCCATCACTCTTCTCATTCTCGAGAGTAGTTATTTGGACTACTTATTTTTCAACATGCTGTGTCTTATTATATAACATACTTACATAATAAGTATATGCTTATTTCTCAGCATGATGAAGTCTCTTCTACCTAACTGAATAGGAAAACTGGACCAAAAACTCCAATGTTTAATTAAAAAATTATTTCATCTCATAAGCATTCTATGGCAACCTTCTGTTGGCTTAGATTCTTACTTCCTTAACAATACCTTTTATTAAAAAGGTCTCATTTTGTTTGTTTTGAGAGCTTTATTGGGAAGTTTCATTTAGAAAAACTCAAGTAATTCAAACCCAAATCTGGAAAAGTATGGTGGGTAAATTTTTAACAGTCAAATTGACACAACCATTAGTCAAGAGATTAAGCCAAGTTCATTATTCATCCTACCTATAAATTTTAAAGTTATGTAACATTTGATCAACTTAATTTGTGATTGATGTAGTCTACTTAAAATATTTTATATAAAGTAACAGTTTATTAATAATTTACATCATACTATTCCACATTTGAATAATTCAAATTTACCTACAACATAAACACACTGAGTTGTAGTTATGGCACTTGTTTTATGTCACTGTATCTATCTAAAAAATAGGCCTGTGTCATTCCCAAAGATGGGGCATTTTTTCATGTAAATATCACCAAAACTGAAAACCAAAGCTGAGACAGCGTAAGTGCTGAGTAATTGCTGAATGACTTAAAAGGCAAGGATAATCATACCATAAAGCAATATAATTGTTTGAAATTATCTTACATTCTTCATAAGAGAAAAAGAAGGAAGGAAGGAAGGAAGGAAGGAAGGAAGGAAGGAAGGAAGGAAGACTTACAATCAAAGAATTTATAGAAAAATATAAAGAAAATGTGTATGCTTGTATGAATATGTGTTTATATTTTATGCATGTGTTTATGTGTGTCTGCATATGAGTTTCTGCACTGGCAGATGCAAAATATTCATGTTGACTGATTATCAAACAAAATCAATTTTTAACATTTTAGATGCTCTATTCCTTTAAATATAACTTTTACATTTTTTAAGAACAGCATAATTTCGTTGACGCCAAGCATTGTAAACTATCTCATTTGATTTTACACATGGAAAGTATTTTTAAAAGAAGTAATGATATACATTTTTAACAACTTGTCAATTTATTATTTATGAATTCTAGATTTTAAAAAATTTAGGAAAATGATTACAGCAAGTCAGTACACATATCAGAATTATTTTCTAATCTCCATTATAATTGCTGAAACAAGGATATAGAAATGGGATTAGAAAATATTATAAAAATTAAATATTTTCTTATGTTATATTCTAATCACAAAAATACTTTGCTATTATAGACAGATTGTATAAATGTGATTACTTAGATACTAACTGTATAGAAAATTAATGTAGGTTTTCTTCTTTATTACCTGTTTTTTCAGATCAAACTCATAAAAGATTTTTAACTTGCTGTACACACTCATAATTGATTAAAAATATTATTTAAAATACAAAAGCATTTTTGTTACCTAGAACCACATATTAGTAGAATATCTCATAAAATAATAGGTATGTCAAATTAAAACTTATTTGTATGTACTTTTCAAATATATCTACCTGCCTCTTTTTATTAAAATTACTAAATATTTCAGTTGGCAGAATTATAAACCCTATCAGGCCACATTCTTACTCTTTAATTTTGTGACAGATGCCAAACCTATACTCTAAAAATAGCATTGTGGATTTCTTGGAAAGTATGGAGAATTGAGGGCAATAATAAATCTCCCCATATGTGATTCTCTTTGCCATCCAATCGTATAGACTTGGGGATTTTTTTTTCTCTTGGGTGGAAATTTAAGTCCAATTTAGGATAGGAGGGAAGACCCATATGATAATTTTTTATATTTTTTAAGTGGCAAAATACAAATCTTCAAATTAAAATGAAGTGCATACCTCAATATTATAAAAATGTTTTGTAATTAACTGCAGTCTTTGAGGATAAATTTGTTTATATAAAGGTCCAGGAAAGTTTATGGAAGTAGAATTGGTCTTGGTTGGGAGTTGGCAGAAAAACATTTGACAGTGGAGTTTTGCCCAGAACTTTGCTGTAGGATTTTCAGCTAATTAAATAAAAAAGGAAAAAAAAAAAAAAGAAAAGAAATATGATATTGGGACATTTGTAATTCAACCATTATAAACTTCTTTTCTTTCTCCTTTCCATGCTCTCTTACCCATGGACAAATGCCATATGCCATTAAGAAAATTGGCTCTTTAGGTTGGATATTATCCAAAGCCCCAATGTATAAAGATGGAAAATAAATAAATACTGGAGCCAGGATGTTACACATCTTATCTTTGGAGAATTATTAACTCAGAGATACCATATGTGATGGCTGTCTATGGTTTGCATGGTCAAGATCATTATTAAGCATACTGAACCTCCAACACTAATTCTAGTGTCATGAATTCCATTTAAAAGCAACTCTTCTACAGTCAGGTTCTGGCAAAACTTCAAAGCTAACATTCAAAGTCGGAAAGCTTAAAACCGTGCAAGCTTATTTAGATTCCTTAAATGGTCTGGTTTAGGAGATTTCTGGGCATTTGAAGCTTTGTAAGCCATTGCAGAGTGAAAAAAGTTAATCTGTGCGGCTACATTTTCAATAATGTGACATTAGATTCATTTCAAAGGCTTTTCTTCTTGGGTATCAAGCCACAGTCAGGATTTCTCCAGGGTACAGAATACAGGCTCTTCCTTCCTTATTTATTTATTTTTAATGAAAGGATTGCTCCTCATGCTGAGGATTATATAGTCGAAGACTGAAGATATCTGTGTTTTTTGTTATACCAAAAGAGCAAAAAATTGGTTGTTTTCTTAAAAAAAAAAATGCCTGTAACAATAGCAGTAAAACTGCATTTTAAGGCACAAAACTCCTAAAAATATAGGTGAACAATAGAATAAAACTAATGTGTGATTATAACGGCTATGTCAATATGATATTTGAGATTAAAATGCTAAATATTCATTCTTCCTCTCTCTCTCATTTAACATCTTCTGAAAGAATCTAGTTTTCTAAGTTAGCAGAATGCATAAGGTAAACATTTTTAAATCATTGACTAGGCTGTTTTTCTATGTAATTATTTCAATATACATTTTTAATATTAGACAATTTAAGGAGTATGAACAAAAAAATAAGATCCAGAATAGCCAAGAAATGATACATAAGTATTTTTAAAATTTATTTATATTTTAAAAGAAAAGAAAATTTGACATACTTTATCAATTTTTCCCCCCTCTGGGTACTTTTCTCCCTAAAATAGTGAGAATCTCCCATCAAAATATTTAATTACTATGTAATCAAATCTATACAGTGGCCTGATATTGTGCTCAGCTACAATCCCTGCATTCAGACACATCTGTATGTTTGAAAAAAATCAAAATAGCAACTTAAAAAATTGATACATTTAGATACATATCCAGCCTTGAATTTGTGTGTGTGTGTGCACGTGTGCTTTAAATAGTAAATTATATCATATCTTACCAACTTGATTATAAGTGTCTAGATGACAGCAACTTCATCATAAACACATTTTCTTCTCTGTGAGTAACTTTCAAAATATTTCCCACAAAATAGATTAATTTTAAGGCTGTTTTGGATAAATGGACATATGAAATAATGTATTAATTATTGAATTTTGACAATTATTGGGAGATTCACATTGTTGATTCCAAACCCAAATTGAAAATTAAGTTCATTATGCATTTCTTTTTAAATTTTTGATTTTTACTTTCCAAAATAAAGCACTTTATATTGCTTTTCTGAATGTTAAGAAATAGCCTTAGCAGGCATATATATACATATATATATATATATATAGGTCACTGTCAGGGGAGGGCAAGAAGAGGAACTTGTGTCACAGACTACTCTTATTCACTGGTGAACTTGATCACTTGGGCAGGGTGCTCACAGCTTGTTTGTGGGGATGTTGAGGAGGCAAGAAAAAAAGAAAGAAAAAATATGAAGTTTTAAAAATGTACAGTACAATATAGTAGGAAGCTATTAAAAAGGCAATGCCCATTTTTATATCATTTGTCAATTCAGATTCATCTCTGCCCCTTCTACCATCTCTGGGAGGAAGCCAAAAGTTTGGATCTCATAATCTCTTTTCACTACAGTTCCAGGTTGGATTCTGATGGCAAAAGAGGAGAGCCCTCATTTTCTAGAGGCAGATATACACAAGCATCCTGTAGCACTGAATGCTCCACCTGAGGATCACCCACTTATGTGCTGAGGCAGCAAAGATCTTTGGCAGCTTGCAGGTGGCTCTAGGCATTCCCTTCAGAATCTCCATCCCTGATGCTGCCATATGGCTTTAATCACTGATGGAAGCTTCTTTGCAATTGCTGCACTTCCAGATTGCCTGAAAGTGGCCTTCTAGTCTTCACTCTCCCAGTGCTTTGAGCAGCCCTTAAGCTTATGAATCCCTATAATGCATCTTTTTCTATTCCAATATCTTAGTGAGACTTCTATTTCCTTAGTGGCATTCTGAATGTTTCATATAGTTACAGCATACATTTATATCTGCAGACATGGCAAGATGTTCACAATATATTATTAAGTGGAAAAAAATAAGATAGAATAGTATGCATAAACTGGTACTGCTTTCTTCTTCTCTTTTTATAAATTTTTAATTACAAGCATTGAAACATCAAAGCGTATGTGCCACATTGACCATGTTGTTAACGGTAGTTACATTTTTATTTTCCCTTTAGATTTTTTTCATTTTTGAACACTTAACATGGAATAATTGTTCAATAAAAATGAAAGAAAAAATTCATTAACAGTTCTAAGACATAGTTTACTATAAATATAAACCGTACTGTTTTAATTTAGAGAAGTAAACTGGGGAATGTGCTAAACTGGAATATTCAGCCTGGATTAGCCTGGTAGTAATAGATGCTCATTGAGACAAATCCTTGTGTATTATCAATTTATTTCTGATTCCTGGACATAAACTCTTTCTGTGGCAAATTTATGATAAATAAAAGTAAATCATAATTCAAATAAGGTGATTTCACAAACATGTTTCTTTTCAATGCTGAACAAAACTGAGGTTAGAGATAAATATCTGTCCTGAACTGCCAATCTTCTTATAAACTCTTGAAAATTTTGAGTTTTCCTTTGTTGTTGTTTTACTTTACAAAGTTGGAAACAATTATCTTGTTTCCAAAATGATTAATTTGTTTTGAAATGTAAACAAGAACATGGATACAGACTTTTAAAATTTCTTCCTTCTTCCTTACTTATAAATTATTGAAAATCAATTTTATTTTTTCTGTTAATTTACTTAATAAATTAAATAATCTCATGCTCCTTTGGTCCTTTTTTTTTTTTTTTTTTTTTTTTTTTTAGTAAATCAGCCCTGAAACCAAAAATCTCTAAGGACTATAGGGTTTCAGTAGGTATCTAATAAAAAACAAAACAATCTCTGTCATAACAAAATAAAGTTAAGCTGTTATTCTGACTAACATTTAAAAGATAAATCTGAAAATATTTCTAAAGATAAAGTTCTTTAAAAATCTAATTAAATTATGGCATAATTATAGTATAACCATTTTTAGTAAAACAGCATAACTGTTGACTAAATCACTTGAAATGAAAACTTGTTTTCTTAATTTTTTCCCATTTTCCCCTTTTTTGGAATTTTTATATATATTTTATAACCACTTTGCAGACTAATTTCAGAAGGGTTTTCTTTAAACGCTAGGAAGAATGAAATGAAATGAATACTTCTTGTGCTCTAAAGCAAATTAGTGTCCACTGTATTCTGGAAGAGCAAAAAGGTCTATTGTTAAGTGAGGTGCTATTTGCAAAACCTAGGAGATAAGAGAAGCTCTTTGTTGTGGTAGGAGGAGCCTGACATTTCAGCAAGAAAGTATTTTAAATATCAAAAGTGTATGTAGGAGTTAGCTGGAAAGCAACATAACTATGCTTCAACTATGTTTCTGCTTTTAATGCCAGAAACATAGTTGAAATACTTGAATATTCTTTTTTGTTTAGGAGAAACAGAGCCCAAATGGCAACCTAAAATGGACCCATTAGCTGGAAACAGAGCTGAACAAATTTAGTTGTGTGTGTATGTGTGTGTGCGTGTCTGACATTTTGCTGATAATGATGGATAAATTCTAAAATAATTAACATAGAATTAAAATATATTAAGGATGAAAGCTAGTTAAATCGTTTAAAATAAATGGAATATATAACCTCAAGTACATATGACTTGCTAAATGAAGATAAAAATAATCACTAGGTGTCAAGGACTATAATTTTAATCAGATTCATTCTAATAACACCAAAAATGTACTAAAATGTAAATATTAAAACAGAATTTAGAGGGAATCATGACAACATATTTTAAGAAAGCTGCTGTTACTGGTGTTAATGAAATAAAATGTAGGTGTGTTTAAAATTATCATTGGAATTGACTACTAATGATTTAGCACAATGCCCTGACACACCACAGAATCCATGTGGGAACTCTCATTTTAATTCCTTCATGCACCAGAAAGTTCATCAGTGGATGCAGAGTCAAATGAATGCCCTCACCATTAGGTTAACACGACCAAAGTGAAGTGGTTTTATTTTACACAGTGAAAACTAGAACAGTGCTCACACAACTGCTGACATGCAAACAGTTTACATAACTTACTAACTCGAAACGTCTATTCAAATAGCAAGGGCAGTATCTCCATGTTTCAACTGTTTGACACAATGATGGATTATTTATTTACTGAACAGCACTGGTGGCCAGAAAATCTGATTTCCATGCATGAAATCCATGAAACCTCAGCCACTGAACAGTTTCTTTTACATGTGGCAAAGGTCATCTATCAAGGGATTTTCTCACGTTTTGTGTGATTGGTCATGCCTCATTTCCTTGAAGAAAATATGATTTCCCTAAAGTCTGTGCATTTTAAAAAGACTCACAAAAGACCCAGAAAGTTATTTCCTCTCTGTTTGTGATAAGCACAGAATATAGAGGCTAACCTACAGGGAAAGACAAGCAACTGTTTGTAGCTAGAAACCCTATTTAATCCTATCATTAAGAAGTCTTAGCACTCACCAGGTATAAAAGGACTGCAAAATTAGACACTTAACCTTGTCATTTAACCTTGCAGAGCTTAATCTGCATTCCAACTTTAATAAATATATCCCATAGACCTATTCTTATATAGTAGAAAGGATTTGTTTCAGATAGTGTATTTCAAACTTACAGCCATTTGGTGAATGGCTGTGTGAAGATTTGACAACCTTAAAAATACTGAAAATCATTATTTCCATTTTTGACCTGAAAAATCAATGAGAATGAACATTAAGAGATTATGTTTTTAGTAAAATTTCTAAGAACAGTAAATATAAAGCATGGTGAAAATCAAGAGCAATTTAAAGAGTACTGGGAACAGACTAGGACATATACTTGGAGGTTGAAAAAGCAAAACAAAACCCTACTGTTCTAACTTAATTATATTTATAAAATATTCCTTGGGTCACAGTTCAAAAGTATCTTAGAGTAGTGCAGATGTACTAAATCTATTAATGAACCTAGGTTTTGTCTAAAAAGTTCCAGATATTGAGTGGCTATTCTGTATAACTATAAACACCTCCAGATTCCTTCATTGTGGAGGGATGGGGGCATGTGTTCAATAGAGGCACTGAAGCAGGAAGGTCAGGAATAATCTCTGATTATTAATATGATTGTGATACATCATGAAGACAACAGCTATAGAAAGTCAACATAAGGATACGGCAAATGATAAGACTGTGTCAGATACTGAGCAGAGCATAAGATACCATCCAAGTAGCTTGGTTATGAATCTACTGAAGATCTGGCTTTACAGCCCCTGATTATACAGGCTCTTTTCAAGGCCTTGTATATGGGTTTGAATTAGTAAGTTTGAATTATTTTTCATAAAGAAAATATCCCCTAATTGCATAAGTTTTATGTCCTCAAAATATTAATCATCCACTTTCCACCATACCTGGATACAATAAATTTCTTTTTCTATTTTTAGCTCCCTATGTAGTAACACATGCATTTGTCCAACCACGTCTATTCAAAGTTAGATTTGGAGGATGACAAACAGGAGGTTGGGAAAATTATATCGTGCATAACATTTTTCAGCTTTCTCACAACAAATGTGTATGTGTTTGTAAATGTGTGCAATATTGAGTTAAGTTTAACTTGTATAGATATCTTTTTAGGAACAAAAGATACAGTCTTGAAAGACACCATTACAGTTAAAGTTCTGCTTTAAGAAAGTGGTGCAAAAGTTACATTTCTTGAGGGAGTTGCAAGAGAAGGGTAGAGAGTTTTACAAGCAGATGAAAGTATCTCCATGTGTTACTATCCTCTTTCTCTTGCTGTTTTCATCAAAAACAATATATTATGGTTTAGGGGAAGTGAAAATTTACTTCTAACTCTCTTAGGATCTCTGACTGGGCCTGTGAATTAATTTGGCATAAGGTAGATTAGCAGGAGAAAAACATACAAGTAACTGTATTTAATATTAGTTTTATATGACATGGAACTCTCAAAAGGAAATGCCCCCTAAAAGTGGTAAAACCTAAATGCTTTTATATTAGTGTAAACAAAGAGAGGCAACTGTGGGAAAGTAAGTAACTATACTTACTAAAGTATAGCCTATAGAGGAGGCTAAAGGAGGACAGGAATTATTTTAACAGCCTGTTTTTACGGAATTATCTTGACTAAGACTCCTCCTTGATGAATATTAATTTTTTCCTTGGTATAGGTAAGGCATCTTTCACTTGGGATTTTGTATCTCCTCTTTTCAAGAGAAAGGGGTAGATTAGAACGCCATTCTTATACCTGCTGTTTTTGAAGTGCCTTTATCTTAAAATAATCCTTATGCCAAAGTGTCATATTCTGCCACTCTTCAGTGAGATTTGGAGAAATGACTCCTAATTTCTTAATTTTATTTATGGGTCTTTCTTGGTCATTAGCTTCTTTGATGTGCCAAAATTAATTAAAAAATGAAAATGCAATATATTTATGTATACACAAAGATACACACACACGCCCACACACATATATACTGTCTTTGGTTAAGTTAATAAATTTTTACATGTATGGTCATGTGTGCATGTGTATTTGTGTGTGTGTTTGCACATCATTGAGACTAAATGTCAACTCAAGGGAATGTATATAAAAACATAATTCATCTACTACTAATTTTGAATAATTGACTTGTTTTGTAATGACAAGTAGTGATTTGACTGACTTCCATTAGACACATATATCCTGGATCAACTAATGCTGAGATCAATGATAGGAGCACTGAGTTATTTTTATTAATATTTTTTGAATACTTTATAATGTAAAATGTTTCTGACATCTTTCCTAAATCATAGGGGTCATTTCTGAGCCTTTTCTTATAATACTTTTATTTTTAATGTTGAATTCTTTTCAAATGTGTTAGTCTTGAGGAAAAGAGAATACTGGAAAAAGAGCTACAAATAATTAGACCTTTTTTTTTTTTTCTTTTCTGTTTCTTTTTCTTTATTTTATTTTATTTTATTTTGGACAGGATCTCACTCTGTCTCCCAGGTTGGAGTTCAGTTGTGTGATCATGGCTCACTGTAGCCTCTACCTCTCTAGACTCAAGCAGTCCTCTCACCTCAGCCTCCCGAGTAGCTGGGACTACAGGCACACTCCCAGTTAAATGTTTTTGTTTTTCACAGACGTGGTTTTGCCATGTTGCTCAGGCTGGTTTTGAACTTCTAGGCTGAAGCTATCCACCCACCTCACTCTCCCACTCTCACAAATGCTGGGATTACAGGTATGAGCTACTGTACCTGGCTGGAATGTTTCCTTAAACTATTCTAATATTATGCTTATTTTAACTATATTCTCAATATTTTGTAAATTGGATTGATTTTTTTGATAGTAAATTATTTTTCTACTTAATGCTTTAGCACTTGTTGCCATGAATATTTTAAGTGACAAACAAGTTTTTACCATTGTTAGTATGAAAGCAAAATGCAGCTTTTGCATTATGCTGATATCCCTCACCTATAAAAGTATGTCTTTCTGGACGGATGCAGTCGCTTACGCCTGTAATCCCAGCACTTTGGGAGGCTGAGGCGGGTGAAACACCTGAAGTCAGGAGTTTGAGACCATCCTGGCCAACACAGTGGAACCCCATCTCTACTAAAAATACAAAAGCTAGCCAAGTGTGGTGGCAGGCACCTATAATCCCAGCTACTTGGGAGGCTGAGGCAGGAGAATCACTTGAACCCCAGAGGCAAAGGTTGCAGTGAGTCAAGATGGCGCCACTGCACTCCAACCTGGGAGAAAGAATGAAACTTCACCTCAAAAATAAACAAATAAATAATAATAATTAATTAATTTTTTAAAAAGTGTATCTTTCTGTAGAAATAATAGTATATGTACTTACGGATTTTCCACTTCTTAAATGTAAATGTGTTTGAGGTTATGTGTTTTTTAAATTATGAAACACATTATCACGTTAGTAAACAGATTTTTTAATAGAAACTTTTACAATTAAATGGCATGAGTTTATTAGAAATACTGTAAAGAGTTACAAATGTGTTCATTCAAAGAACTCTTTGGTATTTATTTTCAAATATAATTCCTACTAAAAGTAGGTGGGCAGTCTTTTTGGTGCTTTATTATTCACTTCAGTTACATTATGAACAAATGAATATTTTCTGTGATTTTTTTATGAATTTTCAAAATGAATAATTACTGCTTGTTCTAAATTTCTGACAGTGTATGTATTTTTAAAAATCAATTGCTATAATATTAATATCTAGCTTACTGTTGAAAACAAGCCTGCTTCGTTGCTACTCTCTGCCAAAGAATTGATTTTTATATTTGAAATGGGCTATGTTTAAAAATTTTACTGATTTATCTTTTATTTTATAATCCACATAGTCAATGAATGTGTAATAACACACAAATTCTTATAGCAAAGTAATGTCAGTCACTAGACTTGACAATTTTACATGAATGAAAGCAGTGCTTAGTAAATTGCTGAGTATTTGAGAACAATACTAATAATTTTTCCCATTATTACTTAAGAAGGTCACAACTGGGGCTGCTCATGTGGACTCAAATGTGAAGATTTGACAGTGTATTTAATAGCTCCACAGTGCAGCTCCTGGTGCCTCATGTTCTGTATTCTCTGAATGCCCAAGGTGATGGAGAGTCACTGGATTACAGAGAAACTAAACTCTAAGAGAACATTTGTTGCTTTGATGTTACAAATTTCAAACAAGAATGCAGTAAAAAAGTAGGCTGATGCACTTCCTAGGACAAAATATGAAATGAAGAAGTAAGGATCCCAATATTTCCTGGTAATCAAAAATTTTCCTCTGATGCAAATAAAAAGTCCAGTTCACAAGAGAGTAGTGAAATTCAATTTTCATAATAATTTCTGCCTTATTGAAAAAATGCAAAGGTCCCTTGATAAAAGAAATGCAAAACTTTCTATCAAGTAAATGTAAAATATGCTAATATAGTGATTGGAAAGTCAAGTGCACATGACGGCTGACGCTGGAGATTGCTTTGGTTCCTCATGTTACAGTTTGTGACGAAGATTAAAATTATTCGACACAGTAATCAGTTCCCCTTTCACTTCAAGTTCAGTAAAGTGATCTGTCCATTACCCAACACTCACCCCTACTTTTATTTTTCTTTCTTTTCCTCACGTTTTTGGAGAGGGTTTTCAATTCATTCAATGTCATTTTATTTAGAACGCCGTATGGTTAAAATAAATGTTTTAATTTTAGATTTATTTATCTTTCCTTAATTTAAATGATTATATGTTGGTTCTTTTCTTTTTATTTATTTTGACACAAAAGCAATAGATTAAAATATTGGGATTGAGAGAATAAACCTAAAATCTCGAGCAAAGACTTGGTGCTATTAGTTCATTTCTATTAGATTACTGATTTTTTTGTGTGTTAACTTGAGTTGATGTAATGTCATATTGAACTCTAGTGAACTCACTAGAGTTCTAGAACTCACTAGAGTGAACTCACTTCATATTGAAGCATAGTGAACTCTACAATATATAAAATTGAAATAGTGCTAACTCATAATTATTCAAACCTAGTATTAAATGCTAGAAACATTTAAAGTTATTACATAAATGAATAAAGGAAAAATATAATTTTCATAAAGAGGTTTGAATAATAGTTGCATGTCCTTAATTTGAAGGACAAATTGTAGGTGAATAAAATCACTGCTTACTGGGCGCGGTGACTCACAACTGTAATCCCAGCACTTTGGGAGTCCGAAGTAGGCAGATCACCCAAGGTCAGGAGTTGGAGACCAACATGGCCAAGACGGTGAAACCTCGTCTCTACTAAAAATACAAAAATCAGCCAGGCATGGTAGTGCGTGCCTGTAATCTCAGCTACTCGGGAGGCTGAGGCAGGAGAATCGTTTGAACCCGGAAGCGGAGGAGATTGCAGTGAGCCCAGATCACGCGACTGCACTCCTGGCCTAGGCGACAGAGCAAGACTCCATCCAAAAAAAAAAATATATATATATACACATATATACATATATATATATATATACACATATATACATATATATATATATATATATATATATATATATACACTGCTGATTTCAAAATACACTACACTGAGTTTCTATTTTAAGGAACAAAGAAATACGAGTCTGTATTCTGAGAACTAAATAGACTGAGTTAAAATATTTCCAAATTTCAAGATCCTGAGAGATGGTCACAAAACCTTGGTATCCTGTAAATACTTGCAGGGTGACAAGTTAATCACTTACCTAAATCTCTCTCAAGAAGTAACATTCTCATAAACTCAGGATTTCACTTCTCTGGCTTTAGTGAATATTCAACCATTCCTCTACTATTTTTCTATCCATCATATCCTAATAGATTTCCTCCATTCCAACCGGGCCGGGTCTATAATTTTCTCTCACCAGAAATACCTCTGATATTGCTGTACTTTAAAATATATATACAGTGCTTTTAAGTTTTGTTCGATCCTTCTTCCAACACAGAAGGTAAGCTCTAAGAGAACAGTAGGTGAATATTACATGTACATCTCATTACTAAACTGCCATAACAAAAATAGTTATAGGAATACTTAATTATGTAATGTATTTAATTTAATAAATAACATTCAACACATGTGACTTAATTGATAACAATAAATAAACATTTATGATCAATAACAAAGCTATAGTGGCAACCTTGATAATATGACAGTTTAGTAAGTGCATACTATGTGCCAGATATTCCAAAAGGGTTAGCTCATTTTTTTCTTCAATACAACTCTTTTGAAGGTAAAAATAATTATTCCCAGTTCACATGTGAAATGAAAGCCCTAAGATTAGCTTGACAAAGATGTTTGAAGGTATTACACGGGTCACCCAGAACCTTGCCTCTTTTAAGTATTTGATTAGAAGAGCCCGATGGAGATATGCTGCATATCTCTATTATCATCACATCATGCCATGGATTATCAGTGTTCCTTTTACTCCTGGAAATGCACCATTAATGCTTTTAAATCTAATTAGACTAGGGAACCAATTGCAGAAACCCCAGAGCCAATTTAGAAAAGGAGTTTTAAAGATTTTGATCTTTAAGATCCACTTTTGGTTGTCAGGATGAATGAGCAGTCTAAGAACCACTTTTGGTACCAAAATCTGTATCAGTCAGGGTTCTCCAAAGAAACAGAACCAATAGGATGTATGTATGGAGAGAAAGAGAGAGAGACAGAGATTGAACTGAATTTATTTTTAGGGAATGGGCTCACATAATTGTGGGAGCTGGCAAGTCCAAAATCTGCAGCATGTGCTGTTAGGCTAGCAGGCTAGAGCTTCAGGGAAGAGTTAATGTTGCAGCTCAACTTCCAAGGCAATCTAGAGGTATAATTCCACTTCCATCAGGAACCTCTGTCTTTTTTTCTCTGAAAATATTCAACTTATTAGATGACACCCACCACATTCTGGAGTATAAATGGCTTTATTTCGAAGCTATGATCTATATGTTAACTTCACTTAACAAATACCTTCACAGCATCATTCAGGTCAGTGTTTGTCCAAATATCTGAGTTCTGTGACCTAGCCAAGCTGACACATACAATTAAGCACCACAGGTAGCAAAGCTCAGTTGTGATGGGCCTCCAGAGAAATATCCTCAGAAGGCTTTCAGAATTATCTACCTGAAGGGATAGGAAGGTAGGGCATTTACTCATTAGCCACACCCACACTCCATTGGTTGAAGTTTACCCTCAGGGGCACTAGACACCTTGTACTTACCAGCTGTATTTTCACACTGGACTACATGTCTATGGCACTGGAGAAGTTCCTCTATAAACTTCATAAAAATCCAGGTGTGTATGAGATTGCAGTGTGCTGTCCACAGCAGCTGCAGCTGAAATCATGGCAGGCAGAGAAGATGTGTCTGCCAGAGTTCCAAGTCTGTATTTTTAGTGCTGCCAACATTTGCACCTGTAATTTTAATAGGCTAATAATTATCTCAGACATAACATACCCTGATTAACAACAAATTATTTATTTTTCCCACCTGCTGGTCTTCTAGCATTTTCCTTATCAAATGATGCCAACACTCACATAATTGCTCAGCCTTTAAAAGTGGGAGTGATGATCCCAATTCTACTCTTTCCTTTGTACTTGCATGTTCTCTTCACTTTACCAGCAATATGCATCCTAAAACTGGATATTTTCCCCATTTCAGCTGCTACCATCCTACTTCCAGTCACTGTCAATTATTGTTGAACAAACCACAATAGGCTTCAACATAAGAGTTTCAAGATATAAATCATATCTTGCCATTTCCATGCTCAAAAGATGCCAATGTCTTTCCATCACAAGTATAGTAAATCCCAAACTGTGGACATGATCTGACTCCTTTCTGACCCTACATCACCATCTCCTATTTCTTTCAGCTTCATTTGTTGAATTCCCATCATATTTCATTCCAATATCTGCTCAAAATTCACTTTCTCAGCAAGTATCCCCAAGAACTCCTTATCTGAAATTGGATACCTTTTCTTTGCCTCTGATGATCACACTTCAGACTTCACCCTGTTTCATTTAGTTTCATATATTTATCAATACCTGAAATTAGATGCATTTATGTCTGTTCTTTTCCCCATTAAAATGTACTCAGGGCAAAATTTTACCTTATTCTTTATTATCTATGCCTAAAAATGAGAATTGGATACAATTCCAGTAAATTTCAATATATATGTGCAGTAATAATTAAAAGGAAAATTTAAATATTACAGCCTATTTACATATGACATAATTATAATAAAAAGAGATTCATTCAAAAAACATACTGGATATATTTGCAAAAAAGCAAAATAATTGGAGTATGTAATTACCTTAATCACTTCTGACAACATATGTACAACATTAAAATTTTCTACTAATGCTATTCTTAATTTATACAGAATTTTAACTTATAATGTCTTTTCACTTAAATTTTATCACTTGATGGTTTAAACCCTTTCATAAGGGTAAAGAGCCACAATACTATTCAGACATGTATTTTTGTTTATATTGGTTTTATAATAGAAAAAATATGATTACAAAACTTCTTGGCACATATTTTTCTGTACTTTAAAGTAAAAATGCGTACAGTTACTCTTCTTTGTTTTAACAACTCTTAGCAGATTACTTTTCATTCTCAATATGATTTCTTTCTATGCAAGTATTTGGCATCTTAGACTACATGCAATTTGGCCTCAATTAATCTGTGTTTAATACATTTAGTGAAATGAAAATAGAGGATACTGAAATCTGTAGCAGATTCTGTGCCAGAATTATATTAAAGTATCCCACAAGTAACTCATACTGAGGCTAAACAAACTAAAATCAAAAAGTATGTCTCCGACATTAACAATACAAAATTATCACTTGAATTTATAGCTTATAATTTGACATTCTCAATAGGAAAAACAATACTATTTTGAATGTTTAAATCTAGAGCTTAAGAAAAATAAAGCTGTTTGCTTTATATTAACCTTGATCTTTAAGGCATTAAACAGGCATTATTACTATACTGATAACTGGTCTGTGGTTTGTACACAATACTTGTAGGATGTATGAATAAATGAATTGGAAAGTAAATATATTTGGTCTTTTGCTTTGTGAGTGGTCCAAATGCCAACTCTTTCTTTCCCGCCAACTTGAATTTTGGTGAAGTAACTTGAGGAGCTAGACAGAGTTCTAAAAATTGTCTTAAATGGCAAATTTTAGACTTTCCCTTTAGAATGTCAGAGAATCTTCTAATGCAATCTCCTTAGTATCATTTTGGCCTAATGGCCTACATATGTCTATTGTTTAGATAAAGTCTTCTCATTAGCCTTAATGACATAGTATTAGAGAGTTTCATATACATTCCTCTTACACATACAGAACTTGTCAATATATGTCTCCTCATTTTTTAAAAAAGATTTTTTAAAATCCATTCTACTTTCATGTTTAGTTGTTTTTTTTTTTTTAATTTTTTTTCTCCCTCTCTGTCCCCTAACTCGTCAACATTTTCCCACCACCACCAGTTAGGTATGCAATCTGAATAAGATATCAGTGAGATAAGATATTGAAAAAAATCACATTTTCAAATGCCACACCTCACTTCAGACACATACCAAGTATGATTTCTGTTATCAATCCAGGTTTTTTTTGCCTAACTTGGTTTCAGGTTCCATTTGACCATTAAGTGTTTCAATATTATGCTATTTTCCTCTAGGCATAATCATTTTCTCAAGCTGCATTTCTTTCTACTTTTTTCAAACCAAGGAGTGAAACTGATAGTTTTGAACACCCCTAGATGCTATCTTCAGCTCCATGGCGTAGCATCATCACCATCCCACATCTGCACAACACCATCCTGCACAAATCTGCCGCTCCATATGTCTCATCGTGCAAGGAGAATACAATGGCTTGAATTTGGAACACACTCAGAGATTCCCTGGAGACATTCCACAGGAAAAAAATACTGCTCAATCCAACATTTAAATCTTTGCCTAGAGCTACCCCACTCCAAAGAGAAATATAATGAGGATGAAAACACAAGCCCCCAAATTCAATTGCCACATTTTTTTTTTTCCTGTTTTGAGGAGTGTCTCCTGCTCTCCTTGTTGTGGTTCCGTTTTGTTGGTACTGGCAGTTGCCAGATGGGCTTTATTTTTAAATTTAAATGCTTTATTTTATGGCATTGTTGCCCCTTGCATCTTATTCAATGCCAGCTTTTATTCCTTTAAAACACAAATGTTTGGCACATCCTTATATTAAAGATTAGAGACAAGAAACTTACATAGGGAAAATAAGAAAAGTATTCATTTCTATCACACGAAAATTGAGAGAAACTGGAGCATAGAATGATTATTAAAGGGAATCTTTGAACGTAGCTATGCTTTCATTTTCATCACAACCAGTGGATAAACTGCTCACAATATGTGGACAATTAGTGAAATCTAAAAGGTAAGCTATAAAAAGGAGGCTCAATAATGCAGAGAACAGAAATGCCTCAAAAACAAGGTTGATATGTACCAGCACCCATACTGCTGCCTTATCAGCACAGCACATGAGCAATTGGCAGAAACTATGACAGGCATAAGGATATCGACATTTAGATGGTAATTTACTCATAACAAAAATATCATTCAACTTGCAAATATAAACAAATAATCTATTTGTAGAAATACTTTTTCTTATATGAGAATACTGATAATCTAATGTTTATTGATAATGATGTCGTTTATTGTTTGATGTATATAATTTTCAATAATGTTATTTAAATCTAATTTGGTGGACCAGTCAATTTAAATATTTTATATATATATATATATATATGTACTATTCTGATAAGTAAAGACAAGTTCCTTTGTGTATGCAAGTTATTATCTGAGTTTCAGCTAGAATCCTGATATGAGTAAACTAACTTCTCATCATATCCTTCTGGTACTGAAAATTCTTCCTTTAAAAAATCTATTCATCCATTGATCATCAGTACAAAACCACTTCAATATTGTCTCTCATCTTCATTTAGAATACAGTTATCTGACAATTTCAACATTCAGAATATATTTCACAAGGAAGAGACAGTCATTGGCCTCTAAGCAATAATATAACCATAATAAAGTCTCCACACTGAAGATTATGTAGTCGTTTGCCAATACTTTCACCTTTGTCTTCACGTCCTCCTCCCCAAAACATTCTCTCTGCTTGGAGATTAATTTTTCTCCTTTTAGAACTCAACAAAAGTGCTTCTCTGACTCACAGAGGCAAACTGAGTTGCTCCCTCCTCTGCCTTGCCATTTGTCATCTATTATACCATTTATCTTCAATATGTATTTATTTTTAATTATACTAAAGTACAAGCATTAACGGTCAGAAAAAAGTATTTATATTTGCCAAAATAATTATCTACTGCATAGAAAGAGCTCAATAATAATTAATTAAGTAGTGCATATAATGAATTAAAAAGTATCAGGTTCACAATTTGAGATTATTGACCTTTTCATAGTTCTATCGTATTGAATTTTATAAACAAATAAGAGAAAAAATATGTGATGCTTTTAGACAAGAGCCAGAGTTTGGGGAATTATTAAGTAGAGATGCAATGGTATATTTTTTTAAAATGACAGTAGTCATTGTGAGACAGGAATATCAAAGGCAAAAAGTGAATAAAAAATAAATTACAGGCTATTGCAATGGAATATGATCACTGAAGTTCAAAATTACAATCCATAGTCATCAAGCACATTAATGCAGTGAAGCAGGCAACAAAGAGGACAATAGACAGACATTTGACTACTTCGTTCTGTCATTTTTGTATATAACAAATTCTGAAAAAAGAAAACATTTCTATGAACACTGTGGTGTTTGGCATTTTTGAATGAGAAATCTGACAATAAACTGTGGTATTACAAAAGTAAATTTTGTCTTGGTAATATATGACTCACTTGGAAGAAGTACTATATAATGGCCAAAGACTATTTCTCTAGGACAAAATGTTTTTTGTTTGTTTTTGTTTGTTTTAAAGGCACAATAGTAAAATAAATGTTGTTCTAGAATTGTTGTGCTTTGAATAGAGAAGAGTTACTGTTCATGTTTAAAATTTCAGCAAGCCTTCATTGTTGTATTCAGTTCACCATTGTAGGCATCAGGTTATGGAGCACTTCAGATAATACAGGAAGACTGAGAAGGAGGCAGGAGCCTGATAAGATAGGTTGAATCTTGAAGTAACCAGCAATTTAATTAACTGAAGAAGATAGTTGATTAAGAAAAAAAAAAGCAGGCTGCTCCTACCCAGAAATGCTCTCAGGATTGGTGGATAGTGTCACTAAGTGATTTTCTTTGTCCTCCTCTTATTTATTCTCTGGGTTTTTCAAAACCAAGAGAAAAATGGCAGAGTTGAAGATGGTGTTTGCAACACAATCTGGAGAGTTATTGACATACCAACCACTCTTTCTGTGCAGACTTGCTCCGAAAGAGACGCTCATCCATGATGTAGACATTGCCTCTGAACCAGCAAGGTCTATGCCTGAAAGAGCAGAGCAGAATTTCTTCAGTTAAAAAAAAAGTGTCATTAGAGTTTAATAATATTTTATAATTTAGTGTTATATTGATCCATAATAGTTTCCTTAGTTCAAAGACCAGTCTTGTATTAACAAAATGAAAAGAGAAACTCCTTTCACCTTTTGCCCTCATGACCCCTGGCTGCCATTTTCCTCAATCTCTAATTATTTTATAGTTAATAAAAGAGTTCTTTCTAAAACTTTTGCTTGCGGCTCAGGGTCTGAACTCGTGCTGCTGATTGTACTACTTAATCTGAAAAGGGAAAAAGCTTAATTATACTCTATAAGCATTTCTAAAATTATTTTATTAAATTGGTGACTAATCAAAGTCTATTTCTTTGAGAAAAAAAGTGAAAGAAAATTGACTTGAATTTTGAATAGCAAGAGAAGTTTAGTGCATAGAAAGTAAATATATTTTTAAATGGAAGGATGACTATTAACTACTATAGATGTGAAAGCTAATTAGATATGCTCTCTTTTTAAATACAAATTTAAGTAAAATATATCAGAATAACACATGATTCACTTTGAAAATAACTTTTGCATGAAGGAGTGCTTTTAGATTTCATCCTAAATTAATAAGTTGATTGACATCTTTATATACCAGCTTGAGTAATTATAAGAAGCACAATAAAGTAAAAGTCAGCAGTAAATGAACACAAATTTGCAGGAAAACTTACCTGTTGTAGCCTAATCTTTAATTAATTAACAAAAATACCTACAACTACATTTTAGCAAGCACAGTTTTACTAACAATATGTATCTTCAATTTTGCACAGAAACATACTTCATTATAAAACCATAGAAGAAAACCTCAGTGTCATATGGAAAGTGTTTTGCTCCTTTGAGTAAATTGATGGAGAAAGAATTATGTCTTCATGGAGCTGATAGGATATAAGATAAGTTAACTTAAATATAGCTGACATTCAGTTTTCACTAACTTTCTCCCTTAGCGCTACAAATAAACTAGGCCTGGTGCAGTAGTTCGCACCTGTAATCTCAGCACTTCGGGAGGCCGAGGCAGACAGACTGTTTGAGTCAAGGAGTTTGAAAGCAGTCTCAGCAAAGTGTTGAAACCCTGCCTTTACAAAAAATACAAAAAGTTAGCTGGGTGTGGTGCTGTATCAGCTGCTCAGGAGGCTGACATGGGAGGATAGCTTAAGCCAGGGAGGCAGAGGCTGCAGTGAGCCGAGATTGCGCCACTGCACTATAGCCTGGGTGACAGAGTGAGACCCTGTCTCAAAAAACAAATATATATATATATAAATTGCTCTGCATTCTCAAAAATTCTTGTGTCAACAATGCATTTACTTCAAATATTTTTAAATCAAATACCTTAAAATACATTACTCCTCAAGGGTCAACTAAAAATTTAACCTAGGTTATATCAAGGTATTTTTGTATATACTGATTTTGCTCCACTGACCTGAGAGTCAAAACAGAAAATTTAATGTAACACATTTAAATATTATTTCAATATTTATGTATTTATTTCATTTAGAAATGATTCTTCCTCTTACAGATAATGACAAGGTAAAGAAAGTTGTAGTTTGTGCAATCCCCCTTTATCCTTACCTCTCCTCGGCTCTTGGATCATCTCCTTACTACACTTCTGCACTATGTCAGCTACTCCATTCTTAAGAAAGTCCTCTCCATTACCTCTTGGTACCATGTGCCTTTTTTTGTTTTGTTTTGTTTTTTTGTTTGAGACAGAGTCTCACTCTGTCGCCCAGGCTGGAGTGCAGTGGCATGATCTCAGCTCACTTTAATCTCTGCCACCCAGGCTCAAGTGATTCTCCTGCCTCAGCCTCTCGAGTAGCTAGGACTACAGGTGCACACCAACACACTCTGTTAATTTTTGATTTTTAGTAGAGATGAGGTTTCACCATGTTGGCCAGTTTGGTCTCAATCTCCTGACCTCGTAATCCACCTGCCTTGGCCTCCAAAATTGCTAAGATTACAGGGCTGAGCCACTGTGTCTGGCCAGTACCATGTGCCTTTGGCAGCTTGTAATATTTGTAATATAGTGCCTACATGCCCTACTCTTCAAGTAGCCTGTGAACACCATGAGGACACGTGCATTTTCCTAACATTTGCATTCCCACTGCAAATGGAGTTAAGAACACATAATAGGATTTCATTCTTTTAATGAATTATGAATATTTTGAATTAATCAAGCAATGTGATTAATATTTTATCTTTTCTAGGTAACACAAACAATGTTTTTAAAATATCTTTTACTTGGAGGCACTCTTTAATGAAATTAAGGGAAAGAGTTACATGTATCAAGGCAGAACATTTCAAAAGACTTTTTCCCACAGTATTAGATCAAATTCCTGCAAATCAAATTACCTAGATAACAATCTCTTGGTAACTGTTTACAGTTCCTGCATTTTCCCTAGTAATCAATCAATAAGAGATAGCTGACTATTCGCTAAAATGTCAGGATAGAGGAGGTAAAGAGAGGTAGACACTGTTCAATTTGATATTTTAAGTATATACATCTTTTTTGTTTATCTAACAGCGTGCAAATATTTTCAAGTTGATACTACAAGAGATATTTTTAAAAAGGTAAGTTATGTAATATTTTAGAATTCTCTGCTAACATAGAATAAATTAAAAACTCCTAACAGCGGTACCTAAATACTACATATTTCAACTTCTAATCTAAAATATACACAAGTAAAATTAAGGTGCAACTATTCAAACTATAACAAATTAGATGAAATCCTGTACTTATAGGTTGTACTAGGGTTCTCTAGAGACAGAACTAATGGAATAAATGCGTATATCTCTCTCTGCCCATCTATCTATCTATCTATCTATCTATCTATCTATCTATCTATCTATCTATCTACCTACCTACCTACCTACCTACTTACCTATAAAAGGGAGTTTATTTAGTATTATCTCACAAAATCACCAGGTCCCACAATAGACCATCTGCAGGTTGAGGAGTAAGGAGAGCCAGTCCGAGTTCCAAAAGTGAAGAACTTGGAGTCTGATGTGTGAGGGCGGGAAGCATCCAGCATGGGAGAAGGATGTAGGCTGGGAGGCTAGGCCAGTCTCTCTTTTCACATTTTTCTGCCTGCTTGTATTTTAGCCTGGCTGACAGCTGATTAGATTGTGACCACCCGGATTAAGGGTGAGTCTGCCTTTCCCAGCTCATTGACTCAAATGTTAATCTCCTTTAGCAACACCCTCAGGGACACACCCAGGAACGATACTTTTTATCCTTCAATCTTATCAAGTTGACACTCAGTATGGACCATCACATAGGTATATACTAGAAAAAGAGAGGGAGAGAGTAAATGCCTCAACTTCCACGTCCATCTTTGCCTGGCCTGGTTAGGATGGTTATAAAGCATCCCTTACTCTTTGCAGTGTGCATTTGAAGTGTGTGAACAACATCCTCCAGTGGGTATGATGAGCAGCTGCTGGAAGGCTGTAGCGTGCTGTGACAGGCCAATGGCATCCCAGGTGTAGTGACTCAGCCATCTGGCTTCCCACTATGTCTGCAGATTTGTGGTCATCTTGAGGTAAGTGTAGCATTTCTCCTTTTATAGCATATACATACAAAATCAGTCTTTCAAGGTTATTCTGATCAGGTTTGTGTCAACCAAACATCAAAGTGCTTGGGGATTTGACAGTAGTGAAGGTTGTTACATAGTTTCTTATTTCTTACATAAGAAAAAGGATGATTACTAGCTCCCATATGAAATATAGCAGTAACGTTAAAAAGGTGCATTTCAATCCATCAATAATTTGCTCAATTTCTTTATTTTGAAATGTGAAAATTATTTTCAAGAATGTAGCAAATTTCACAAAATCATCAACATGGATAATCCATTACCTCAAATTATCCAATAACAGATAGGACATTGCTGTGTCAGTGTGAAGAAGAAAAATGTCAGACATAGATGAATCCTGTCTACATGCTGTTAGATAAATGTATAGGTCAAAGGAATTGCCCTTCTCAATACCAGGATGGGTATTTTTAAAGAAGATTCAAAGATACTTTTGTCAACCTGTTCTTGTCCACCCACCCACACCTCTTCTCTCCTTCTCTGTCATTTGTGTACTCTTCTGAATACTATGATTCCATAGATCATTATTTTATTATTATGGTAAATGATACCTGCACATTATTTAATCCAATTTTAAAAAATAATTGAATTAAAAATTAGACATAAATGCATAAAGCAATAGAAAATTGTGATTGAGATGGCATGGAATGTTTTCCAAGTTTCAATTTTCAATACTTTGTATCTATCCCAGAGAATTCTTTCCAAATCTCAATTTTCTTATTTTTGTTATTCATCCAGATGTGAATTTTTTAATACATTCAGCAATTTTTATCAAACATGAGTAATTGGGGTTTTTCCAGAAAAGCAATGTTTTGTTTTTTTTTTTAAGTGTGAGATTTTTTTGTGCATGTGTGTGTTTGTGCATGTCTTCTGTAAAGTTATAGAAAGCTCAGTTTTAAAAGGTGGCTAAAAAAAGGAATCAATGAATACAGTGGATTTAAGAGTCACCCATAACCTTGATGCTAGTGGTGGTACAGATGTACATTTGTAAAACCTCATGGAACTGAACAGTTAAAATGGATACATTTATTTTATATACATTATATTTCAATAATATTTTTTTCCTTTTTGTGTGTGTTTTTTGGCTTTATTATTATTATTATTATACTTTAAGTTCTAGGGTACATGTGCACAACGTGCAGGTTTGTTACATATGTATACTCTGTGCCATGTTGGTGTGCTGCACCCATTAACTGGTCATTTACATTAGGTATATCTCCTAATGCTATCCCTCCCCACAATAGGACCCGGTGTGTGATGATCCCCTTCCTGCGTATTAAAGAAAAAAATTAGAAGATTTGAATGCAATCTCATAAGCACAGTTACTTTGTTTTTGCTTCATAAAGGGAAGTTTCCTTGACTGTAGTAAAATGTAGATGTTGAAAGATATGTACTTTATGTAGCCTCAAGCTCCCAAACTTCTGAGTGCCACTTCCTTCTCTAATACTTGTCCAGCACAGGTTCACCCACTAAGTCTCCTTCCTACCTGTCTGCAGGGAGTCCATGCTTTTTTTCACCCATTTTTCCTCTCCTCTCCTCTCCCCTACCTTTTCCTTCCCTCCTCTGCTCTCCTCTCTCCTCCCCCTCCCTTCTCCTCTCCTTCCGTATTCTTCCTGATATTGTTGCACAGGCATATCTATAGACTATTGCTGAAAATCTCAAGAGAATTCTTCTTATCTCACATGGATTATCACTTCTGTGGATTGCTGCTCCAGGAATCTCTTATAACCTCTACATGGCAATTAGTCGGTTAATTTAGGTCCCACTCTTATAATAAAAACTACAGCAGTTATTTCCCTGCAGTATACCTCGGTCTCCCTGATACACACACACACTATTTTTTTTATTTTTATTTTTTTTAAGAGAGAGGTTCCCACTCTTTCATCCAGGCTGGAGTGCAGTGGTGAAATTATAGTTTATTATAACCTCAAACTCCTGGGCTTAAGTGATTCTACTACCTCAGCCTCCCTAATAGTTGGGATTACGGGCATGCACCACTTGCACAATATAAAAACAAATTATTAGAGATAACATCTTGCCATATTGCCCAGTCTTATTTCAAACTCCTGTTCTCAAGCAATCCTCCAGCTTTGATCTCCTAAAGCGCTAGGATTGCAGGCATGAGCTGCTGAGTCTGGCCCAATGTTTAAAGAGTATATTAACATAAAAAAAATGCATTTTTGAATGTATATTCAGCATTTCAAAGTCACCTTTATTATAATTTTGTTGCTAGTTACCTGCATCATTTTAAATCGTGAATACACACACACACATACAAACATTATATAGTAAACGCTATGATTCACTTCACTTTTCTCATAATTTATAATTAAAATGATCAATGTATTTACACAAAAGGAAGATGTTCACATTATTTTCTTTGGTAAATGGGAATTTATTTTGTTTGAATTAGTGCTTGAATATCTAACCATGTTGTTTAGGGGACTCTGGGGATTTTACACTTACTTCTTCAAATAAAAATTGATCAAGGTTGAATATCAAAGGAAATATAGAAAACTATTTAAATATCTTTGGTCTAGAAGCTTCAAAAGTATACAGTAGCAGGTGAGACTTCTAGTTAGAATTTAGTGTGGATTTCTAGGTATTTGGCACTATGTAACTACATGAGCAATAATTGGCCCAAAATTTATAGAGTTCTATTAGGAATATCAACTGATAAATGTTTTAGTAAAATGAAATGTAACCATTTATTTGTTGTATTCAATAAATATATTAAATACTATATATTGAATATACACAATATATAATATATTGAATATATTTATTAATTCTACAATTTAATATCTGCTTAAGTTTTCCTTTACGGCCAATATTATTTTTGGTTTGCTTTCTTCTGTGCTTTTCTTTTTAATATGAGATCTAAGTATATATTTATTATAGAGTGATACAAACTCATGTCAATTGTTATTTCCAGCTATAAATATTTAAGTATAATATACCAATTATACTTAAGTATTTAAGTATAATTGGTGCTTGAAAATTTTCAAAGTAAAATGGAATTTTGAATCCAATAACTTTAGAATTCAACTTGTTTGGAATCCTTATCATAATTGAGCATAAATTTTTCTTTGTCCTCTGAGTCAGTCAATGGGACTTGACTCTTTCACACTGTGTTTTGAAGAGGATTTCTATCTTACAGTATCTAAAGATGAAACTATTAACATTCTTTATTAAAATCAGATGATATTTTATACATGTATGAGGTAATTATCATTAGTAATTATGCAATAATACCCATAATCAAACAGGAACAAGGTTAGTAGGATTACATTTAAATGTGATTCATTATATATGAAAACTCAATAAACAAGAACTGAATTTGTTAAATGTGCCATCACTGACAGAGAATACATTGAAAATTGAGCAGTAGACCCATCAGTTGATTACTTTTCTTTTTCTTTTTCTTTTTCTTTTTTTTCATTTTTGTGTCATCTACAATTATATATATTATTTGGGTGTATACAAATATTTTTAGCGATAAATATCTGTGGAAAATCTATGTAATAATAAATACGCACTCCTCTTGTTACTTGTATAAATTTAACTTGTTCACATTGTTAAGATAATTCCATTTAGGAAAGGTAAATAATAGGTCTTTCACCTTGCTTTGCAAACAATGTCTAACCTGAATTGCTTTAAAGTATTTCAGTTTGTGGGTTAAAAAATACTTAGACTGCCATTAATATTCTCTCTGGTAGAAATAGTCACAGAATCTTTTTTTTCTATTTTCTTCAAATACAGTCAGCTGTGGCTTCCTTCAGGCCTGCTAACCAACCCTGCATAGAGGAGCTATGTCTGACCAAGTTGTAAGAGAAATGATACGGCAATCACCCCTGGTATTCCATGTATAAAAACAGCCTTAGGCTCTTCTCCTAACACATGCTGTTAACACTTGTATATTGCTATTACATGAGATAATGGAATATTTTTTAAAAGAAAAAAAAGAAACACTAGGGATTTATATCCATTAAAATCCTATTATAGAAATTACACAAGTTCTTTAGTACCCAGGGCTGGCCCTAGGCAAAATCCTGAAGCTGGCACTTGTTCTGGGCCCTGTGCAGGGTTCTAGTCTTAATATCTGTGGAACCAATATGTAAGGTACAAAATAATGAGGGCTTAAGATGCTATCTCACCCAATAGTCCCAGCATTTTTATAAAAAACTAACAAAGCAAAATATTTGATAATTTTTTTGTGTGTGTTGACAAATAGCATCACTTCCCACTCAGTCGCCCAGTATATGTGATATAGTTTAAATCTGTGTCCCCACCAAATCTCATGTCAAACTGTAGTCCTCAAATATGGAGGTGGTGTTTTGTGGGAGGTGGTTGATCATGGGGGTGGATTTCTCATGAATGGTTTACCGCCATTCCTTTGGTGTTGTTCTCATGGTGGTAAGTTCTCATGAGATCCGGTTTTTGGAAGTGTGTAGCACCTCCCTCCTCACTCATGCTCTTCCTCCTAGTCCCACAATGTGAGATGTCTTGCTCCCTCTTTGACTTCTGCCATGATTGGAATCTTCCTGAGGCCTCCTCAGAAGCAGATGCTGCCATGCTTCTGTGAAAGGAAAATAAATCTTGAGACTCCAAAATCACTAAGCTAAAGGGAATAGTCAAGCTGGGTACTGCTTAGGGCAAACCTGCCTCCCATTCTAACCAAACTCATCCCTCTGCTCACTGAGATAAATGCATATCTGATTGCCTCCTTTGGAAAGACTAATCAGAAACTCAAAAGAGCAACAATTTATCTCTTATCTATCTATGACCTAGAAGCCCCTTCCCAAATTTGAGTTGTTCTGCCTTTGCTTTGACCTTTCTCTCCTCTTTGGACAAAATGAGTGTTCAACTAACATATATTAATTGATGTCTCATGTCTCCCTAAAACGTATAAAACCAAACTGTATTTGGAGCACCTTGAACAGATGTCCTCGGGACCTCCTGGGGCTGTGTCATTGGTGTGCATCCCTAACTTTGAAAAAATAAACTTCCTAAATTGACTGAGACCTGTCTCAGGTATTCAGGGTTTGCACTCCCTGTACAGACTGCAGAGCCATGAGCCAATTAAAGCTCTTTTCTTGTAAATCACCCAATATCAGGTATTTATTTATAGTAATGTGAAAATGGACTAATAGAGAATATTGGAACCAAGGAGTGGAGCATTGCTATAAGGAGACTTGAAAATGTGGAAGCGACTTTGGAACTGGGTACTCAGCAGTGGTTGGAAGAGTTTCGAGGGCTCAGAAGAAGACAGAAAGATGAGGAAAAGTTTGGAACTTCCTAGAGACTGATTGGATAATTATGAACAAAATGCTGGTAGTGATATGAATAGTGAAAGCCAGGCTAATGAGGTCTCATATGGAAATGAGGAACTTTTTGGGAACTTTAGTGAAGGTCACTTTTTTTAATGCCTTAGAAAGAACTGGGCTGCATTGTGCCCTGCCCTAGGGATCTGTGGAATGTTAAACTTGAAAGTGATAATTTAGGATATCTGGCAGAAGAAATATCTAAGCAGCAAAGCCTTCAAGAAGTTTCCTGACTGCTTCTAACAACCTGTCTCATGTACATGAGCAAAGAAATGACCTAAAGTTGTAACTGATATTTAAAGGGGTGCCAGAGAACAAAAGTTGGGAAAATTTGCAGTCTGGCCAAGTGGTGGAAAAGAAAAGACCATTTTCAAAGTAAGAATTCTGAAAGGGTGCAGAAATTGCATAAGTGAAAAGAAGCCAAGTGCTGACAGCCAAGACAGTGGGCGAAAAGACCTAAGAGACATTTCAGAGACCTTCATGGCAGCCCCTCCCATCACAGGCCCAGAGGCCTAGGAAGAAAGAATGGTTTCATGAGCCAGGCCCCAGAGCCCTGCTGCCCTGCACAGCCCCAGGATGCTCCTTGCATCCCAGCCACTCCAGCTCCAGCTGTGGCTCAAAGGGGCCCAGGTACAGCTCAGGCCACTGCTTTATAAGGTGCGGGCTTTAAGCCTTGGCAGCTTCCATGTGGTTTTAAACCTGTGGGTGCACAGAATACAAGAACTGAGGTCTGGGAGCCTCTGCCAAAATTTCAGAAGGCTGCTGCAGGTGTGTTGCCCTTATGGAGAAATTCTATTAGGGCAGTACAGAGTGGAAATGTGGGGTTGGTGCCCCCATATAGAGTCCCCACTGGGGCACTGCCTAGTAGAACTATGAGAAGAGGGCTTCCATCCTCCAGACCCCAGAATGGTAGATGCACTGACAGATAGAAAAGCCACAGGCACTCAGTACCAGCCTGTGAGAGCAGCCATGGTGGCCCAACCCATCAAAGTCACAGGGGTGGAGCTGCCCTAGCCCTTGGAAACCCACCTGCCATATCAGTGTGCCCTGGATGATGTGGGGCACGGAGTTAAAGGAGATTATTTTGGAACTTTAGGATTTAGTGACTGTCCTGCTGGGTTTTGTATTTACACTGGGGCCTGTGGTTGCTTTCTTTTGACCAGTTTCTTTTCCCCTTTCAGAATAGTAGTATTTACCCAATGCCTGTGTCCCAATTGTATATTGGAAGTAAGTAACTTTTTTTTTTTTTTTTTTTGAAACTTACAGGCTCATAGGTGGAAGAGACTTACCTTGACTGTCATGGGATTTTGAACTTTGGACTTTTGAGTTAACACTACAATGAGTTACGACTTTGGGGATTATTTGGAAAGCATTATTGTATTTTGAAATGTGAGAAGGACATGAGATTTGGGGGAGCCAAAGGTGGAATAATATAATTTGGATCCTTGTTCCCACCAAAGCTCATGTCAAACTGTAGTCCCCAGTGTTGGAAGTGGGACCTCATGGGGTAGATTTCTCATGAATGGTTTAGCATATCCCTTTAGTGCTGTTCTCATGATGGTGAGTGAGTTCTTGTGACATCTGGTGTTTAAAAGTGTGCAGCACTTTCCCTCTTGCTCTCTTTCTTGCTCCTGTTGCTGCCATGTGAGACGCCTTGCTTCCTCTTTGCCTTCTGCCATGATTGGAATCTTCTTGAGGCCTCCCCAGGAAAAGATGCTACCATGCTTCCTGCATAGCCTGCAGAATCATGAGCCAATTAAACCTCTTCTTATAAATGACCCAGTCTCAGCTAGTTTTATAGTAATTTGAGAATGAACTAATACAACATGTTTGGACTTTTTTGACACTTCATCTTCACTATCATATGCAGCTGTTATCAAGTCCTGTTGATTCTCCATCCTAATGATGTCATATGTTTCCCCTTTTCTTCTTCACACACTGATAGTGCTTTATTTCATATGTTCATAATATCTCATGAAACAATTATAATACCCCCCACACAACCTCTACCTCTAGTGGAAACACATATGACAGGTTATTTTATCTCATCTTTTTTCTAGTTGTTTGTTTTTGTTTAATTACTTGTTTGTTGTTTGTCATTTTCTGTGCTTGGAATTTCCTGTTCCTAACTCTTTTCATCAGTCTGGATTGAAACAATTCAAATATAATCTGCCGACTCTGCAGTGAGTGAATACTTACTATTCTTTTGATCACCAACACTTGTTTCTAACACATTGAATGAACAAACAGATGGATGAGATAAAACCAAAGGAAAGTATTTCAAGCAGTGCCCAGGTGGTGAGGACCTTACATGGCCAGGTGTTGTCATACTGCAGTGAGTAATGGAATTAATAGCAGCACGTTTTCAGAAGAAAAAAACACCTGTACAGGTCACATGTTAACATGCTTCTAAATGACTAATCCGTTGAAAAATGTCCTTTCTTTCTCTTTTTAGTACAGATATTTTGATTTTGAGTCTGTGTTCCATGGGATAGCTGAGTAGTTCAGTACATTTTAAGTTTACTTGTTTTCAAGTTGGATAGATGCTGAAGGCTCCCATCCACCTTCTACTTTCAGGACTAGGGCAACATAGAAAAACTGACACAGATAAAGAAGGGAGAGATTTGTGAATGAGTTTCGTAAAATCGATTAGGGAGGGATAGGGATTGAATGAGAGATAGGAGTGTCTGTTAAAGGTCCACTAACCCAAATCATATGTACAAAACCCTGAGTATCAAATAATTTAATACAAATTATTTATTCATTTAGTTCCATGACTAGGTTTCCCTTGCTCTGATAAAGTGATTACTTCTTTGTGCCAATCTTATTTGACAAGATTCAAGAATACATTTCATACAGTATTTTCTTTCCACTGTGTTTTGTTTTTTCATTAATAAGATGACATTTATGTGGTTTTTAAATCAAGAAAACCTAAAAGCACAAAAATTAATGTAATCTTCTCTACTGCTGTGAGACAGATTCAATTATTCTACCACTCTGGACATTTTATTCTCACATGAATTTGGACAGTTATCTTGCAGTGTCAAATGTGATCCGGTAGATTTATGCCTCTCTTTGTCTCTTGTGTACTCTGTGAGAAAGAATATAATATCTATCTATTTTACTACCCTAAACTCTACCCTAAACTTGCACAGGTAGAGAAAAATCCTAGCATGCACGACTTAGGGAGAAATTATGTAAAGGGAGAATTGGGGAAGATCAGACATTTAGAAAGATGCTAGTTTCAGAAGACCTCTGGTGGTTTTATCCTGGTCTTGCTCTACCACAGCTTCTGCTCATATCTTTTTCAAATATCCTTAACAACCAACGTTGTCTTAAAAATTGTTGAAAGGGTATAAATTTTGGAGAGAGAACTCTAGTGTATCAACTGTATCATTTACTATCTTTCTCCTGTCCTCATGTGCTTCTTTGGTAAGCACATTTGGTAAGCATTTGCTTAGTAAGTGATGCTCTTATTTATGAATCATTCCAGTAACTGGCTGAATCCTAGTGATCTTGAACACAATTATCCACATCTGAACAACAGCAGCTAAGCTTTCTTTGACTAAAGTCATACAATTAGATAGTAAAAATACACCCGTACTTTTACATCATAAATCAAGTTTCCAGCCATGTTGCTACATTTCCTGGTATAAATTCACTTTCTACTTCTCCAGACAACTAAACTCACAACTTCTTTACTCTCTCCAAATGTCCCATATTATTATTTTTTTTAAAACCCGAACACCAAACTTGACATGGTCACTAATATGATTGAATCATATGCCTTATTGAAAAAATTAGAATTAATTGGTCCAATTTTCTTATTTTCCCAAGACTACCTCTATAAATCCGATACCATTTATACCTATATTTTCGGTGCTTCTAACTATTTCAATAAAAAGAACTTCTGGTCTTGCATCAGAGTTAAGCCCCTTGATTTGCACTCTAAATTTCATCCTCTATAATCTACTCTGGAATGTTTTCTTCTACATTGTCCATTTCTCCCACTCCGTTCAAATACTTCCACTATTGCTGATATAAAAACAACAAAAAATACTTAAATCCATTCAGGTCTTAAAACGAACACTGATATTCTCTGCTCTCCTCTTTTAAAAACTGAATAAAGTCCATATCTCCATTTTTCTCATTTACTTATTTATTCATTCTTATTTTCCATTTTTTACTCCAATAAAACTCTGTATATTTTCTGGTCACACTTGAATATAAACTCTATATAAAGGCAAGACTTATATATATGCAATCTTTTGGCTAAAATATTGAAAATGTGGATGAGGAAATGCTTACCCTGGCAATTCAGCTAAGGCCTAAGAGATTTCATTTGTTTTACATTCCACACAGAAACCTGAAATTATTGATCACTTTTTCAAAAATAGTTACCTCTTAAAAACCTTTGGTAGTGTTACTTCTGGTACAGCAAGGAAAAATTATTACGCTGCCAATAACTGAAGTTCCCTAGTATTATTAGAACATTTCCTTTCTTCTATGATGCCAGAGGCACTCTAAATTTAGCCAGTGGGGGGTTTCTGATTTAAAATTTAGGCGAGAATAAAAGAAAATATTCCACGTGTCTAGGTGCACTATGGATGAGGAGAGAAAGTCATAGAATCAAGACTGTGTAGGATAGAGGAAATTTTTCATGGATCAGAACACTCTAAAAAGGATTTAATATGGGGCTTAAAATTTTGAACAGTATCATCACTGTGGAGATGAATGCAAATTTCTGTGATCAGTCCCTTGACACATATACGTAAACACACATATATAAAAATGCACATACCTCAAAACAGACAATAATAAATTTCCTACTTCTTGTAGTGCTCAATAGGGATTGGAGGGGAAAAAAGGAAGGAAGGAAGAAAGGAAGGCAGGGAGGGAGGGAGGGAGGGAGGGAGGAAGGAAGGAAGGAAGGAAGGAAGGAAGGAAGGAAGGAAGGAGGGAGGGAAGAAAGAAAGGGAGGGAGGGAGGAAGGAAGGAAGGAAGGAAGGGAGGAAGGAAGGGAGTCAGCACATTGTATATTGAGCACAAGGCTCTATATAATTGGTAATATGAAGGAAGGTAGTGATCAACAAAAATGAATTCACAAATGTTTGTCATGTTCACTATAAAAGTAACAGGAATTAACTGAGTTGTAGTCACTGGCAAGGATCTTTGACAGAGGCTTCACTAATCCTCTCCCATAGCCACGGCCATCTTCAATACTGAAGGTATATTATTTATCATTCAATAATGCTAAATTGTAGTCCTTTCATCTTTTGTAAATATATTCAAAAGTGTTCTGTCTATATCTGCTTAATTTTATTATTATTGCTATAATATTTGTTTAATTAGTGCACTAGCAATGTCATTCATAAAATTAACTGGAGGTACTAGGGACATGCAGAGATTATACATTTTTGCAGTGAAGGTGTTTCTTAATATAAAATTGTTTCTACCTAAACAATATATTTTCTAGAATCATTAGATTCTGGAGAACATTTTGTTTTTGCTTTTATCCACAAGGTATGAAGTCAGTTTGATTAATTTAAATAGAATATTAATGATACCTGTAAAATTCTAACATTTATTTCCTTATCTTATTTTGAATTCAACATATTTTTAATTTTCAAATTACTTCTGGAACTTTCATTACATCTAATGTTTCATCTGTATGCTATGGCTTTCATGTGGGGTTAACTCTAGTGCAGGAATCTATTTATGGTCCATAGATTGTCTTCCATTGCCAGGTATTTTTATGTACACTATACCTCTGAAAGATATTTTGGAAGAAAATTTGTACTTTTTAAAAATATTTATTTAATAGAAAAATATAGGCATTCAGATCAAAATTCGACTTTTAATTTTATCCAGTCCAATTCTACCATCATGATGGAACATACTAACAAAGTTTAATAAATGCTACATAGTCTAAATTGAAGGAATATCTGTAAGAATATATGTGGACCAGTAAGCAAAGTTCTCATGCTCAGAAATTCAACTGTGATTGGCATAAAAATGTCAAGGTCAGTGAAAATTAGTTCTTTTCATTTATAAACATTGATTACTTTTGATATTCCACACATATTCTTCAAATTTTCTTTGCACCATTTTAAAAAAAGGAAAATGCACACCATGAATAGAGTATTCTGCATTAAAATGATAGCTCCATTCACAGGCCACATTTTTCTGTTTTCAAAATGGCAGGACCTGGTGTGGTGGTTCATGCCTGGCGCGGTGGCTCACACCTATAATCCCAGCACTTTGGGAAGCTGAGGCAGGCAGATCACCTGAGGTCAGGAGTTCAAGACCACCCTGGCCAGCATGGTAAAACCCTGTCTCCACAAAAAATACAAAAATTAGCTGGGCATGGTGACAGGTGCCTGTAATCTCAGCTACCCAGGAGGCTGAGGCAGGAGAATTGTTTGAACCCGGGAGTCAGAGGTTGCAGTAAGCTGAGATCGAGCCACTGCATTCCAACCTGGATGGCAGAGTGAGAATCTACCTCAGAGAAAAAAAAAAAAAACCACACGCACAGGAAGAAAATTTGAATGGATGGGAATATGAAACAAAATCATTTAAAAAATAAATAATATTAGAAAAAATTGAATGGAATAAAAATTTCTTTCCTATGTTTTTGTTTGTTTGTTTGTTTTGGTTTCATTTTTGTCCTCCAGGATCCTGGAGTAGGAGGAACTTTTTCCTTCTTTTTTCTTCCTCAGCATATAGCACAGTACCTGGCACATCATGAAGGCTCAATAAATATTTGGTCAATGAGTGAATGTGTGAGTGAAAAAAAAAAAGTCACACTTGCAATTAACTAAACTCCAAGTCATATCCTGTATGTGCCATTACCCATTCTTGCTTCAATTTTTATGTAAAAAATGACTACTGGAAACATTTTTAGAAATTTCAACCAGAATGACTCACATCTGATTCAAATCAGAAGAACAATCATTTTGGCGCCATTGTAAGAGCTCTCAGATGTTAAAGGTGACAAAATGGGCAGAGCTTCTCCTAACAGATTATGAATACCATGTGAGACAGAATTAAGTGAAAAAATGTTCATAAAGATGTTGAAGTGGAAGGCATGTCATGCCCATGTGGCTTGGCTGCAGGATAGGATGCATTCACTGACATGATGGCAAAGTTGGGTAGCATATCACATATGGCATATGGCAGGCTTCTGCTTCAGCAAAAATGCATAGCACATGCCAAAAAGTGGTGTTGTTTCTACTGATGACTGTTTTTTAGTTTCTTTTAAAGAGTTCAAAATTAATATTAAAGATTTTTAGCAACTTCCCAAAAAATAGAAAATATCCAAACATACACTTTAACTCATTCAACAGCAAATTTCCATATTAATGATTTGCCCACCTAAAAATGTATAATGTATGCATTATCTCTAGAAGTATAAACTAAAAAGGACATTAAAAGGAAAAAAAACCTCATAATTTAGTCAAAACAGACTCACTTTCAAAACTTAAAGTATGCATATATATACTTAGTACATATGCTTTCATATTCTGCTTTATACTCACTTGTTCATTCATTCAAAAAAACGTTATTGAGTGTATATGCTACTCACTGTGAATCCAGAGGTCAAGCATTGGTCCCTTCTGTCAAGAATCTTGTAGTCTAGATAGTGAAGTAAGAATAAAAAGAAAATTAAACTACAGTGGGATAAGTACAATAAGAATTAAGAAATGAAGGTGGGGCTGGTCATGAGGAAGGTAAAAAATATTAATAAATAAATTGGGAAGAATATCTGAGTGGATAATTATTGTGATTGGCCTCCTTAATGAAATTATGTGTTAACCATGTAAGAAGAAAAAAAAAATAGTACAAGCAAAAGAAAGAGCATTTGAAAAGCAAAGAAATGTAAGTTAATAGGTTGATTTTTCAGATGCTGCAAATAATTTAATATTGATAGAGCACAGTGTACAGCTACTAGGCAATGATCTAGAAGATGGAGGCCAGAACCCCACTCTATGTTATGTTGAGCTTAGATGGTGTGCTGAAGGGGATGCAAAACCATAAAGGCGTTTTAAATAGAGAGCAATGATCAGATACTTCTATTAAAGAAATCAATCTGCAGAGTTCAAAGAATGGTGAAAATGGTAAGAAGATGACAACAATGAAGGCTGCTGCATTATTTCAAATGGTAAGAAGAAGGGCCTATCTAGAGTATTATTAATGTAAATGGAAAGGAGAAGGTTGCTGTTACCGTGATATCGACAATATGCCTGGCAGGACTCAGTTAACTGATTGGAAGGCTTGGGGTAAGCAATGGAAATAATTTATTATGACTCCAAGAGGTGATGCTTCGTAAACTGGCTGATGTGAGAAAAAGAGGATGTGAGAAAGATTTGTTAAAAAGAAAAAAATCTCATTTTGAAAATTTTGAATTGGTGGACTTATGAGATTATCTAAGTGGAACTCTGATATAGGGTTTAACATGTGGACATTATCAAAAAAAAAGCTTACACTGGAGAAAAATTGTTCTTGAATAGACTGTGAAGTTTCCTATTGCTAGGTATAATGCTTTATATATGTCCATTAGATCACTAATATGAATTCTATATGAGGAAAAACATATTTGCTTTGCTAACACCTCGCTTAGATTTGCACTTAGGTTCTTGAGTAAGATTGCCCCTTATTTTCTCGCTTTTTTGGTATTATCCTTGTCTAATATTATTAAAGTTATGCTTGCCTTATGAAAAGTAAAAGAGTTTTCTTTCTTTTTCTCTCTCTGCAAGGATTGTGTTAAAATTGGATTGTTCTTTGAATGTTACCATCTTAGTCAAGTGTTTCTCCATGGGAAAATATTTAATACATTTAATTTCACTAATGATTGTAGGACTACTACTATATCATGTTAAATCAACATTAATACATTGTTTTTAAATAAATGTATGTATTTCATCTGAGTTCTCTAATGTATTAGTATGCAATTAGTCACATTAATCTTTTATTATCTTTTTGATTTATGAAACATCTGTAGTGAAGTCCTTCTTTTCATCCTTCATATTGTTGGCTTTAATTAAGTGAATAATGCAATTTATAAACCAAACTAAGATACTTTTGAGAATGAAAGGGGATGCTGTTACTTACACCATGGTGTAACCTTGCAGTGTCATGGCAAGCTGTGACATATGGCCTTCATGTGAATGTCTAGTTTGCTTTATACCCTTGTGATTCATCAGTGACATTTTAAAAAATGTAGCCATTCTTGCAGTTGTGTCACATAAAATGTGTTTTAATAAAAATTAAATTAAATATATCTTTTAAAATAAGCAATCAATACAATTAATAAAATGTCACATTTTGTAGACCTCCAGGGATCATGCTAAATACTTAATGAGATTACATGAAACTACTATGAGATCTTGAACAAGTGAAATCTATTTGTACTACAAATGAATATCTAGCATTCATCGAGGATTTACTATGAGTAGATCTCGTGAAATCCTTATTAAAGCCTATGTGCCCAATAACAGTCCCACTTGGTAGACAGAAAATTTGTGATTCACTTTATTCAAAAATCACAAATAGCTGAGAAGTGGTGAAACCATGATAGAAATAAGGTCTGGATTTGCCCATCTCTTACTTACCATTTAGCATACTGAGAATTTCCCATAAGTAAATAATTATTCTCTACTCAAAAAACTTTTCAAAATATAATTATTAACTGTGACCTTTATTTTTTAATACTAATACTGGCTTTAGTTATCTTATGAGGATTAACTGAACAGTTATCCATTGAAACTTTTAAGTATCTATTTCATACTAATATAACCAAGTGCCTAGAAATTGTTTCATTAATCCCTGAGAATTTTGAATCACTTTCTCAAGCTAAACCTCAGAATGAACTACATTCTGAGTTCAGCAAACTGATAGTTATAGGACTGTTAAGATTGCTAGCTTGGGTATATATCCAAAGGAATGAAAATCATTCTGTCATAAGGACACATGCATGCATATGTTTATTGCAGCACTATTCACAATAACAAATACATAGAATCAGCCTAAATACCCATTAATGGCAAATTTGATAAAGAAGATGTGGTGCATACACACAATGGAATACTATGCAGCCATAGAAAAGAACAAGATGATATCCTTTGTGGGATCACGGATGGAGATGGAGACCATTATTCTTAGAAAACTAATGACAGAAGAGAAAGCCAAATACCACATGTTCTCACTTTTATAAATGAGAGCACTGCATTTTTATAAATAGAAACAAAGAGGAGAACAACAGATACTGAGGTCCACTTGTGGGTGGAAATTGGGAGAAGGGAGAGGTTCAGAAAAAATAACTATTGGGCACTCGACTTAGTACCTGGGTGATGAAATAATCTGTACAGCCAGCCCTGTGACATGAGTGTACCTACAGAACAAGCCTACACAGGTACCCTTGAATCTAAAAAAAATAAAATAAAAGAAAGAAAAGAAAACCTGGAGGCCATAATTCTAGGCAAATTGATACAGGAACAAAAAGAAACAAATACTGCATATCCTCACTTATAACTGGAAGCTAAACACTGAGCACACAAGGACAGAAATATGGGAATAATAGACTCTGTGGACAATTAGTGAGTCCGGGGTGGATTCAAAAACTACCTATAGTACTATGCTTACTACTTGGGTGACAGGCTCTGTACTCCAAACCTCAGCATCGCACAATATCCCCATGTAACAAATTTGCACGTGTACTCCCTGTATCTAAAATAAAAGTTGAAGAGAGAAAAAAAGATTACTAGAAACACAATGTTTAAGAAGAGTCACAGTTTCTTCTTTCAAAAAGTTTTAATTCTAGTTTGAAAGCAGAAAATAAGTAAACAAACTTAAGGTAATAATTAGTTCTAGGAATAAAAATGAGGTAGAATGAAGGCATGATGAGTGACTAACATGGATACGATAATTGACTGGACTCAACTGAAGCAATAGAGAAACTCCTGTAAAATTTTGCAGGCAGCATCCCAGGCCAGGGGATAAGAATGGGCAAAGTTCTGTCCACCTTGTGGAAAACAGATCAGTAAGGCAACCAGAAGGACAACAAGGAAATGGAGTGGTAGATATAAATTTTGAAAGGTAGGATATTGGATTCTACTGGAAATGAAATATTAAATGTTTTCTGTCTTATTACTGCAAACAATGTACAATATATTTCTCACTATTTACAACCACACATTTTCCTCAGGATTCACGACACCCTTGATATCTCTGCTACTCTGGAAATTGTCAGTAATGGGGTAAAGTAAGGGACAAAGTGAAGATGTGTATTTGCAAAACACAAGTTGTATTAAAAGACTATGAAATATCCTCCTGGGTATAGACCTTAAGGGAAATTAAAAGTTGCAGGATAAAAGAGGCACTACTCCCATCCCAAACTGAGGGTCTGTCATGATTCAGTGGTATATCAACTTCTTCAGGATAAACTACACTAACAAGAATTTCCTTTCTTGTATGTATCAATATTGGGTCAGGGGGATTCAAAAGATATTATCTTATAAGAGTCTGAAGAAGGAAAGAAAGCAGCAGTCATTGTATAGCATAAACATGTATGCATAGACACACACACACACGGAAACACACACACACGTGTGCACACACACACCTTTTCCCCAGTTTTTCAGTCAATCAGAAATCTAAGTACTGATGTGAAGGGACTTTGCCAATGTAACTAAAATTCCTATTCAGTGGATTTTAATTTAGATTATCTTGGGTTGTCCTGACTCAATCAGTTGCTAGTCCTTTTGAAAGAGGGCATAGGCCTTTCTTAATAAAAACAGTGGGCAACAAACTTTGGCCCTTGCTCTTGGGTTTCAATCCACTTGGTCTCTTTCCTTCCTGACTGTCTGCCTTGTGAATTTCAAACTTACTTAGCCAGTCCCCACAAGTGAATAAGCCAATTCAACAGAGTAATCCATATATTTCTTATAGGCCCCTTTTCTCTGGGTGGACCTGAACAGACACGGGTGTACTCATCTCAAGTGCTTTGTAGTGGAGACTCTAAAAACACATGGAAATATTTTTGAGTCAGATTTAAACATTTGCCAAATCCAAAGAACCTGAGGACAGATTGTAGACATACCAATACCTATCTTTTTAATATTCTTTTTATTTCCTCAGTTCAAACTTGATGAACTCAGAAATTTTAACAATGGGAGCTAAGTGAGGTGAAAACATGGAAACCAAGAGGAGAACCACAGGTATTGAGGCCTACTTGAGGGTGGAAGTTGGGAGGAGGGAGAGAAATTTTGAATGGAAAGCTAGTGGAGCTTTTTTATGTTTGTAATTTGTTTCATTTTAAAGGGCTAAGACAAAATATGACCACATCCAAAAACAAGATATATGATATATTACTTATGAATGACTCTTGTGATTAATACACGGTGACTTAAAACAATATGACTTTATTGTTTTGTAGTTCTCTAGATTATAATTACTACATAGCTCTTACTGAGCTAAAATTAAGGTATCAACAGAGCTGCATTCCCTTCAGGAGGCTGTAGAAAAGAATTTTTCTTCTGCCTCTAAAAGTTGCCATATTCCTTGACTCAGGCCCTCTTTCTTCATCTTCAAAGCAACAATGGTGAATGCAATCTTTCTCACGTGACATCATTCTTTCTCCTCTGTCTCTCTCTCCCACGTTTAAGGCTCCTGGTGATTATATTGATCCACCTAGCTAATCCAGGATCTCCATATTTTAATAGCATCTAATTAGCAAGTTACCTTTGCAATGGTAATTTCCCTTTGTCATGAACTATAACATAGTTGCTGATTTTATGGATTAGGAATTTGACAACTTAGGAGGTAGTGGTGGTGTTTATTCTGAATGCCACATCTGAGCATTCTGCCTATTTGGATCTGGAATAACTATATATTTCTGCACTTCTTTTCATAGTTTGATAAAATAGAACTTTACTGAGACAAATGTATTCCCATTGACAGGAAATCACTCCTGTAATTAAACTATAGAGGGAAAAACTTGAATGTGTCAACTAACTGGCAGTTGGATCTATGTCCAAACATATACTTTTCTTTACATTGCTATACATCTTGCATAAGTTGTCCTTTTCATCTGGAAATTCACTGTTATACAGGAAAGGGATTATCATTAAGGGTACAGTTCACTGTAAATATAATTTTGCAATAGATCTTAGTTGTATCCTATGAGTATTTCTTTACATGTATTTTCTAATGTATTGCTAAAAGGTAGCATTTATTGTGAACAGAATAATAGGCAGTTGGTCTTATGTTCAAAGCCATTTCAAAAAAGCATTAGTTAAAAATGTTAAAAATGGAGGTCATTATACAAAATTGACTCCAAATGACTTCTTAGTCAAAAAGAGATAATTAGGTGCTTCCCTGAAGAAAGTGCTATATTAGGAAATTAATCCCCACGGAATCAGCAGCCTTTCTGAATTTCAGTGATTTTGTAGTACTCATATTTGATTATGCAATATGGAAACCTCAAAATATATCACCAAACCCACAGGCCCTACTGACAGCTGCTTGAACAGCCAAGCAAAGGAAGAGAAAAATAAAGAAGAATGACAGGCCGGGTGCACTGCCTCACTGCTGTAATCCCAGCATTTTGGGAGGCCGAAGCAGGCGGATCACCTGAGGAGTTTGGAACGAGTCCGGTCAACATGGTGAAAGAGACGGGGGTCTCTACTAAAAATACAAAAATTAGCCGGGCATGGTGGCCAGTGCCTGTAATCCCAGCTACTTAGCAGGCTGAGATAGGAGGATAGCTTGAACCCAGGAAACCAGGAGGCGGAGGTTGCAGTGAGCTGAATTGTGCCACTGCACTCCAGCCTGAGCAACAGAGCAAGATTTTGTCAACAAAACAAAACAAATGAACGAAACAAAAAAAAAAAAAAAAAGAAGAAGAAGAAGAATTACAACAACAGTAAAATTCATTCTTGATTTTAGCATCATAATTTCAAGGAATTTTTGAAAGCTTCAGAACTTTCTTGCACATTTCAGCAGTACTAGTCAAAACCTGTGTAATTAAAAAGGAGGTAAGTTGAAGTAGGGCCAGGTAGAGATGAAGGAGATGTGAGGATGGGCAGTATATTAGTGCCACACGTGCAAAGTTACTTCAGTAAAGAAAGGGATCAATTAGCTTAAAAGGTTTGAAACCATTTGGGCATAGTTTTAAAGACAAAAGAAGAATCATCCTGCAGGAATGCAGTTCATTATTGAGAGAAGATGAGCAATGAACAATGAATTCCATCAGTTTTATAGGCAACCCTCCTTCTCCTTCATACAGTACTATCCATTATTAATGAGCACTATTTCTGAGTGTGAAAGAACTGTTTGAAAAACATTAACATAGTCTATTGGATGTGATTGACATTGTCATTCCTTTTATTTTGCTGTTGGCAAGTGGCTTCCCTGTAGACGTATGTGCATCTGGACATTACTAATATTCTTCTTGTTATGCACTCTGGGCAGCTGTGATATGGAAATTTTCAGCATTGTATTTTATGGTTTATTTTTCAGCTTTTACATTGTGTTCTGTTGCAAGATGCATAAGTCAAGTCTTTTTGTATGCAATGATCAATCAGAAAAAAATTATCTTTTTTCTAATCTGACTCTTCTCCAAAATTTAAAAGAATTTTTTTTCAAATTCTGGAGATATGCAATGACCGTCTGCTAGCTAAGCAGTTATTTAGATCCATGTCTATTCATGGCATTTCTTTTTTACCCTCCAGTTTTCAAAGTTGATTACATTTTTAATTGTCCTGCTGCAAAAAAAAAACAAAAACAAAAACAAAAACAAACAAACAAAAAAAACAAAAAAAAACTGTAGCCTCTGTCTACCTGCTGTTCAGTAACACCAAGCACTGACTAACCCGCCCACATAATACCTTTTAATCAACCAAATTAAAAGTAACAGAGTCAAGGATTAGAGGAGTAATGAATCCAAGAAAAAAAGAAATTAAACACCACATCCTCTTGACTTTTAAATACGTATGTAACCAAGCTGCTTTTTTCCTCTCAGCTGCCCCACTTCTCCCTCCTCACAGCCCATATGCACACCCACACAGAGATGTGTGCTCCTAAGTGTTACTGACTCACTTCACATCAGCATACCGCAAGTCATTCTGTTTCTCTGTACATTAATAGCCTATCAATAAGGTGAAGTAGGGACTAAAACATCTTCAGTCACCTAAAGGTGACAGTCATTAATAGATGGAGGTGCAACTTAACTGCCTCTATTCCCTTTGTTGGTATTCCACTGCCAGTTTAGCCAAATTATTTAGTACACTAACAATTCATCTTAACAGAGCTCCCCAAAGTGTGTTTTGTCTCATGAGATGTCAATATATGTAATACAAAAAAAAAAGAGCAAGACAGAGAGAAGTTGTTTTGTGGTAAATGTAACATGGCAGTGTTCTGTCTCAGTACTTTGGAGTGCTAGAGAGCCAGATGAACTCTCATAAGGCTGACATGAAACAGGGTTCCTAGGAAAGTGAGTATAATTATGTGGTTTTCTTCAAGTGATATTACTTTAGCATATTTTCACCTCATAGGCTGTCTGGAGTTATTAGTGTTTTATGGAACACATTTTGGGAAATTCTGATTTAATTGCAGCTCCCTATTAAACATTTTATTATATTAATAGGAGTTATTCTAGGGGAAAAATGCTTTTACTTCCTACTCTTTCCATACACCACATAGTATGGTGATTAAAAGTGGGCTTGGGAGTTCTACTTCCTGAGGTCAAATACTAGCTCTACTAATTACTAGTTGTATGACCTTAGGCAAGTCTCTACCATTTATTTGACTCAATTTTCTCTACAGCCAAAAGAGGAAAAATAATAGTACCTTAGGCACAAAATAATGTGAATAAAGTAGTAGCTATAATAATTGTTACCCTCCCAAAACCTATGCATATGAAGTACATCCGCCCTCTTATATAAGAAAGGCATGTTATGTTACAGATTTCTTTATCTAGTATTCTAGATATTGAAGAACTTTCCAGGAATGATTCTGAGTCCCAAAATTGATCATGAAACTTCATACACTCTTGTTTTCTCAGTTATCCATGGATTGACTTATGAATTACCACTCTAATGAAATAATGCGTCAGGGCTGCATGCTACACCAGCAAGTATATTTGCAGGTCAGTCTCCAGGATATGATAGTCTTCCTCCTCTACTGTTAGGAAGCTGTGTGTTACTCTAATGTTATAAATTTCAAGCCCATCAGTCCCTTTAAAACCTACCCAAACCATATGAATGTGGTATTCTTTCCTTTTTTTTTTTTTTAACCAGCACATTTGTATTGCATATCTAGTGCCCTAATGCTGTGGTTTTAACGTGTCCTCTCCAAAATTCAGGTGTTACCAATGTGATAGTATTACGATATGGGGACTTTAAGAGTGACTAGGCCTATAGGGGCTCCTTCCTTATGAATAGGATTAAAGCCCTTATAAAAGAGGCTTCATGTAGCATTAGGCTCCCTTGTCCTTCCACCTTCTACTATGTTAGGATGCAGCAAGAAAGCCCTCAGCAGAATAAATGTTAGTGCCTTGATCTTAGATGTAGCCCCCAGAACTGTAAGAAATGCATCTCTCGTCTTTATACATCACCCAGTCTCAGTATTTTGTGACAGAACTACGAATGGACTAAGACATCTATCATCCATCATTCAATTTTATTGCTAAAATTCAGAAAATCAGTATGCAAACACATAAATGACCAAGAAAATTTTGGAAAGCAATGGGTGATTTAAAAAAAGATAATTAAATGGAGTATGTAATAGAGAATTACAAAGGTAAGAAGAACTTTACCTTAGGAAGTCATGTGAGGAAACTCTGTGAAAAGAAGTGTCACTTGAGCTGAAATATGGGTGAAAAGAAGGAGCCAAGCATGCAAAAAGTTATCATCGAGAATGAAGGTACAAAAACAGGAATTATCTGGTGTCTAAGGAAAAAAGTGAAAGCCATTGAGACTAGATCATGTTAAGGTAAGGCAAGATTATGGAAAATGAAATTAGAAAGAAATTATTGGATTACCATATAAAGTGATCTGTCAGACCAAGACATTGGTCTGAAAGATTTTGATGGGTCAGACCTCAAATATACAGGCCACAAAAGCAAAAATAGACATATGGGATGATACTAGGGTAAAAAGTTTTTCAGAGCAAAAGAAACAATCAACAGAGTAGGGAGACAACCTACAGAATAGGAAGAAACATTTGCAAACTATTCACCAAATAAGAGATTAATAACCAAAATATATAAGGAACTCAACTTAACAGCAAAACAATAATAATAATCAGATTTAAAAATGGGTAAAGGACTTGAGTAGACATTTCTGAAAAGTAGACATACAAATAGTAAACAGGTATATTTTAAAATGCTCAACATCATGAATCATTAGGGAAATACAAATCAAAGTCAAAATGAAATATCATATTATCCCACTTAAAACAGTTGATATCAAAATGACAAAAAAATATGATGGTAAGTATGCCAGAAAGGAGAATACTCATACTGTTGATAGAAATGTAAATTAGCATAGCCACCACTGAAAATCCCGTGAAACTTTCGCAAATCAATCAATAAACCTAGAAATAGAGCTACTATATGATTCAACAATCCCACTGCTGGGCATACATCCAGAGGATTGAGATCAATATGTTGAAGTGATATCTGCACTCCTGTGATCATTGAATTTTTCCCAGTAGCCAAGATATGGAACCAATTTAAGTGTCCAGCAATAGATGAATAAAGAAAATGTTGTATATGTACACAATGGCATATTGTTCAACAATGAAAAGGAAAGACATTCTGTCACTTGTAGCAATATGAATGAAACCAGAGGAAATTATGTGAAGTGAAATAAGCCAGGCACAGAAAGACAAATATTACATATTCTCACTCAAAGAATGTGTCAGCCAAAAATGTTCATCTCAGGGAGGTAGAGAGAGATTAGTAATTACTAGAGACTAGGAGGGGCAGAAGATTAGGAGGAATGAAGATGGGCTGGTTAATGGGTACAAAAATACAGTCAGATTGAAGAAATAAATTCTAGCATTCAATCATATGGTAGGGTGACTAAATTAATAATAATTTATTGTATATTTCAAAGTAGCTAGAAGAAAGATCTGTAATATTCTCAACACAAAGAAATGATAAATGTTTGAGGTGGTGAATATTTCAATTACCCTGATTTGATCACTACATATTTTATGTATCTGTTAAAGCATCACATGTACCACAGATGCATATAGAATCATCATATGTCCATTAAAAATAACATAAATAAATAAAAACAATTTTCCCAGATAACAGATTGAAAGAAGGTGTCAGGGCAGATCCTGGAAACAGGGAAACCACTTTAGCAGTTGTAGCAGCGATACAGATCAGAGAGAAAGGGTGTTGGACTTGGATGAAATCAAGGGAAAAATAAAGAGGTATCAGATTTAGCATATATTTTGAAAGTAAGATTGACAAGACTTGTGGAGGGACTGACTATGGGATGAAAATGGAAAAGAAGAACCAGGGTTGATGCTCACATTTTGGCTTGAGAGGCAGTTGAATTTCAATACAATACGATTTCCTGCACTTAGTGAGACTTGAGGAGTGGTAGGCCTAAATTCTGCATTCTGCTTTTGTCACAATACTTTTTGTTGACTACTAGGCATCTACATGGAGAAATAAATTTGGCAGATGGTCATACAAGCTGCAGCCCAGAAAATAGATATAAGATGAAATTAAGAAACTATCATAGAATATTGTATTAGGAACGTATTGTAGGCCAGGCACTATCCTGATTACTGGAAATAAAATGGTGAAGAAAATATATATGTGATAGGCAGAATTCTAAAATGGCTACCAAGGTCCCTGCTCCCTGATGTGTAATATCCTCTTTTTGAGTATGGGTGGGACCTGTGTATATGATGAATATAACTCCCATAATTAGGACACGCTATGGAGCAGTGGTCCCCAACCTTTTTGGCACCAGAGACTAGTTTCATGGAAGACAGTTTTTCCATGGATTGGGGGTGGGGGATAGTTTTGGAATGAAACCATCCCACTTCAAATCATCATAAGGAGCATGCAACCTAAATCCCTCACTTGCGCAGTTCACAATAGGGTTCATGCACTCCTACGAGACTCTAATGCCACTGCTGATCTGACAGGAAGCAAAGTTCAGGTGGTAGGTAATGTTCCCTCCACCACTGCTGACCTCCTGCTGCATGCCAATTCCTGGTCTGTGGCCAGGGGTTGGGGACTCCTGCTATACAGCACAGTTTGCTTTAAGAAGAGAAGTTATCTTGGGTAAGCCTGATCTAATTAGAGTAGCCTTTAAAAAGGACTGGACCACTTCTGAAGATGAGTAACCTATGAGCTCAACATAAGGGAGACTGGAAATATGAGAGGACAAAGTGTAGAAGGAACCACATCTCTGGGACCTGCTGGTATCAGCAAGAAAACAGAGACTTTGTTCACGCAGCCACAGAGAAATAAATTCTGTCAATAACCTAATGGAGTCTCCAGATGAAGATGTGTCCAGCTAATACTTTGATTTCAACCTTGTAAGAACCCAGCCATGCTGTACTGAACCCCTGACCCAAGGAAACTCTAAGATAATATATTTATTTTTATTAAGCCACTACAGTTGTGGTAATTTCTTACACAGTAATATAAAACTAATTCTATGTACTTTGTCTGTTTTGTGGAGAATTCAGTTTGCTAGAAAAAAGGAGAAGGAAGTAGAGCAGATAAATACCATCACATTTTCATTTCAAAAAAAGGCTGTGCATCATTTTGAAGATCGGAGTTGAATGGTTTGGAGATTGAGGTCCTTTATGACAGAATAGGTGGATGAACTTGGTGGTTGGCTACTGAGGTACAAGCAAGAGACCTCAGATTAGGATGGTGGTGGCAGATATTGTGTAGAAAGGACAGATGTTAGAGCCATTTTGAGGGAACATTGAAGAACTGGAGTAATAGACATGAACGGAGAAGATAGGCATCCACACTGAACCAGCCCCGGTCCATGTATTGAAAATATCCTTATGTGTAAGTCACTGTGGGACGTCAGATATTAGATATAACAGTAGAGAAATTGAGAAGGAGATCATTCAGTATATTTCCCACTTTTGTTTATGTAGTTGCATTATTTATGATGCAGTCAAACCTCATATTGCCACCATTATTTTATATTTTTGCTCGATGTTTTATAGCCCATAAGTCAAAGATATAAGAGTAACAAAGCCCAAGCACTCTTGTCAATAATTTCAATATACTGCTATATTACTGCTAGAATATAATGATGCTGAACTAGATGAATGATCTGCTCATTTTATGACACAATTGATGTCAATTTTTGAAATCAAATTTCTCAATATCCATATCATAGATTATCAATTTTGAATGTATGTCTTGTTTAACACATTGAATTGCTGGATTATGTATTCCAGCAATTTAAAAAGATTACATAAATTATTTAGTATCTCGGTTGTTTTATATATGAGATTATTTTTCTTGGGTTCTCAAATGTGAAAATAAAATCAGTTATCTAAAGATTGTGACATAATCTTTTCTGTCATAGATTTATAAATGTTATTTATTGTCCTCTGACATTAATTGTGGCAGAGAAACCTGTGGGCAGGAAAAATTTAGTTTCACTGCAAACCATTTGCCATTTTGTCTCTTTTTTTACTAACTGGAGAAAAATATTTTCTCACTGTTTATATTTATTTCCTTGTTGTTTATAAATTGGTGTTGCTGCATTTAGTACTTGTGTTGATTTTTCCCATGCTATGGTACTTATTTAATCTGTATATTTAAGGCTTATTCAGCTTTCATTGTTGTCTTTCTTGTTCTCGTTACAATCATTATGTCAGATGATTTTTATTCTTTCCTCTATTTCCTTTTCATTCTTGAAATATTGCTTTCAGGATTTTTCATCAAAATTATTGCCTTTAATGTTAATTGTGTTCTTCATTAACTTGAAAACACATTTTAACTTATACTTTGTTTAGTTTATTTAAATTTTTGCTTGTTTTACACATTTATGTTTGTATTCTTCGTTTCTTTCCATATAAACTTGTGTCTCAGTTCCTCATATGCAATTTTTCTATTATACATTGGACACCAAGGAATCTTTAAATATTTTTTCTTATTTTGCAATAAATTATTTATGAAATCTGTTTATTTTTTAGATATGAAAACAATATTGCCTTCCACCTGATCTATTTTATTTTTTAATTTGGCACTCATAAGAAAATGATTGTACTGAAAGGAAAGAGATTTCATAGAAAAAGTGACATTGGTTAAAAAATACTTTAAATAAACTGTTACAGCTAGCTTGTGATACTGAAGATGCAAAAGATACATGTTGAGAATTGATGCAAACTTAGAAAAAAAATTTAATTTACCAAGGTGTAGAAAAGATTCTAATTCCATGTTGTAATTTATAAGATGATGATGAAGATGAACTATATGAGAATAGTTTCTGTTCAGAAACTATAGGAGGAGAGAGTCAAGTTGGCAGACTAGAGGCAGCTAGTGTGCAATACTCCTAAAGAGAGAAAACAAAGTGGTTGCTAAACAGTGCCTAGTGGCCCTGCAAGCTTGCTGGAGATCCAGCAAGGCAGTGAGGGAACACAGAGAATAGAAAAGAGTGAAGCTAGGCGGAAGCCCATCTGGGAGCAGTGCCCCAAAATGGGGAAAGGGTGAATCAGTGAGTGAGATTCACCCAGTGAGTGAGATCCACTAGGGGAGCCACACTTCCCATAGGGAGCTGTCCAAACCTTAGAAGGGGAAAATCCCCTTCACACCCTGGGCTGCTAGACTGATACAGAGAGCCACCTGCAGTTTTTGCAGAGACAGCACTCAAGTCTGTGGGGACCACCAAAAGCACTGGACTTCAGAGCGATCCAGCACCAGCTGTCATAGCCCCAATTGAGAACACAATTGGAATGTCCAAGAACAGTGAGACTGCTCCACTCTACCTCAGAAGACTAGGCTTGGTGCCAGCCTCCAGGGCAATGGCCTTGTTTCTGCCTGAACTCTGCCAGGGGAACAGCTCCAGGTTCCTCGGGAAGCACTTTGACAGCAGGATGGGCAACCCATCCATCACCACTGCTCATAGCCAGCTGGGCCATAGCTCCTGTGGCTTGCAGCACAGTGGAAATTCTTCTGCCTAAACTCTGTGTTCTAGCAGGAAGCACCCAGACAGTAGATTGGGTAAACACCCCCACTGCTTCTAGCTGAGTGGGACCCACTGGCTGGGTTAGTGACCAAAGAAGGGAGAGCCCTCACTCTGAGAACGTGGAGAGGTGTTAGATGCCTGGTTTCGTGAGTGAGTGGAGGAGCAAGCAGGGTGTGCCTCCCTCCACGGGACCTGCCCAGCAGGTCCTATAGGAAGAGGGAGTCAAGATGACAAACTAGAGGCAGTTAGTGTGGTCTGTCAACCATGATCCGTGCCTGAGGGAGCCCTATGGACAAGAACACCTAACAAAGACAACACAACCATGGAACCAGTGATTGGAGGAGGCTCCTCCAAAATGCAGGAGCCAGCCAGGTGAGGTGGTCATTTCTCTCCCACATCTCCTCAGACACAGAGCACTGCTGCCAACTGTGCCAAAGTACAAAAAAGACATATGGCTGAGTAAGAGTCTATCTGCCAGCCAGTACTTGTAAATGCCACATACTAGATTACAGCTCAAAATGCAACACCAAAATATTTTGCTAGTATACAGTACCTGTGAAAACTAAGGCAAAAATCCAGTCACATATATAGATTTAGAACAGAGTTCTGGCCCTCTGAAAATATCCAGAAATAAAGCCAACTGACTAAACTTAACTCACATCACATTTAAAGGAACATTAGCCCTCACACATAAGAAAGATTCAATCCAAGAACTCAAAACTCAAAAAGCCAGTGTGTTCCCTTAACTCCAAAAGAACTAGAACCCTAGAAATGGTTCTTAGTCAGACTGAGATGACTGAAATGACAGACATAGAATTCAGAATCTGGGTGGCAAGAAAGCTCATCAGGATTAAGGAGAAAGATGAAACTAAAATCCAAGGAATGCAATATTTTTTTTAAAAATGATCTAGGAGCTAAAAGATGAAATAGCCATTTTAAGAAAGAACCAAACTAACCTTCTAGAACTGAAGAATTTATGTCAATAATTTCATAATACAGTTAGAAACAGCAACATTAGACTAGATCAAGTTGAAGAAAGAATTTCAGAGCTTGAAGGCTGTTTTTTCAAATCAACTCAGTCAGACAAAAATAAAGAAAAAGGAATTTAAAAACCTGAACAAAACCTCTGAGAAATATGGGATTACATAAAGAGGCCAAATCTATGACTCATTGGCATTTCTGAGAGAGAAGAAGAGAGAGTTGGCAACTTGGAAAACACATTTGAGGACATCACTTATGAAAATTTTCTAATCTTGCTAGGGAGGAGGATGTACAAATTCATGAAACACAGATAACTTCTGAAAAATACTGCAAAAGATAACCATACCCAAGGCACATAGTCATCAGATTCACCAATGTAAACACAAACCCAAAAAACTTAAAGGTAGTTAGAAAAAAGGTCAGACCACCTAAAAAGAGAACCTCGTCAGGCTAGCAGCAGACCTCTCAGCAGAAACCTTACAACCCGTAAGAGATTGGGAGCCTATATTCAGCATTCTTAAAGAAAATAAATTCCAACCAATAATATAACATCCTGCCAAACTAAACTTCATAAGCGAAGTAAAAATAAAATTCTCAAGCACTAAGGGTACTCATTACCAGCAAAGCACCCTTAAAATATGTCCTTAACAGAGTGTTAAACATGGAAACCAAAGATCAAAACCTGCTACCACAAAACACACTCAAGCACATAGCACACATATGATATTACATGATTACACAATCAAGTCTAGAAAATAAGCAGCGAGAGCATGATGACAGAATCAAAATTTCATATGTCAATACCAACCCTGAATATAAATGGTCTACATGTCTCAATAAACCCTTTTCCCATTTAGATAAAAAAAAATGAGATAGATAAAAAAGTACAGCTCTTTGCCAGCGTTCATTTAAACACACTCTTTGAAGTTGAAAATTTGACTGATTTTAAATGTGAAAATAAAATACAAAAACTATTCTCTGAGTTATTTCTAGACAGAATTAACATCAGAATCATCAGAATTATCTATTTTGTAAAAACTAGATTCATCAAATGAAGTTTTGGCCAACAACTATTAGAGAATGATGTTAACATTATGCATAGGAGTGCCAAATTTTCTAGGATTTCATATTTTTAGCAATTGAGAATTAATATAGTTTGCAAACAAAAATATCACTACTAAAAACAGAATACTATATATAGAACAGTGTCTTTTGTTTCCAAAATTGATAAACTAGAGTGATACAAAAATAATAATAAAAGCAATATTGTGTGGCAAAGTTACTTTTGGGTAAACACTGCAGCCACAAGTGCCACTAGTGAGTATTCTCAGAGCAAACTGAAAAAGGATTAAAAGGCATAGAGTGGCAATCTGGGTAAAAAAGACAAAATCCAACTGTCTGTTGTCTTCAAGAGACATATCTCACATATAGTAATGCTCCGGGCTCAAAGTAAAGGGATAAAGAGCTATCAGGCAAAGAGAAACCAGAAAAGAGCAGGAGTTTCTATTCTTTTATCAGATATTACAGACTTTAAACCAATAACAATCAGGAAGGACAAATAAAGCATTACATAATGATAAAGGGTTTAATTCAACAAAAAGACTTAACTATCCGAAATACGTATGTATCCAATATTGGAGCACCCACATTTACAAAACAAGTTCTTCTTGACCTACGTAAAGACTTTGAGAGTCACACAATAATAATAAGGGACTTCGACACCCCACTGACAGTGTTAGATTATCAAGGCAGAAGACTAGCAAAAAATATTCTGTATTTAAATTCTACCCTTGACTAACAGAACTTAATAGACATCTACAGAAGACTTCACTTAGCAACCATAGAGTATACATTCTTCTCACCTACACATGGAATATATTCTAATATCAACCACATGCTTGACTATGAAGCAAGTCTCAATAAATTTAAAATAATAAAAATTATATCAAGCATATTCTTAAACAGTAGTGCAATAAAAACAGAAAACAATATCAAGAGATTTTTCACAACTGCACAAAACAAGAAGATATTACAATCTTAAAATTACATGCACCTAACACTGGAGCTCGCAGATTTATAAAACAATTACTATTAGACCTAAGAAATGAATAGATAGCAACACAATAATAGTGGGGGACTTCAATACCCCACTGATAGCACTACACAGATCATCAAGACAGAAAGCCAACAAAGAAATAATGGACTTAAACTATACCCTAGAACAAATGGATTTAACATACATTTACAGAACATTCTCCCCAACAACTATACAATACACATACTTAACATCAGCACGTGGAACATTACCAAAGATAAAATATATGATAGGTGACAAAACAAGTATCAGTAAATTTAAGAAAATCAAAATTACATCAAGTACTCTCTCGGACCACAGTGAAGCATAATTGGAAATCACTCCAAAAGGAACCCTCAAAACCATTCAAATACATGGAAATTAAATAACTTGCTCCTGAATGATCAGTGGGTCAACTATGAAATCAGAATGGAAATATGAAAATTATTTGAAATGAATGATAATACTGACACAACTTATCAAAATCTCTGGGATACAGCAAAGGCAGCACTAAGAGGAAAGTTCACCGCATGTTCCTACTCATAATTGGGAGTTGAACAATGAGAACACATGGACACAGGGAGGGGAGCAATACACACCGGGGCCTGTTGAGTGTTGGCGGTGATGGAAGTGAACTTACAGATGGGTCAATAGGTGCAGGAAACCACCATGGCACACGTATACCTATGTAACAAACCTGCATGTTCTGCACACGTATCGCGGAACTTAAGAAAAAAAAAAAAAGAAAAAGTCCAAGACTAGATGAATTCACAGTTGAATTCTACCAGACGTTCAAAGATGTATTGGAGACAATCCTACTGAAAAAAATTCTGAAAGATAGAGAAAGAGAGTGTATTAGTCCATTTTAATACTGGTATAAAGAACTGCCTAAGACTGGGTAATTTATAAAAGAAAGAAGTTTAATTTACTCACAGCTAAGCATGGCTGGGAAAAACTCAGAGAACACAATTATGGCAGGAGGCAAAGGGGATGCAAGGCACCTTCTTCACAAGGCAGCAGAAAGGAAAAGTGCTGAGGAAAGGGGGAAGAGCCCCTTATAAAATCATCAGATCTCATGAGAACTTTCTGACTATAACGAGAACAGCCTAGGGGAACCACCCCCATGATTCACTTACCTCCACTTGGTCTCTCCCTTGACATGTGGGGATTATAGGTATTAAAATTTAAGGTGCGATTTGGGTGGGGCCACAAAGCCTAACCATATCAGAGGTAATCCTCCCTAAATTATTTTATGAAGCAAGTATTACCCTAGTACCTAACCCAGGAAAATACATGAAAAAAGGTAACTACAGATGAATAACTGACTAACATAGATGCAAAAATCCTGAACAAAATACTAGCCAACTGAATCCAACAGCACATCAAAAAGATAATAATACATCATGATCATGTGAGTTTCATCTTGGGGGATACAGGGATGGTTTAACATATGCAAGTGAATAACTGTAATACAGTACATAAACAGAATTAAAAACAAAAACAATATGATCATCTCAATAGACACAGAAAAAAGCATTGGATAAAATCCAGCTTCCTTTTATGATAAAAGCCCTCAACAAAATAGGCCTAGAAGGAGCATACTTTAAAGTAATAAAAGTCATGTATGACAAGCCCACAGCTAATATCACACTGCATGTGGAAAAGTTGAAAGCATTCTCCCTGAAAACTGGAATATGACAAGTATGTCTACTTTTACTACTTATATTCAACATAATACTGGAAGTCCTAGCCAGAGTAATCAGACAAGAGAAAGAAATAAAGAGTATCCAAATTGAAAAAGAAAAACTCGGCCGGGCGCGGTGGCTCAAGCCTGTAATCCCAGCACTTTGGGAGGCCGAGACGGGTGGATCACGAGGTCAGGAGATCGAGACTATCCTGGCTAACATGGTGAAACCCCGTCTCTACTAAAAAAGTACAAAAAAATTAGCCAGGCGAGGTGGCGGGCGCCTGTAGTCCCAGCTACTCGGGTGGCTGAGGCAGGAGAATGTCAGGAACCCGGGAGGCGGAGCTTGCAGCGAGCCGAGATCGCGCCACTGCACTCCAGCCTGGGCGACAGAGCAAGGCTCCATCTCAGAAAAAAAAAAAGAAAAAGAAAAACTCAAACTGTTGCTGTTTGTTCATGATGTGATTGTATACCTAGGAAACCCTAAAGACTCATCCAAAAAGCTTCTAGATCTGATAAACAAATTCAGAAAAATCTCAGCATGCAAAATCAACGTACACAAATCAGTAGCACTTCAATACACTTACAACGACCATGTAGAGAATAAATTCAAGATCTCAATCCCTTTTACAACAGCTGCACAAAAAGGCGAAAGATCTCTACAGGAAAACTAAAAAACGCTGCTGAAAAAAATATTAGATGACATAAACAAATGGAATCACTTTCCATGCTTATGGATGGGAATAAAATGACCATATGGCCCATATTATTCTATAGATTCAGTGCAATTCTCATCAAAATACTATCATCATTCTTCACAGAACTAGAAAAAACAATCCTAAAATTCATTATGGAATCAAAGAAGAGCCCACGTAGTCAAAGCAATACTAAGAAAAAGGAAATATCTGAAGGCATCACATTACCCAACTTTGAACCATACTATAAGGCTATATTTACCAAAACAGCATGATACTCGTATAAAAATAGGGGCACAGACAAATAGAGAATAGAGAACCCAGAAAGTATTTACAGCCAACTGATCTTCAACAAAGCATACAAAAACATAAATTGGAGAAAGGGCACACTATTTAATAAATGGTGCTAGGAAAACTGGCAAACCACATGTAGAAGAATGAAATTGGATTCCTGTCTCTCACCGTATACAAAAATCAACTCAAAATGGGTAAGACTTAAATCTAAGATGTGAAACCATAAAACTTCTAGAAGATTACATCGGAAAAACTCTTTGGGACGTTGGTTTAGGGAAAGAATTCATGATTAAGACTCCAAAAGCAAAAAATAAATAAATAAATAAATAAATAGGACCTAATTAAACTAAAAAGCTTCAGCACAGCAAAAGTGATAACCAGCCAAGCAAACAGACAACACACAGAGTGGGAGAAGTTATTTACAGACTACGTATTCGACAAAGGACCAGTGTCTAGAATCTACAAGAACTCAAACAAATCAGCAAGAAAAAAAATAATAATCCCATCAAAAGTGGGCAAAGGATATGAACAGATGTTTCTCAAAAGAAGATATACAAACAGCCAACAAACATGAAAAAGTGCTCAACAGCACTAATCATCAGAGAGGGAAATGCGAATTAAAACCACAATGAGAAAAACATCTACTGCTGCAAGAATGACCATAATTAAAACATCAAAAAACAATAGATGTTGGTATTGATGTGGTGAGAGGGAACATTTCTAAACTACTAGTGTGAATGTAAATTAGTACAACCACTATGGAAAACAGTACGGCAATTTCTTTTTCAGTCTCTCTCTGTCGCCCAGGCTGGAGTGCAGTGGCACGATCTCGGCTCACTGCAACCTCCCCCTCCCGGGTTCAAGTGATTCTCCTGTCTCAGCCTCAAGAGTACCTGGGATTATAGGTGCCTGCCACCATGCCTGACTAATTTTTTTTACTTTTTAGTAGAGACAGGGTTTCACCATGTTGGCCAGGCTGGTCTCGAACTCCTGACCTCAGGTGATCCACTCGCCTCAGCCTCCCAAAATGCTGGGATTACAGGCATGAGTCCTGGCTGGAGATTTCTTAAAGAACTGAAAGTACAACTACCATTCAATCCAGCAATTCCACTACTGGGTATCTGTCCAAGGGAAATAATTCATTCTATCAATAAAACACATGAAGTCGTATGTTCATTGCAGCACTATTCACAATAACAAAGACATAGATGCAACCTAGATGTGTACCAACAGTCAATTAGATAAAGAAAATGCTATATTATAAATATATCATGTAATACTACAGCTGAGAGGTGAAACCAGCTGGACTTCTGAGTTGGGTGGGGACTTGGAGAACTTTTCTGTCTTATAAGAGGATTGTAAGATGCACCAATCAGCACTCTGTAGCCAGGATTATAAAACGCACCAATCAGTGCTCTGTGGCTAGCTAGAGGATTGTAAAATGCACCAATCAGCACTCTGTAACTAGGATTATAAAATGCGCCAATCAGTGCTCTGTGGCTAGCTAGAAGTTTGTAAAATGGGACCAATCAGCACTCTGTAAAATGGACCAATCAGCAGGACATGGGTGGGGGATAAATAAGGGAATAAAAGCTGGCCACCTCAGCCAGCAGAGGCAACCTGCTTGGTCACCTTCCTCCCTGTGAAAGCTTTGTTCTTTTGCTCTTCACAATAAATCTTGCTGCTGCTCACTCTTTGGGTCCATGCCATCTTTAAGAGCTGTAAAGCTTACCGCTGTAAAGCTCAGCAAGACCACGAATCCATGGGAAAGAACCAACTCCGGACACAGAGCCATAAAAAAGAGTAAAAATCATGACCTTTACAGCAACATAAATGGAGCTGGAAGCCATTTTTCTAAGCTAAGTAACATAAAAACAGAAAACCAAATACTGCATATTCTCACTTATAAACGAAAACTAAACACAACACACATGAACATAAAGATAGGAACAGTAGACACTGAGGACTACTAGAAGGAGAGGAGTGGGTGCAGGCTGTAGAACCACCTGTTGGAAGCTATGCTTCTTGCCTAGGTGGTGGGATTGTTGGGACCCCAAACCTCAGCATTACAACATGTACCCATGATTCAAACCTGCACATGTACCTATGTTTCAAACCTGCACATGTACCTTCTAATCTATAATATATGTTGAAATTTTTTTCAAAAAAATTAAAAAATGCTTTTTACCAATAAACAGAGCACTTTAATTCTCAATGTCTCTAATATTTTAATTACAGTGCACTATGTAAATATTCATTTTTATAGTTCTTGAATTTCTTTATACATTTATAATTTACAGTGAAAATAATTTTTAATAACAAAAATTGGCAAAAATGTTTGTAGGTCACAGCAAAATTATTACTGATTGTTATGATTACTTTGAAGTTTCACCTTATATGGTCATTATTGCTATCATGTATTTCCACACAAAGTGAAAGCTTCCTGTATTAGGTGTGTGTAATCATATTTATAAAAACATATATTATTTCATATATATTCACTTAGAACATAAATTCTTGAGAATGGGAAGAATATTGATGAGAAGCAGAGAACAGTATTATTTTAAAATATAAAAAAATTCTTACTGAATTAGTGCTTGCTTACGATTTCTGTATTTTAAAAACATAAACAAAAAGATACTATTTACACTTTTATTTGTATGAATTGGAGGAGACAGGATGTTGTTCTTCACATAACACATCATTCTATTTCTTGAGGCTTAAAAAAATTAAAATCCAGGGTTGAGTGTGGTGGTTCACACCTGTAATCCCAGCACTTTGGGAGACTGAGGTGGGTGGATCACGAGGTCAGGAGACCAAGATCATCCTGGCCAACATATTGAAACCCCGGCTCTACTAAAAATACAAAAATTAGCTGGGCATGGTGGTGTGCGCCTGTAGTCCCAGGTATTCAGGAGACTGAGGCAGGAGAATCGCTTGAACCCAGGAGGTGGAGGTTGCAGTGAGACAAGTTAGTGCCACTGCAATTCAGCCTGGGCAACAGAGCGAGACTCCGTCAAAAAAAAAAAAAAAATCCAAAAATCACAACCAAGTGTCCTGTATTTATGACCTAGGTCATAAAATACTATTATAATTTCACGTCTTTAATTTGTTAGAGGTAGAAGTACAACAGAATTCCCATCTTTCCTGAGGGTAAAAAGGATAAAAATGATTTTTTTTTCCTTTCTCTTAACTGATTAAAAGGAAATAGCTACTAGCCTAATCAAGGCTTAATCTTTTTCTCCTATTAATAAGTGGATATGCAGTTCTACTTACTGCTTTCAATGACGATACATTTGAAAAAATAAAATTGAACTTTCCAAGTAGCTCACCTTCTGTTCAGAGCTGCTCTCGCCTTTTTTATTTATTTTATTTGTTTCTAATTTTTTTAATTTTTTGAGATGGAGTCTTGCTCTGCTGCCCAGGCTGGAGTGCAGTGGCGCTTTCTCAGCTCACTGCAACTTCAGCCTCCCTGGTTTAAGCGATTATCCTGCCTCAGCCTCCCAAGTAGCTGAGACTATGGGTGCGCACTACCACGCCGGGCTAATTTTTGTATTTTTCATAGAAACGGAGTTTCACCACGTTGGCCAGGCTGTTCTCGAACTTCTGACCTCAAGTGATCTGCCCGCCTAGGCCTCTCAAAGTGCTGGATTACAGGCATGAGCAACTGCACCGACCTGCTCACACCTTTTAAACTTCATTCATTAGATTCCTATCTCCTCACCTTATGATATTGGGTGGGAGGGGTTTTCTAACTGGCAAAGAGATGGCAGTTTTGAAAGAAATGTTTATTATATTGACTTATCGACACCGTGTTAAAAGAGATGTGGAATAAATATGGGCATTAGCTAGCATCATATCCCCCAAAAGGCAATGCAATTATTTTCAGTCACACAAGTGAGGCTCATGGGCTAGCAAGTTTTTCTCAGAGCCTTTATGTGAAAGGATAAAATAATACTCTTGTTTCTGGAACCAATAATTCAATATGATGTCTTCCTTCAGGAGCAGTTTTCATCTAAGAAATTTACCTAAATCATAGCAACAACAAAGTCTGTCATTTCTTTCATTATTCTATTCCTGGCCTGGCTAGATAAGAGCAGAAAGATAATTAAGTCAGTGATGAGTTGCAGGCACGATGCCATTTCAGCTATTAAGAAATATACTGAAGTGTACATATACAGACACATGTTGGCAGACCTGTGAGGGGCATCATTTTAGCTTCTTTTCATGCCCTGTCTGATGGATAAACATCCATCCTTCAGTACTGCAGCTGAGGTAATTATATGATAAATAGATGGTAGGTAGATAGATTTTATAGATTTATTTTAAAACCGAAATATTGTTTAAACATAACCTGCTTTTTACAGTATTTTTTTCTGAAAATAGTTCAGATGAACATGGTTATCTTTTAAGAATGAAAACATCATCATTGATGATAAAATGTTATATCACTATTATTGAAAACACTTTTTTTTTTTAACTTTTAAGTTCAGGGGTACTGGTGCAGGTTTGTTATATAGGTAAGTTTTCCTCATGGGGGTTTACTGTACAGATTATTTCATCACTTAGTTATCAAGTCTAGTACCCATTAGTTATTTTTCCTGATCCTCTTTTGAAATCCTCCTGCCCTCCACCCTCCAGTAGGCACCAATGTGTGTTGTTCCCCTCTATGCATCACTGTGTTCTCATTATTCAGCTCTCATTTATAAGTGAGAACATGTGGAAAAACACATTTTATAATCGACCTTACTGATACCATAGAAATTATGACCATACACTGAATATTGCCAATATTATAAGACATTAAACATGTTTGTATATTATATACAATATTATAAAAGTTAAACAGAAATGTAGCTAAATGTCCCAAAAATGCAAACAAACTAATGACCCACATAAGATAAAAAATTCGTATTAGGGTATTGATATATATGTAAAAATCTTTGCATAAATGGGCGTTATCTCCAAAAGTCCATAGTCCTGCCTTTCCCATCTTGATTAACATTATATGTAGAAAGGCTATAGCGTTCTAAAGTTTTTTTAAAAAGCAATAGATTAGGCCTTGCTTATTTTTTGTTATGTTTTTCTAATTTTACACAAAAGGAAAATAATTTTTATCATTCTATTTTTCATGAATTTTTTGAAGTGTATACTTTTATCGTAAATGAGCTCAGCAATTCGTCTTTCCTTATCCGTTTCCTCCTTCCACGTCTCCTGTGTGCCCGGGACTATACTATAAAATTACATACGTGAGCCATGACATAAAGATTATATTAATACATATGAACAAATTTTATGTATATAAATACACACAAATATTTTAACAACATTGGATTATACTGCTTATTACCATTTTAAAATTTATATTTAAGTTAATATAATGTTCATATTTTAAAATAATTTAAAACAATTTAATTCTTATAGATTAATCTATATCTGTATTTCTAAGTTATTAGGCCAAAATGGTGATTCCTTTAACTACTTCTATATAGTCACTTAAACTTATTAGTATTAAATCATTAATAGTGTGGAAAATATCAACATTACACTAACTCTGGTAAATAAAACTGAGTAGCTAGCATCATGAAAATTTCTGATTATTTTCTGCAAAAAATTTCCTAGATGGTTACTGCATAGAAAAGCATAAACATTTTAAAAATAAAAATTTCTGATTTTTACTTCTAGTTAAGACACAGTAATTCATGTCTGACTATAAGAATAGACAAGACCCTGAATAAGCACCAATATCTTGCTGCTCTTTGCCTGATTTCATTTTAGTTTGGTTGACAACAGAAGCTTAAAAAAAATCAAGCAAAAACTGTCAGAATCAACTTTGTCAAAACTCTGGAAAACAGTCAAAGGTTATCAACAACAAAGCAAATGCTGAATCAAGGAAAAGGCAACTTAAAAACGGTAGGAAAGGTTTGTGACGCTTTGTTTGCTCTTGTGCTACCCCCTCCCCAGCACTGCATCTATTCTGAATCGGGCAGAGGTTCCCAGCCTGGGCCCCTGGGCCCTGGTTTTGGAGAGGGGAGAGAACACTTCATGATAAAGAATTGTATTTGTAAGCCTGTAATCCCAGCACTTTGGGAGGCCGAGGCGGGCGGATCACGAGGTCAGGAGATCGAGACCATCCTGGCTAACACGGTGAAACCCCGTCTCTACTAAAAAATACAAAAAACTAACCGGGAGAGGTGGCTGGCGCCTGTAGTCCCAGCTACTCGGGAGGCTGAGGCAGGAGAATGGCGTGAACCCGGGAGGCGGAGCTTGCAGTGAGCTGAGATCCGGCCACTGCACTCCAGCCTGGGCGACAGAGCGAGACTCCGTCTCAAAAAAAAAAAAAAAAAAAATTGTCTTGAATAAGTACTACTTTCGAAAAATACAGAGTTCAAACCAACCGCTTAATTTGACTAAACTTAGAAATAATCACTATGGGGGAAATTTTTTAAAGAGAATAATTTTTTTTCATATGAGGAGAGAAAAACAGGATACAAAGGATGCCACAGGTTTGAAAACACTGCCTTTCTTATATCTACCCTCTTCGCTTTCAGGGAAATTTTTCTGTTTGCAAGGGGAATTCAGGGGCATCTGTTCTAGGTAGATATCAATACTCTCAATTCATGATTGATAAATTTGGAAATGAGAAAGAAAAATAAACGTATGTTAGGGGAAAATGTGCTTTGTGAGTTGAAGGGGTTGTTAACGATGTAGTGTAAAGAAGGAGTGCAAAGCTTTCATAACTATATCTACATTGCTACCATAAAAAATATGTCTAAAAATGTTCCTTCCTCTTAAATTAAAAGTTAACTTCGTACAGAATATCCAGTGAAAATGAAATGCAAGACAAAGCACTGACTTCATAAGAAATTAGGTCAAACTAAAAAAAATAGATGATTAAAATTTTCTGCTAATCGTCTCTAGATATGGTTAAACTATGCTGAATGTAAAACACCACATATATTTGAGTCTTCTGAGTTAAATGCAAAAGTATGGGGTCCAACTGAAAGCAACAGGAAAAAAGACACATGTTATTTAGTATATTAGATTTCCGTAGCAGGTGTATGCAATGACAATGAAAAAAAAAAATCAGTCCTTAGTTGAACCTACTAAGAGAAAGATAATTTTGTTAGAATTCACTTTCTGCAATATTGGAACTCACTTCGTGCAATAGTAGGAAATCTAAGATTCTCTCATTGCAGTAAAGGAAGCATCGATTCCTCTGTTCACTGGGTTTGTAATAATTAGAGGATGGATTAGTCACATTTTCTGGCTCACTTAATAAAATTCACAATAATTCATTTCATTTTTGAACTACAGATAGCATGCTAATTTCAAATTGTTGCTGTCTCTGTCAACTTAATAGTCAATTCCTTATCAAATAAGTATATAAACTGTCATTAAAAATTCATCAATAAATAAACTATAGATAAATCTGAACAATCTATTAACTGCTTGGCTGTAATAACGCTGCTGAGACATTTACAAATACATAGGCACACAAACAGCTTCCACTTTCCCTGTAGTATTTGTGTTCTGATGACCTGTCGTCCATTCAACTAAACATGGTCTTGCTGCTACTGGAAAAGGGCTTTGAGAAAAATCTGTGAATTCCAAAATAAAAAGAAAGAACAAACTGTAAAATTACGGAGAACTATAAAAGCAAAATTCAGGGCAAGACTCTTATGCTGTGCTAGACTGTTTACGGGTAGCTCTTTCTCCCAAAATAGTATTTCCTTTCATTACATGGAAAATTGTCTTTCATATTGCAGCTCTTTCGTGTATTTTACAAACAGAGAAAATTTTGAATTAAAAAGTCATTTTTTAATAACCAAATTGATCTCCTAAAAACTGTAGGGGTCAAGGAACAATCATTGCATATTTGCACACATTAGGTTGATGAAATTTCTAAATTTCTAATGCCTAAATAGTTCAATTGAAATTATACTTGACTTAAAATTTAAATAATTGCAATTAAACAAAATTTTAAAATCTAGAATAGAAATGAATTTATCAAATTTCTGAATATATGAGTACTTTCTAACTTGATAGTAATTTTAGAAAAAGAGGTAAAATTTGATTGTATTCTCCAAATGTAAAATAACCTGTATGCCAGTGTACATGATTAAATGCAAAGAGCATACTGGAAAATAATAAATATGACAAAGTTTGAGACTCTTGCAATTAAAGACATCATTCAAACTTACTGAAAAGTTAAGCACTGCCACATAAAAGGACAAAGAATAACAGCTGGCCTGAAAAGTAAAACAAAAGTACTGGTGAATATAGAAACTATTGCAGTTTTAGAAGTAATTGCTGAAACACTGATTGAAAGATTATGAGATACTAATTTAAGCATCAGATTAGTATTTATAGAAACTCTTACAAAGCTGGTGAGATTTTTATACATGACATTTTCATAGGGGGATTATGAGAATAGAAACAGCTATAAACATTGTGAAAGCAGTTCAATAATATGTTTCAAGATATTTTCCCTTCTGTGTCTTTTTACTCAGTGATTCTACTTCTTGCTGTCTGTGTTAAGAACATAACTAAAACATGAAGGATATGTCCATTATGATAAATAGTTAAACACTGAATGTAATTAAATACCTACCAATAAGGAAATATTGAATTATAATACATCCATAAATGAATTATAATGTAATCATTGAAATTATCTTCATCAAGCATTGCCAGAAAGAATGAATGTTTAGTCTAAAATGTTAAGTGATAATAAGATATTAAAATATGTGCAATAAATATATACAGAAATAATGAAATGAAAACCTAAAATATTAACCATGATAATTTCTTTTTTAAAAAAATTTATTGGTACATAGTAGGTGTATATATTTGTGGAGTATGTGAGATATTTTGACACAAACAAACAATGCATAATAATAATTGCATCAGGGTAAATGGGATGTCCATCATCTCAAGCATTTATCATATGTTCGTGTTATAAACATTCCATTATTTTTAAACATACAATAAATTATTGTTGACTGTAATCACCCTGTTGTAATAGAATGTATATGCTTTAAAAAAATTAACTTTCATACTTTTCAGTATTTTCCAAATTTCATTTTTCACTATGTGTTAGTTTTATATCATGTATTAGCATTCTTTAACAGAATATTAACTAAATATTGTTTAATTTTGGTTAAAACAGTCTTGGTGCATGCATGAACTCATGAATTCAATCGACAAATATTGCAAGTATTTACTATGGGCTTGGCATTTATCTTATTTGGAGTTTAAAATATGTTTTCTATGAGTTTGATCATCACCCAGAATGGAGCTTAAAATATGTTAATTAGGTCTACACTGTCTACATATACTAACTCTGGCCAAAGTCGTAAGGTTTCATAATGACTCAATAGCCAATTATATATGCTCAAAGTTATGGTTTATTGCAAGGCCTTCATACACCATCAATCATGCAATTAATACTTAACACACAGGTAGTAATAAAAAAGGGCAGTAGAGAATCACAGTGATGGCTCGGGAACACCAACATGCCAATAGCCAAGTTCAGTTGGTCTGGAAGTTCTTCCAGTGTCAGTGGGGAGGAAGATGTGAAGGGATTTCTCTCCAGCACAGCTGACAAATTCCGGAGAACATCTTCAAGTTCTCACAGACAGAACCTGAGAAGGCGTCTTAAAGAAGGCCAACTCCTAGCTGCTTTTACAATCTTCCCAGATGAGTCTATTGTCATATCAGCTGCCTTTAACTTTCCATTTGCTCTTTTTAGGTCTCAGGTGGTAGAGGCAACAGTGGATGTTATCCCCTCAGGTCATTAGATATTTATCTCTTTGAGGAAAGGAGAACAACTTCACTGTGGTCTCAAAGCTACTTGACATGAGTGACTCCATTGTGACACGTTAAGCACACAAACCATTTTGATATATCATCATCAGAAAAGCAATAAGAACAGTGGCAAAAATGTCAGAATTAATGTTTTAGAATTCTGGAAATTAACCAAAGACTTTAGCCAATCTCAAGGGTGTTTATTCAGGGGGGAGGGGGGAAAGAGAGATCAATCACATTAAGAAAAGAGTTTTAGATTAATATCATTTTAACATGACCTATGCCAATTCTCCCCTCCCTAACTTCTCAGTAGCCTTGAAAATCAACAACCACAATTGCAGTGAAAATCACAACCTGGCAGAAATTGAAGGGGGAAGAATGGGATTAGAACACCTTTCAAAGCCCTGAAGAATGTTATTATTTCACCTATTTGGTGGTTCCCAGTAAGACCCCATTCACGAGGATATATATAACCGAAATTGCCCAGTTCAAGCAATCATCCCCACTGGGACTTTGTCAAAAATAATCAGGGGCTATTTTAAAATAACTAAAAGAGTAGGATTGAATTGTTTGTAACACAAAAGAAGGATAAATGCTTGAGATGATGGATATCTTATTTACTCTGATATAATTTTTACACATTGTATGCCTGTATCAAAATATCTCACACATTTCATAGATATATACACTTAGTATGAACCAACAAAAATTAAAAATTAAAAAAAATCAGAGACTATTGTCAAATTATTAAACAACTGTTGACTTTCTTGAGAAAGTAGGTAACAGTTGGGGAAAACAATAGGCTAACCAAAAAGCTTAAAAAGAAAAGCTGGAGAATGAGATGTTCATATAGAATTTTAAGAATTCCAAAACCTCTCAAAAAAAGTAGAAGGCTACGTTCATGTGTAGGGCTAAGCAGATGCCCAAAATGGTATACAGTATCAGAAAAGATAAAAAGCCTTTAAACTTTTGACCCTTATTAATGTTGAGGCTCTTCACAAGCAGGATATAAAGGCTAAGGTGTGGTTGTCAATTGGCTGAGTTTTGGAGGCATGCCTCAACATGTACACAGAACCTCTTGGCAGACACTAGGAGATATATATATATATATCTTAGTTTCAGGTGTCCAAAGTAATCTGATCATCGGCAAAAACAAATAATACAAACAGACTTCATTCAGAAAGTCACTAAACAAGTAAATAACAACATACCAACGAAGGAGGTGAAAGAGTCTACCAGAGTTGTCATATTTTGTTGTTTACATTGTCCAATTTTTCACACACAAAGAAAATATGAGACAAAAAGAAAAAAAAGGTACGGCTTACACAGCAGAGACAATTTTACTTCTTTCTTTCCTATTTGGATGCCTTTTGTGTCTCTTTCGTGTGGCTAAAACTTCCAGTACAAAGTAGTGAGAGTACATACCTTCCTTGTTTCTGATCATGGAGAAAAGGCTTTCAACTTTTCGTCATTGAGTATGATGTTAGCTGTGGGCTTTTCACATATGGCATTTATGAAGGTACATTTCTTCTATGCCTAATTTGTTAAGAGCTTTTAATCATGAAATGATGTTGAATGTTGTCAAATGTATCTATCAATAGGAATGTATAGCTTTGTTCTTCATTCTGTTAATATGGTGTATCACATATACTGATTTGTATGTGTTGAATCATCCTTTCATCCCAGGGATAAATCCCACTCGGTCATAGTGAATGATCATTTTAATGTGCTGTTTAATTCAGTTTATTGCTGGTATATTGTTGAGGATTTTTACATCTATGTTCATCAGAGATATTGGTCTGTAATCTTCTTCTCTTGCAGTGTCCTGTCTGGCTTTGGTATCAGGATACTGTTGGCCTTGTCCAGTGAGTTTGGAAATGTTGTCTAGTTAAAACAGTAATTCCCATTCACAGTGATAGGATCCAAAGCATCTTACTCCCACAGATACCTCTTTGGCACAGTGATTATTCTGAGGTAAAAACACTGGAAAAACAGCAGATGCAAGCATGGGACTAATAGGTTCCTTTTTCTACTTAAAGCAGAAGAGAAAACTTCCATGTGAAAACTGCTCTCTCTGTAGCAAGAGGAAAGACATTCTTATCCACAGAAGAGGTGTCAAGGATAAGAGAAATCTATACCAAAAACTATAGGCTTTGGATTAAGCAATGGCTTATTAGAAACGGTATTTAGAGCACATCGACCAAAGAAAAAATAGAAAAATTGGACTTCATCAAAATTATTATGATTTTGCTTCAGAGGACACTATAGAAACGGTGAAAAAACAACTCAAAGAATGAGAAGAAATATTTATAAATCACATAATTAGGAATGGTTTTATATCTAAAACACATAAATAACTACTTAAGCTTTAGCAATAAAAAGACAAACCAATTTTTAAAATAGACAAGGAAGTTGAATAAACATTTCTTCAAAAAAGATATGCAAACAGCCAATAACCATGTGAAAAAAATGTGCTCAACTTTTTTGTCTGTAGAGAAATGTAAATCAAAACCACACTCAGATGAAAACTTCATACACACTAGAACGGTTATAATAATAAGGAAAAAACATGAACAGGTATTGAAGCGATTGTGGGGAAGTTTAACAACTCATGCATTGCTGTTGGATTGTAAAACAGAACAACTGCTTTAGAGAACAGTTTGTCCTTTCATTGAAAGTTAAACATAGAGTTATGAAATGATCCAGCCATTTCACTTTTAAGTATATACTCAAGAGAATCCATCTTCGCTCACACAATATTTGCACCCAAATATTTAGAGCATCATTATTGCTAATAGCAAAAAATGTGGGGAAAAACCCAAACATTCATCAGTAGATGATAAACAAGGTGGTATATCCATAAAATGGAATATTATTCACCGATTCATGGAACAACATGTATGAAACTTGGAAATATTATACTAAGCGAAAGAAGACATACAAAAGGTCCTGTAGAATATGATTTTATTTATATAAAAAGTCTAGAATAGGCAAATCCATAGAGACAGAAAGTAGTTAATGGTGGCCAGGAACTCAGAAGAGAGGGTATTGCTTTCTTTTTGAGATGATAAAAATGTTCTGGAATTAGATGGCAGTGCTGATTTTACAACTTTGTGAATATACTAAAAACAAGTGAAGTACACACTTTAAGAATAAATTTTCTATAATGTGAATTATATCTCAGTTAAAATAAAGTAAATTTTACCTACTGTAATCAGTTATTTGTATAATGATGACATATTTGAAGAAAGCTAGCAGAGATTTTTATAAGACATATAAATGTTGTAATAATCAAATTTGTGGTACATCTTCTATTTGAAGCAGACAGCTATACAACCACAATGGTGTCAATACGTTGAAAATATTATAATTACATCTCCTGTATTCTCAGTCATATTTTCCATTCATTCTGATTTTGTTAGCATTTAGAAATATTTTCTGTTCTCTGCTTAAATAGGCAATTATAAGCTACTTAAGGTTTTTTAAGTGTGTGTGTATAGAAATCCCAAGATGAGTTTTCATGAGTGAGAAAATAGTTAAATTTTCAGATCAAATAATTTTTTTTAATATTAAACCCAGCAAGAACCTTAAAGAATTTAAAAATACAAATTATTTTTATTTAATTTCCTTGTTTGTATTCTCTTAATTAAAACTCAGATATATTGAATTAATTCCAATTCTTCGTTCATGGCACATTGCCGTCATTGGTCTATCCACTAACCATATATGTATGTTTATGTATTTTATATTATTTCATTTACATACCTAGTATCATCATGAACATACCATCCAGCCTCAGACTCAAATCTAGTTTACACAGTATTACTTAATATCTGTTTATACAACTCTCTGCATCTCATCCCCAAACCTGTCCTTCAGAGTTATTTTTAAATTACCATTTCCTTGTTTTTAAAATCTATTTGGTTAGTGTCTTGACAATCTGTAATTAATTTTTACTTGCTTTTAATCTCCATAAAAATGTGAGTCTATAGTAAGGCTCGTATTGTGTTCCATCGATCAAATTAATCTATCTCTTCACCAATAATACCACTGCATCTTAATAATAACGCTTTATAATAACTTATAAAGTACTCTGTTATAATTTTTTAAATAAGTTGCTCTTACTGGCACTTTGCTCCTTTATATGCAATTTAGATTATTGTTTTGTTTTAATTCTTAAAAAATATTTTTATTCTTTGAACAATTTTTTCAATACGTTTTTCTCCAAAATTATTTTATTCAATGTCAAGCTTCTATTTTATCTCCATATATCTTAAATTGTATATTTTGTATTTTTTATATTATCTTATTTTGTTCTAGAAGAGTTTTTTAATATAGTCATCCAACCACAAACTTGATTATCAGCTAAATTTCAACTACTACTCCCTTTTATCTTGTCTTTATTATATTTTTACAATAAATGTTTCCATCTGACCTTTTAAGAGTTTCTCATTCTTTTTTAGTTTGCTAATATAACTCATTTTTCTTCTTTAGATTTTTAGCCTCACTATTCTAATATTTCTGCTTCAGACAGTATATATTTCCCAGCCTTTTTTTCTCTCAAGGTAATAGTTCTGCAGAATTATTTTTAGTTGATGAGCTCTGATATTCCTGGGCTTATCAGCTACTCTGTTTCATAATACACATTAGAAGGGTAGAAGGCCAGCACCTGGTCTGTGGCATTTCAAGTGAGTCCAAGGAGGCTGCAGAGGATAAGACCTAGGGAAGAGAACCTCAGATCCCAGCAAACCATAGTTAATTACATGCATTTGCTATTATTTCCACAAAAGCAGATTTAGAACTTCAACTTAAAAATCCTGCCTGTAATCGCAGCACTCTGGGAGGCTAACTGCCCGCTCCCCCTGACCACATGAGCACAGTGTCTGGCATAGAGAGACGCCCACAGGTTTTTCAGAGGGATCAATGAATGTAGAGAACCCCAGGAAACACAAAATGCGATCAATAAAAATAGGCAATCCTCCCACCTCAGTCTCCCAAAGTTCTGGGATTACAGATGTCAGTGGAGAGAGAGAGGGCAGTGAATAATTATGTGAGGGGTTAGGCACTTGAGGGCTTTCTTAACTAGCCTATCTGCGTTCTGGTTTTGAATTTCAACTCTTTTCATGGACATTTGCACCTACCTGTTCCACAGGCATCCTGAACTCAACGTTTCCAAAACTGGACTCATCATTGCTCCCTTCCCCACATCTTCCCCTTCTCCTTTATTCTGTCTTCATTAAAGGTATCACTGCTTCCCCAGCTATCCAAGATAATAGTTTTAGAATCCCAAACTCTCCTCACCCCATGCCCTCCAACTGGGAAACAGGTCCTGATGGATGTTACTTTCAACAAAGTTTTCTAGGCGGGGCGCGGTGGCTCACGCCTGTAATCCCAGCATTTTGGGAGGCCAAGCCCGGCAGATCACAAGGTCAGGAGATCGAGACCATCCTGGCTAATACGGTGAAACCCCGTCTCTACTAAAAATACAAAAAAATTAGCCGGGTGTGGTTGTGCGCGCCTGTAGTCCCAGCTACCCAGGAGGCTGATGCAGGAGAATGGCATGAACCCGGAGGCAGAGCTTGCAGTGAGCTGAGATCCTGCCAATGCACTCCAACCTGGGTGACAGAGCGAGACTCCGTCTCAAAAAAAAAAAAAAAAAAAAAAAAAAAAAAAAAAAAAAAAAAAAATCCTGAGCAAGCACTGTTTTAGGAGAAGGCAATACTCTTAGAATATCAATCAGAAAGATTAATAGAAAAATTATATGAAAAATAGAAAATCAATTATTTCTCACCTATGTTTTTTTTTTTGACCTCACACAAGAGGTTTTTGTGGCATCCTGATGTTAACTACGGACCTCAGTGGAAGAGAGCAGCTAATGACTATTCTAAGGTGGTGGTGGTAGTAGGAAGGGTAGAATATGAGAAGAAATAACAAACTCCAAACAATTTTTCATATTTGTCACTCTCTCCACTATGGCTAGCCTAATTAGGCCTCCATCCAGGCTACAAGCAACCACAACACACATATACTTTAAAAAACAACAACAACAACAACAACAACAAAACCTTCTATCTCACTGAGTCTCATTCCTTTTGATGTTGTTGATACACTGGATACCATTCTTCCATCTCTCCTTTCTCTAGGGTAAGTTTTGACAGACGTAGCTAGAAGAAAGAGTAATTGCCATCATGTCAGGAATCAAAGTTGTCCTCCTTTCCTTTCTTCTTAGGTGTATATTTGCAAGCTTTACTTTTCCCTTTCAGAAAATAAGACATGGGCTAGTGTAAGTACTTTTAAGTGCACTTTTTGGGGGTTTCTCTTTCCATTTGCATTAGACAAAAAAAAAAAAAAAAAAAATTCCTTTAGAACAGAGTTTAACTATCTCATCACAGAACTGGTCTTTTCTTGAAGAACTGTGGCACTTTTTTGACTATAAGAGTGATATAAAATACATTGAAAATATATGTATGTTTTCTATGAAATTTCTCTACACGATAGAAAGCACTTGTATTTTTCAACAGCAATGATATATTTTAAGTTGTAACCAAGCAATAATGGCTTTTCTTTTTTATTTCCTGAAGTCAGCTAAAGCTAAAAGTTAACCATCCATACTTACTCTTCTACACATTTCCCTCTGCTCCAATTATATTGCTAATGGAATCACAAAAAACCTTTTAATCTGCAATGGCAGCTCAATCCTTCTACTCTGCCTACTCTAGGTTTGGAGAATTCTCTTGGGATCTTTTTATCCCTGGTGAATTTCTTACCAAATTACATTCAATAATTGTTCAGGTCATTACTGATTCATTTATTGCCTACTTAAAGAAACAAATATGTTATATATGTCAAGTTTAATAGTGCTGTGTACTAAAGGTCCTTATAATAACGCTGCCCTTTTGCACTTTTTTTACACAAAACAATATTACCATCCAAATTTCCTCATTTCCTCTCTCCCTTGGTCCACACGTACATGTACACATACACACATGTACACACAGACACACACACCAAAATTTAGAATTACAAAATGCAGCTTTAATTGCATTCTGTGAAATAAATTGTGATCAATTTGTTCCACAGGTATATGATTTCTTGGTAAAGTTTTGGGACAAATGAATATAGATGAGAGATAGCACTTGGCAGGAAGTCTGTTCCCATTCATGAAATAAGATGATTGGACTATTCTGGGTAGAAATTGACTGGTTTCACTAGCATAGATGTCTATAGAAGTGGTGGGGAATCAGCCTGTCAATGCCTGAATGCCAGAAGAGTGAAAATTTTTATCAGCAATAAAATATTGCTCTGTATATGATATTAAATAGTAAAAACAAAAATTTGTGTGTGTGTGCATGTTTGAATCATGTATATGAAATAATGGGAATAGTAGGGTTCATTAGATAGGATAAAGCATGAGTATCTGAAAATCATTAATCACCATTCAAGACAACTAATCATAAATGTATTTTCTGATAATTTAGAAAAAATGATTGCTTTGAAGATACCTCATATTGACTTACCTAGCTCTCAAAAATATATACAAGCTGGGCACAGTGTCTCATGCTTATAGTTGTGGAACTTTGGGAAACCAAGAAGGGTGGATTTCTTGAGCCCAGGAGTTTGTGACCAGCCTGGCAACACAGCAAGACCCTGTGTCTACAAAAATATTTTTAAAAATTAACCAATTGTGGTGGTGTGTTCCTGTGGTCTCAGCTACTTAGGAGGATGAAGGAGGAGGATTACTTGAGCTCAGGAAGTCAGGAAGTCGAGTTCATTGAGCCATGACCGTGCCACTGCACTCTAGCCTTGGCTACAGAGGGATACACTGCTTCAAAAAAATGTTGCATTCAAAGGGACTTAGTTGTTAGATTATTAGATTTATTTCCCTTTTCCTGCCCCATAAATAGGAGATAAACATATTAAAATCTACCAGCCATAACCAGTGCATAAGATGTGAAAAATACCTTCTGACTATAAGTTAAAATGATTCAACTACATTTGTGAGCAAGTATTTCTATCTTTAAAACCAGTTTTTTTGTTTTTTTGTTTTTTTCTAAATTATCTTAGTTTCTTTCTCTTGAGTGATATTCCTTAAACACTGGGTTCAGTTAATGTATCAAAATTTTAATATAGCATTTTTATTTTTAATGTTTAGAGATTGTTAAGAAAATGTTATATGAATTAAAAGTTTTAAAAAGAAAATGTAACATTTATTGAGCACCAATTATTTATCAGTTTATATTTATGTTTATAAATTTATATTTACTTATATTATTATAAATATAAGTAATTATATCATTTATATTGATTTACTTGCAAATATAACTATTTTTACTCATATTTAGTAAAAACGATTGTTTTTCATCCCCTACCATCCACCTGTTGTCTCCTTCTTTCCCACTGTGGCTCTCCTCCCTGTTGCTTTAAGATAGCAGCCCTGAGATTTCCTTTCTGAAGCTCCTCATCATCCATACTTTATCTATACAGTTGAAGTAGGGTTGGCTCCATACGCATCTTTAGATATGGGCATACAACTCAGGATAAACCAAATCGAGCATTTCATTTTTGTGGATACTGTGACTCATTCAGAGACGGGTGTCTGACACATACAAAGCCAGTAAGGGCAGGGATTTACAATCCTGCAAAATGTTTTAGACAGTAGGTCAAGGAGAGATTTCATTCTGACAATAGCAGGCTCGCTTGCTTTTTACCAACTCACTACCTGAACACAACCTAAATAACTGAAGAGCTTATCTACAATGTCTGTTTAAAGGGATTGGGGAGTTAATTATGCTCAAAAAAAAAAAAAAAAAAAAAAAAAAAAAACCTCTGGAAGGTAAGTCTGACGTTTGGCGTTACTTTCCTCTAAGGTATTTGTCAAGTAAAAGCAGGGAATGAGAAGCTGAGAATCTGAGCAGAAAGAGGCAGTTGAGAGGCTTAGAGGTGCGGCTATCCATCTCAGGGGTTGGGACTAAAAACGAGTGTCTGATAAATATTTCTGGTTCCATTTGAAAAAAGTAAAATCTAAAGCCTATGATTAAGAGCACACCAGAAAAAAAAAAAATAACTCTCATGAAAACTAAACAATAATTATTTATCTTTTTTTTTTTTTTTTTTTTGAGACAGAATTTCGTTCTTGTTGCCCGGGCTGGAGTGCAATGGCACGATCTCAGCTCGCTGCAACCTCTACCTCCCGGGTTCAAGTGATTCTTCTGCCTCAGCCTCCCAAGTAGCTGGGATTACTGGCACCCACCACCATGCCTGGGTAATTTTCTTTTGTATTTTTAGTAGAGACAGAGTTTCACCATGTTGGCCAGACTGGTCTCAAACTCCTGACCTCAGGTGATCCACCCACCTCGGGCCTCCCAAAGTGCTGGGATTACAGGCGTGAGCCACTGCACTCGGCCTAAACAAGATTTAAATTAATTCAGTTCCTGACATGTTAAAGCAGTTATTCTTAAACACCACCAAAATACCTCATCCCGCTGCAGGGAACATATAGCTATGTATAGGTATTTGTGATTGTCACAATTTGGGGGAATGCTACAGGCATCTGATGGGTGGCAAAGAATTCTGCTAAGCATCCTACAATGGACAACTCTTCACAACCAAGAATTATCAAGTCCAAAATATCAAATAGTCTTGAGCTGTAGAAACCCTAGTTTAAGTTGATTTATGCTGACCTAACTGATAGCTGGAAGCAAAATCTGGATAAATTTAAAATTATGTAATTCTTCAAATTATCTCTACTTTTTATACTAAATTATCATACTTAATAAAAAATCCAATCAAAATAACTTGCAATGAAAACAGCAAGAAATTACTAACAATCAAAAGAAAGAACAGGTGACAAAAATACATCCCCCAAATATTAGAAATCAGAATAGTCCTACTTTAATTTTAAAAGGACAGCAACTATTTGAAGTGTTTTAATGACAAAATGGCAAATGTTGACAGAAACCTGGAAGCTATATAAAATAAGGAAACTTATTTTAGAACTAAAAATTAATACATTTTTTTTCTATTCCTGTAATGAATTCATTACAACTCTAAAGTTTCAGATTGAATTAAATATCAGGAAGGATATAAATTTGAAAAGTACAATTACCTAACTATAGGATTTAATTAACATGTATAAAATATTGTACAGAATAATTCCACAACACACATTTGTTTCAACTTCTACTTGTGCAATTATATGCTGTTCTACAAAGCAAGTAAACCTCAACAAACTTTTAGGTTTTGATAATATCAGTCTTTTATCTGATCATAGTGAGATTAAGGTAAGAATCAACATCAAAAAGATAACTATAAAGTACTGTTCTATTTGAAAAGTAAGAAGTACTTATAAACAATACTATAGTAAGAAAATACACATAAAATGTTTACCATAATAGCATATAGTTTTATACTTTTACAGTTATAGCATAGAACCCTGTACTTTGTACTCTGAAATTAATTAAATGACATGATTTGTAGATTAATCTTCATGTTCCCTTCTTCTCTAAACTTTTAGATTCTGCTTTTTATTCTCATGAGGTTTCCTGCTTTGTGTAGCAAGATGGTTGCCTGGAACATCACTTTACATTCTAACCTCTCTGCAACCCAAGGTGATAATGAATTTCTATTCCCTAACAATTTACTTTGCTTTTTCAAATAAACTACTTTTAAAATTGAAATATAACTCAGCACAGAAAAGTCCACAATCATAAATATACATCTTGATGTACAGCTCGGGGTAAAGTGAGAACAAATCATATAACCACCACTCTTGTAAGAAAACAGAACATGGCCAGGATCCTAAAGCCCCTTTTAACCATAATCGCTAAATAAATAATCAAAGGTTATAAACTGTTAAAAATAGTGCAAGGACCACTGGTTTCTTAGTATGAATTAAATGCACAAATCAAAACTTGTAGACTGCAGCTTATGACATGATTAAGGGACAAACATTTTTGGATATAGCCTGGATAGTCATTCAGTGAGGTATCTGTCTCAGTCCATTTGTGCTGCTATAATGGAACCACAGACTGCGTGAGTTATAAAGAACGTAAATGTATTCTCTCACCGTTCTAGAAGCTGAGAAGTCCAAGATCAAAGTTTTGGCATCTGATGACAGCCTTTTGCTGTGTCCTCACATGTGAAAGAGCAAAAGAGCAACTCTGTTCCTTCACATGGCAGGATAGCAAAAGACAGGGAAGACACTCCTGCAAGCTCTTGTTATAGTGACATTTAATCTACTCGTGAGGCTGAAGCCCTCATGGTCTACAGGCCTCCCAAAAGGCCCCACCTTACAATACTGTTGTGTTGGTAATTAAGTTTCCAACACATGAATTTTAAAGAAGACAAAACTATTCAAATCATAGCAACTATTATCTGAAATTTTGAGTAGGTTAGTTGCATAACATTTTAGGAAGATTAAACAGGTAGTTGTGTAACCACCTATAGAGTAAAGAAATGAAGTAAATGAGCACAAATACAAGATTGTTGCACTAATTCAGAAATGAGGTTTTTATATATAGATAAGCATAGTGGAAATAGAAAAGAAAAGGATATACATATAACGTAAGGAATTCTTAACTGTAATGTATGAAGGAGAGGCTGAAGATAAAAGATAGGAAGGAGCCAAGGATAGCATTATGACTTTGTCCCTGAGTGGGGGTGATATTTAACAGAAATAAGGAAGCCGAAAAATATTTAGTTAGATGGAAATTGATTGCTTTGGTCTCAACTTGTTGGTTATGGGGCTTTATTTTTGCCATTAAAATAAAAATAACAACAAACCTATGAACCAAATGTGGCTAGTAATAGAATGACATCTTATGGCAAGTTTAAAAAAATATATTTTTAAAGGTTAATTGTTCTTTCTGCACAAAGACACAAATCTATAATAGACCCTGGATAACCATACCTAGATTATCTATCCCCAACCCAATAGAATGTAAAATGTGTATTTCATATAACTATCAGAAATGTTAACCAAAATTGAACCTGGTTATGACAATTGATACAGGTCATACTTAAAACTGGAATTGCATCCAAATTTACTGCATATATTTCCATGTGCACTTGTAAAATGAAATGTAAACCTAAGAAATGGTGACTAGCAATTTCCATAGAGGCTTTTAAAGATATTTGGGCCACAAGAATGATTCAAGGAAGTCTTCTAAGATGATCTCTTTTTAGCCACTGTTAGAAGCAAACAAGTGATGGTGATATTATTCAGATGTTAATATTCAGAGAATTCTGTCACTGTGTTGAAAACGAATCTGGAGATTACATAGGTGCATGACTTGAGTGAAGACAAAGTTACATCTGCTATGTACATGCTCTTTCTGAGCAGCATCAAGAAACAGGCTTTCCCGGTTTTGAAAATAGGATCAGTTGTCCCATAGATCACATTTGCTTTGTTTTCTCAGTGCTTAGGAACACTTTCTCTACTACCCACGTGGCTTCTGTTTGGCATTAACATTGATTTCATTATTTGGATATGTCTCCTTTTTTTTTTTCTTAGCTGATTGTAAGACTTTTGTAATTCTAGTTTTTAAATATTGGAATCTAATTCAGCACACATGGGTATGAAAAATCTTATGGGTATACAATATATAACTGGGATATATAGGAGGTGGTGGATAAAATTTGCAGTCTTATAACTCTAATACTTTTTCATGAAATAGAAAATTAGTTTTATATTAATTAATTTTAACTGGACTAGCAAAGAGTTTAAAGTAGTGATAAGAATGATCTTAAATTAACAGTGAAATGAAATTATTCTACACTACTTTGGGTGCCTAGCAATAGTTTTTTTTTTTTTTTTTTTTAATCTCCATAGACTCATATAAAACAAATTCTCCAAAACCTATTAATAATATTAATATAAGAAATAACATACAACACATATAAAACATTGTATTATCTTTATTTAGAGATAGTAGTAAGGGTTATCAATCCTGGTGTGAGCTGTCACAAAAATTATTCACATTGTGGTTCATGAGTTCTTACTATGTAACTTTTTTAAGGATAAGATTTGAATCTTCAGGAACTCTAGTTTAAACAGATACTGGAGAGCAATCTTATATACTGATGCCTTTCATAGTGTTAATTTCATATACACAGCCACGTAGAAGACATTCTTAAGATTACTGAGGTTGTCACGTTAAAGGAGTATTGCTGCTACTGAATCAGTCAGAAGGCAAGAACTCCATGAACTAAGTCACTAGGGGATGTGTCCTAGTTTTTCCCAGCTGTAAATTTCTCTTTGTGTGTGTTACAAACATGTCCAACACTAACTATGACTGTTAGAGCTTAGCATTCATTTCCTCTGATATATTGACACTAGAGTGAAACATGGTGGCCTGGGACAAAGAGATTTGGTGTTCTCACGATGAATCACCCCACACCAGCTACTGATAAGCACTGCCACAAATCATGGATAGCTGGCAAGGTCCCCTGCCCTAATTTGTTTTTTAAATTTTCATTCAGGCAGTGTAACTTCATTACATCCCTGCAAGCAAGACCCCAGGCATTGTGTGAGGGAGATTTATAGTCAAGTTAAGACAGTCATTTCAGACTGCAAAGAAATCCCTTCACTTGCCCTGTGTCAGTGCTTTATTTCTTAGTTTGAGCAAGTAGATTTCATATGAGATAACATCTTTTTTAGAATGACTGATTTTTTTCCCTCTATACCACTGAAAGAAGGAATTTACTTCTGCATATAAATGAGCAGCTAGCATTCATTATTATCTCTAATCACAGTTGCATAGAAAATCAATGTGTAAAAACTCTCTTTACTATTCTTTACTGTTATTCCCTAATTGTAGTTTTCCTTGTGCTGTTAAAAGGGAAAAAGAACTCAGCAGATTGACTCCAGGTGAGGATATACATTCTGACATAAGGCTACAAGTATGATGAAGAAAGAATGTATCATGCCAAACACCTTCAGCCATATTGTCGATAAACCAAAGCCCCTCAAGTAACAGGCAGCTTTCTTTCCCTCCAAACTGCTGCTGTTGTTTGAGTCACAGCATTAAAACTTGGCAGATCAACTTTTATTACTGATAGAATGTTGCCTATGTACTATTGCTTGGAAAGTAAAGAGTACAACGGAACTCTCAAGGAATTCTGACACCCATAAACAATTTTCAAAACTTCCATTGGGCACAATGAAAACAACTAAACTGAAAGATTGTGAGCAAGATCATTTTGGAAAAAAACCCTCCCTCTTAGAAAAGGATATTATCTTTTTGAGCAGAGGAGCCATTTAAAGTAGCACATGATTTACTAGTTGGGGTAGGCAAAAAATCCTATCCTTTCTTTTCTGTTCGATTTGTATTAGCAGTAAAGAATGTCTACATTCTTTTAAAAATATTTTTCTGCCTTACTGACGGTAGTTAATTCACTACACATAGTAAACATTTTATAGAATATTATATTCTGCTCTGATTTCTAGAATAATTAGTGTCATGTTTTAAAACATGAATTAGGTTTAATCCAAAAATGAAATAGAGTAGGTTTAAAGAGATAAGCTAAGGGCAAGCACGACTTAACAGTAAATAAAGTAAATATAAAATGTATTTCTTTTAAATTAAAACTTTACTGCAAATTTCTTAATATTCGTATGTATTTTTTGAAACTAGAATTGAATCTAGAATTATCTATGTATTCTATGTATTTTAGTCTCATGTATTTCTCAAATGCCTGCTTTGAAACTGGACTTCAGTTATCACTTAGAAATGCAAATTGAGGCCGGGCATGGTGGTTCACACCTGTAATCCCAGCACTTTGGGAGGGTGAAGCAGGCGGATCATGATGTCAAGAGCTCGAGACCATCCTGGCCAACATGATGAAACCCTATCTCTACTAAAAATACAAAAATTAGCTGGACGTGGTGGTGTGCACCTGTAGTCCCAGATATTCAGGATACTGAGGTAAGAGAATCGCTTGAACCTGGGAAGTGGAGGTTGCAGTGAGCCGAGATCGTGCCACTGCACTCAGCCTGGGGACAGAGCAAGACTCTGTCTCAAAAAAAAAAAAAAAAAAGAAAAAAGAAAACAAAAAAGAAATGTCAATTGAAATATAATGCAAAGAACTATTTATTACAACTTGGCTAAATATACAACTCAAATATTTGTCAGTAATATAACTGATAAGTATTCAATCTCAACCTCTAGCTCAGCAATGTCAAGTGGCATCAGTAAAAATGCTGACTGCAGATGCGTGGGCAGCGTCTGCTCTTCAGGCCCATGGCCTGTGATGTGCCCAGGAGTGGCGAACTTTGACTATCTTTTGTAATGTTTTCAGTATTGATGCAATAAATCAGAAATATGTTAGTTTTGAATGTCGTTGGCAACATGGTTTTACATTCCATGAGTGAGGAGTGTTGTGTTATCTTTATATGGCATATACAGCACAAACAGAAATGTTAAAAAAACAAAGTACAATAGAAATTAATACCGTTTTTAGCTCTACTGGAGCTAAGCCAATTATTTTTTTTCTTTTAAAAATGTAAGAATAATGAATATGCCATTGTAACTTTTGGGCTATTCCACATATTCCTTTTGAAAATCATGCCTTTGAAGTTTATTCATTATAATAGTGAATATCCTATTAAAATGAATTTAAACGTACTTACTTTTGTTAAAATTAATAATAAAACATGTTAATAAATAATATAAATAACTTTCTAGGTATAGATAAAAAGAACTAGATCACATTTCGGAAAATGAAACAAATGGAAAATGATACAAATAGTGTTTTTTAATTCAGTACACTTAAAAGTAGCAGCAATTGAAAGGAATATTGCTCTTCTTCCCTTCAGAATGAAAATCCATTTATTTTCCTTATTTATCAGTGTTGGGTATAACCAAGTGCTTCACAGAAAACATAACCCTTACAATTGTCTGAACCCTAAACTGTGTTTAGATTTTCAATTTTCCTTCCTTTTTCTCTGCCAGTTTTGAAGAGAGTGTTCATATGCCTCACAATATGCTGAGCTCAAGATGATCAGCCAAGTCTTGGCTTCTTTGAGAGCTTAAACCCTTTAAACTCAGTGCTCTTTCCAGCTGGCAGGTCAGCAGCACTGAGCAGACACTGCAGGTTTCTGCTTAGTTAAGTTTCCACAAATGCGGCTCTGCTTATTCTTAGTGAGAAAGGGGAAGACTATCTGCCCCGCAAACAATTCTATCCATCTTCCTTTTCTTAGCCCACTGTGTCTAATCTGTTTGGCATTGCAGGCTTTTTCTTCTTCTTTTTTAACTCATAAGTTTTTGATTGACAGATATTATTTAAAAAACAGTAAAGATGTTAATGTTTTTTATGCCTAGAGACATATTTACTTCTCGTGAAACCTGCAAATATTTCACTCATTTTTCCAATTTACATAAATAAACATGTTTTGCAAGATAATTCTCCATAGATTTGCTTTTAAGATGTTAGCTTTTATATAGAGATTAAAGTAACAAAAAGCAATAGAGACTTTCTTTAAGCTCATTTCATTCTTCACAACTAAGCTCTAATTCAGACATTTCCTCCTTAATGCTTTAACTCTTGTTCAAATACTGACAGCTTTTCTTAGGGTTACAAAGGTGACTCAAACCAGCCAAACAAAGTTTAAATGTCAGTTTATTCTGGACATTTGCTTTAAGTCATTCCTAAAATCTCAACATAAAAATTAATAGAATTGTAGGGTAGAACTTAAATCACTAATGTAGCTTGTACATGTACAAACTCAGTATTGGCTGAAGTCAGCTTAAATATATTAGAATCAGAATACAATCATTACACTGGTACATGTCCTTGATTTTTCTACATTATCTGCAGCAGAAAGTACTGGTTTGCCCCGGTTTGGGTTTAATCACTTTGACATTCTTATGGTAGAGATCTCTGTAAATGATTGAACTAAAAGAACCACACCATAATGTCACTTATGTGATTGTTAGGCTTAATTGTGGGCAAAATAATGATAACGATAATAATGATAATAATAATTGATTTTGTGTAACAAGCCTATGTGAATATACTGTACTTTAAACTGATCATTCTGGATTTTAAAACTCTCCCTCAGCTCTCATGTATTTATTTTTATTTTGGCTGACACACACTTGGATTTGTTTCCCTGAACTTCAAGAGAAAACCAAATCCTTTTCCTGACTTGTTACTTATATATTTTGTCTGTCTAACTTATATATTAATAGTTGGTCCTCAGTATTTTTTTTTCTTTCTTAATTTGTGATTCCTGACCCAGGGGTTTTTACACGTCTTTGGATGAGAAAATGATCTACATCTGTAAGCAATAAAATTACTGTTAAATTCAAACTTTTGTTAGTGCCATTGCAAACTGTTAGGGGACTGGGGGATGAAATGCTGACAACTTATCAATGAGAAGGAAAACTAGTCTTAAAGAAATAGGAAGGGAGAGTGTCATGGTCTGTTAAACACTTCTATTTATTTATTTATTTTTTAAATTATACTTTAAGTTCTGAGTTACATATGCAAAACCTGTGAAGGTTTGTAACATAGGTACACATGTGCCATAGTGGTTTGCTGCACCCAGCAACCCATCATCTACATTAGGTATTTCTCCTAATGCTATCCCTCCCTTTATCCCCCACCCCCTGACAGGTCCTGGTGTGTGATGTTCCCCTCCCTGTACCCATATGTTCTCATTGGTCAACTCCCACTTGTGAGTGAGAACATGTGGTGTTTGATTTCCTGTTCCTATGTTCGTTTGCTGAGAATTATGGTTTCCAGCTTCATCCATGTCCCTGCAAAGGACATGAACTCATTCTTGTTTATGGCTGCATATTATTCCATGGTATATATGTGTCACATTTTCTTTGTCCAGTCTAACATTGATGGGCATTTGGGTTGGTTCCAAGTCTTTGCTATTGTGAACAGTGCCTCAGTAAATATACGTGTGCATGCGTCTTCATGGTAGAGTGATTTATAATCCTTTGGGTACATACCCAGTAATGGGATTGCTGGGTCAAGTGGTATTTCTAGTTCTAGATCCTTGAGGAATTGTCAAACTGTCTTCCATAGTGTTTGAACTAATTTACACTCCCACCAACAATGTAAAAGCATTCCTATTTCTCCACATCCTCTCCAGCATTTGTCTTCTCCTGACTTTTTAATGATCGCCATTCTAACTGGTGTGAGCCACATTTAATGATGAGGATGATAACATTAAATGCTTTTATCTTTTAAGTCATGAAAGAATGACAAAAAGCTATTTTTGCCTAAACTTGTCTATCAGTCTTAGAGTTCCTATTTGGTTTCCACTGCTCCCCTTTGCCCCTACAATAACCTGAATCCTAATAGAAAAAGGGGTTCAGACATTTCCAATGGGAAGCCCTCAGCTGAGAATCTCAAATGGAAAAGTCAAATGCTTTAAAATCAGCCCACTGCCTAAGTTTTTGTTAAAAAGTGTCTTGGAGTGAAAATTTTAGAGATAAAAATAAAATAGTGAATTTAACCTAATTATCCATCAGGTCCTGGAAAGAAATACAGGATACATTCAAAAGGGGTGATCCAAAGAAGATTAATATTGGGATTTCATTTAAAAAAAAAAGTGTGTTGGCAGGGTTTACAAAAACCAATAAAAGGTGGTAAGGCATCCTAACTATGATTTTAGTGGAAAGCTGTTACTAGCTGTGTAAAGGGACAAGGGGAAAAGTTTTAGGAGAGCTCTGTAATACCTCGATAGGAATAACACCTATATAGCTATAGGAGAGGGCTGCCTGACCCTTTGAGAGGTTTCCACTCTGGTCACCTCACAGCTAGGCAGTGAGAAATCCACCCTTATAAATACCTCAATTTGTATTGTTTATTAACCACTAACCCACTGCTGGTACCTCCCATCAGTCATATCAACTAGAAGCCAGAAGGCAAGGGAATTTAGTTGGTGTATTTCCTAAAGATAAGCTTCCCGGGGCATGGAGTAAGGTGGAAGAGTGAAGAGTAGATCTGACTGGTTAAGTGGAGAATGTCCAGTGCATCTAACAAACTAAGATGTATAAAGTACTAGAGCTATTTAGCTAAAACAATTTTTGTATTCCCTTTACCCTTTCCATGTAAAGGGAATATAAAATATCATATCAATAATATAAAGTATCATATAATAAGAAATCATCCATTTCCACTGAGAATGGAAAGCAAATAATTCACATTTCAATAAATAATTTTCAAAAAAGCTATTGCTTTTTCATTATATATTAATGATTGGACTTTAAACTTTAATATAAGTTACAGAAGAGGAGTGTTGGCTTTTTAAAATGGAAAATTCTAATAACTTTAAAGCCCTAATAATTTTAGGAGCCAAATGTTTACTACATTGCAATAGAATAATACAATTGTTTTGATAACCTATAGAAGTGATCCAATCAAATGGTGGTTGGATATTAAATAGCAGCTATCTAGTTTCTGAGTATAGAACCTAAGTTATGTGAATACATTTAAAAAAAGAAGAGTAAGTTAATATAACATGGACATAAGGGAAACTAAGGGGAAACATCCTTCACTTGGCAATATTCTAGTAAATTCAGCCTTAGCAATCACAGTGTTAGACACCTAGACCTCTTATAAAAACCGCCTCTGCCACCTTTTCATTTCTGTCAGTGATACTGCCAAACATTAGACTTTTAGACCGTTAATCAATGTACCATCTTCTTCTCCTTCCCTGTTGTTCTATCTGAGCTATGTGCATATGTAGTGATTGTATTATTCTTTAATTATGAATTAAACAGACATTCCTACAGAGAACACGAATATCCACACACAAATGGAACCACACATGGTTACACTTACCTGCATATGTGGGCACACAGGTGCTTTGAATAATAAAATGCATACTATAATGTTCATGGAATCTAAATTTAACTTCAAATAGAATGAAAGATTGTGAGTGAATATTGCAGGAAAAAAATCTACAGTGTTTGAAACCAATGTGACCAAAATTTAGAGAGCCGAAAGCAGCAGTCTTTAGTGTAGATAGGAAATAGAAATATAGTTAAGGATGAAAATGTAATTAGATTTTACTCTCCATGTTAAATCTTGAGAGAGAGATACTTATTACTCAAAGAATGGCTGGGTGTGCTTGCTGATGATTAAACTAAGCTTCCTTGTGTATCTCACCATGTAAATTGTTATTGCCTCTCACATTTTGCCAGGGGTATTCTGGTCAACGATCTAAACATCTGAGGATATATAAGTTGTATCAACAAAAAACAAGAAACCTAGCAATTCAACCTCGGGTATATTGGTATTAGGATTCTGCTTTTATTGGGTTTAATTTAGACAAAATTTCTCTGGGCTTTCCTGTTTAGGGGAGGTGCTAGGAAAGGAACAAGGCATGCACTTAATCAAAAAGAAATCTGAATTTTATTTAATTCATTTCCTTGCAATGTGATCCCATAAGTCATTATGTTTTTTTAAGTCCCTTCTTGGGTTTACAGAATCAAACAGGAAGCACAAGAGCCAGGGCTTTTTTCTGAGTTGTAACTACATTCAAGCCTTTGTGTTGTGCTTTCTGATCTTCCCTCCAAGCAGGTTACTAAAAGGGGATGACAGACTCATATCGAAAAATATTCTTGGAAAAATCAGCATATGTTCATGCCCACTGATAACCTAGGAAAACTGTCTAAATAATGTTTCCAGCTAATTTTTTTATAATCACTTTGCTTTTTGCTGTAGGAATTTGTGCATTAATATAGATATTATATATTTAATATTTCTAGATTTAATATAGATTTTTAAGTTTCTTGACTTCAGGCAATCCTCTTAACAATCTGTAATGGGGATTGAAAAGGACTAAAGATTAGAAGTTTTATCTAAAAAAAATTACCAGCTAATACTTTATAAAGTATTTTTTGAAGCGTCAGAGGAACAGTGAACTCAGTAATTGGAATACCTTCATTTTCACTTTTGTCAAATACAAAATATATTTTGTCAAAAATAGATTGGATTAGTTTATGGTATCTTCTTTCAAGATATTCCTTCAAAAGGTTTTTTCTGATTATTTACTTTTTTGTAAGATAAGTCAAGAAAAGTCTAGCAACTGTCAGAAATATTTTAACAAAGCTATCAAAATGGTAGCAATGACGAAAAAATAACAGCAACAAATATGTTCAAGTGCCTACATTTGTCAAACACAATGCTAGGTATTTTAATTAGAATTGTTCATTATTTTATAGCACCTCCTTTCAACAATAATTTGTATATACAAGAAAATTAAATAAATAATCAATTAAGTGTGCTGCCCCAGTTTTCCAGGACTGTAAGTGGTAGTCAACAGATCCTACGTTTCTAATTCAGTGCTCTGCTGTGGTGCTTCCTTAAACATAGCTCAATCAGGGCTTCTTCTTACCCCCGTTCTTATTTATATATTTATGTATTTAAACATCTACTTATTTGTTTTAATAAGATGGAACCCTATAGGTCTTTGAAAATAAGAGCTTATTTACAAACTCAGAACCTAAAATTACAGCAAAATTAATTTTGTCTCAGTCTCACACAACAACAAAAAATACTCTAGTGTTTAGAATCAGTCACTAATTGAAAGGGGAAAATGTATTTACTGAATAATCTTGCACAAGAGCCTAAAAGGTGGGGGAAACCAAACTGGCAAGCTTAAGTGTTAGGAAAGTAAATTTAGAAATAGACATTAGAGAGCTTCTATAAATAAACTCAGGAAAGATACGTTAACTTAATCTTCAGTTTCAAAGGATAGTGGACAAAATTTATTCCATAATTTAAAAGTTCAGTATTCTCTTCCTGTAAAACTAAAAGTAAGGATCACACTGTACATCTAGTAACTTACATTGAATTTTATTCCCTTTTACAATGATACTCTTTAAGAAAAGTAAATATATTATATTCAAACCTAGATAAATATATTCACATTATTTGCATACTATAAGTATTATAAAAATAAAGACATTTTAAAATTTATGCATAGAAGAACGATGGCCCTTATTCTGTTTTTTCCTTATTCTGTTTTTTATTATCTGTACATGTATTTTATCTTTGTCAGAAAGCACTGTATTTATATAGTGTTTTATAAAGACAGTTAAGAAACAGTTTAGTAGATTTATTATATTGTGTGCCAGTTTGTAAAAAATGAGATATTTATTTACATATGCTCCAAAAGCAAAAAAAGGAAAAGTTTTAGAGATTTTATATATATTTTTAAGTTCTTAAATTTTTCTGGAAACTGATTGCAATGTCACAAATACTTTAAAGGTACAAAATGGAAGGAGTTAGCATAGGTTCTGTTGTCCTAATGCTATCCATAACCATTATCATGAAAGAACAAAACAAATGTGCTCAGAAACGAAGGGGGAATATCAACAGAAAGGATATCACAATTCCCATCTTGTTGGACGATAGCCCAGCATAAAACTGTGAAAACTTCCTTTTTATTTAGCTCTTACTCTGTGTGGTTGCTATAGTATACATCTTTCTTTCCAAAGACAGTATTTAGCATCCACCAATTGTTTCCACTCCTGACGGATCTTCAAATTATTTCTAAAGCATAACTTAAAAACAGAACTTGGAAAAGTACTATGTTTGTAATGCTGGTGCATTAGTAGTTCAGGAAAATTAACTGACTGGGAACATATATGAATTATAGAAAATATACATTTGGTAATAAAATATGGTATCTTATAAAATATTTCTAAATGTATATGTTTCAAAATATACAGCTAAACTTGTATTTTATCTTGATCAATAATAAATTACCTATCTGTTAAAATTGTAGGTGACATGATTAAGGTATAAGATAAGAACATTTTTCTACGTTAGTACATTCCATATTGCTTAATGGAAAAAACCTTATGGCATATGTCTGAGAAATATATCTTTTAAAATGTTTATTAAACCTTTATTTCACATTGCTTATATATGTCAAGACATTTACATTCTAGTCCTGGTTCTTCAATTAACTTGTGATTATGATAAATGAGATGATTGCACGAGGTAAACTACAAGATGTTTCTAAATGGATATTATGTTAATTTAATAGGGGCAGTTGTATATGACTATAATTTCACTTTGAATCTATTAGCTTCATCATTGCTTGGACCCAATTCAACAATTGATCATTTAGTTTTTCAAAAAGTTATTATTATTATTTTTTTAAATTTATTTATTATTATTATACTTTAAGTTCTAGGGTACATCTGCATAACATGCAGGTTTGTTACATATGTATACTTGTGCCATGTTGCTGTGCTGCACCCATCAACTCGTCAGCACCCATCAACTCCTCATTTACATCAGGTATAACTCCCAATGCAATCCCTCCCCCTTCCCCTCTCCCCATGATAGGCCCCGGTGTGTGATGTTCCCCTTCCCGAGTCCAAGTGCTCTCATTGTTCAGTTCCCACCTATGAGTGAGAACATGCGGTGTTTGGTTTTCTGTTCTTGTGATAGTTTGCTAAGAATGATGGTTTCCAGCTGCATCCATGTCCCTACAAAGGACACAAACTCATCCTTTTTTATGGCTGCATAGTATTCCATGGTGTATATGTGCCACATTTTCTTAATCCAGTCTGTCACTGATGGACATTTGGGTTGATTCCAAGTCTTTGCTATTGTGAATAGTGCCGCAATAAACATACGTGTGCATGTGTCTTTATAGCAGCATGATTTATAATCCTTTGGGTATATCCCCAGTAATGGGATGGCTGGGTCATATGGTACATCTAGTTCTAGATCCTTGAGGAATCGCCATACTGTTTTCCATAATGGTTGAACTAGTTTACAATCCCACCAACAGTGTAAAAGTGTTTCTATTTCTCCACATCCTCTTCAGCACTTGTTGTTTCCTGACTTTTGAATGATCGCCATTCTAACTGGTGTGAGATGGTATCTCATTGTGGTTTTGATTTGCATTTCTCTGATGGCCAGTGATGATGAGCATTTTTTCATGTGTCTGTTGGCTGTATGAATGTTTTCTTTTGAGAAATGTCTGTTCATATCCTTTGCCCACTTTTTGATGGGGTTGTTTGTTTTTTTCTTGTAAATTTGTTTGAGTTCTTTGTAGGTTCTGGATATTAGCCCTTTGTCAGATGAGTAGATTGCAAAAATTTTCTCCCATTCTGTAGGTTGCCTGTTCACTCTGATGGTAGTTTCTTTTGCTGTGCAGAAGCTCTTTAGTTTAATTAGATCCCATTTGTCAATTTTGGCTTTTGTTGCCGTTGCTTTTGGTGTTTTAGACATGAAGTCTTTGCCCATGCCTATGTCCTGAATGGTACTACCTAGGTTTTCCTCTAGGATTTTTATGGTATTAGGTCTAACATTTAAGTCTCTAATCCATCTTGAATTAATTTTCGTATAAGGAGTAAGGAAAGGATCCAGTTTCATCTTTCTACTTATGGCTAGCCAATTTTCCCAGCACCATTTATTAAATAGGGAAAAAACTGCTTTAAAGTTCATATGGAACCAAAAAAGAGCCTGCATCTCCAAGACAATCCTAAGTCAAAAGAACAAAGCTGGAGGCATCACGCTACCTGACTTCAAACTATACTACACGGCTACAGTAACCAAAACAGCATGGTACTGGTACCAAAACAGAGATATAGACCAATGGAACAGAACAGAGTCCTCAGAAATAATACCACACATCTACAGCCATCTGATATTTGACAAACCTGAGAGAATCAAAAAGTTATTATTATAAGAAGAGCTGACATATAAAATAGCAAGATAGTTTGCTATTGAGATTCAGGAAAATGTATGCTAATTTTAGGCCACATGATTTGTTTTCTTCCCCAAACAAGGACCATTGTAAATATATATACAATGTAATCTAGTTAAATATGATGCTTTATATATTTTTTGTGTTTGCAAAGAAAACAGAAATGCCCACATAGAGGGCTACTGTGGACACAAACCTTAAGATTACGTATGTGTTTGAACTTTTCAAAGACAAAACCCCTGTATAATCATATTCAATATATTCAGAAAGACTGGATACACAGAGAAATGTCTAAAACTAATAGATTCTATCAACGGCTTCATATACGTATATTCTTATTCCTATATATTTTCAGCATTCTTGCTGGCTTATAATCCAGAAGCTATAGATCACAGCGGCAAAATAATTTTACTTAAAGTTTCTTAACTTTTACTAAATGTCATCACTAATAATTTCAATAACTTACTTCATGAATACAGTTATATAACTTTAGCCACGCTGTCTGATTCTAGTCAATCTCAACCAGAATGCAGCAGAATACATTAGGTTTTTCAGAAGCATAACATTTTTCTTGTGTGTTTTTCTCTATCTCCTTCCTTAAGCTAGATGCTGTAATTTCAAACTTCCTATTTCTATCACTCACTTCATTTGATCATCCTCCTTTTTTCAAGTGGTAACCACAATTTTTGTTGGTTTTTCAAATAAAGCCTTTACAATATTGTAGTGGATGCTGTGATTTTCAGCTCAGAGCTCCCATCAAGACTGAAAACTATATTTCCCCCACTGTGGGAAATGCTGCCAGTTGTTAGCCATCTTTGGAAATTGCTCTTAGCTGAAGGAAATCATGTCACTCATCTTGTCCTTTCAAATATATCCCATGACTGGTGGATGCAGGGGTATATAGGCCTAGACCCATCACCACAGAGTAAATGCTTCTAAGGAGTTGTTCCAGACTCAGTGGTTCATGTGGGATCAGATACTTTGTTGAGACTGAAATGCAACCCCACCTTTTTCCCTTGCCAATTTATTCTTTCTTTTCTCTCTTCTTTTCTCTTCCTTAGGTTTTGACCCTGCATACTAGTCTCCATTACAGAGTCTGCTTCCTGGAGACCCAAACTCTAAAGATATCTAAGTTATTTATCATCTTTGATTATTTCTATATTTTATACAATGGTCTTAGTCATGCATAATCCTGTAAACAAGAAAAATAATGAATTTACTTGCTAGACATCACTGGAAATAAAATACAGTATGCTCTATCTGTAATAGATTTGGTGCTAAAACCCAGCAAAAGTATAATTAATACTCATTATTTAGCATCCTTTTATTTTTTACAATCATTACTTACATATGCTTTTCACTAGTGTAAGATAGATAATAACTCCTTTTAAGCATTAATGAAAATATGACAGTGGGTAAATTATTTGCCTGGATTTTTTAAGCCACAATTTGAAGAATTACTCTGATTTAAAGTGTTTTCATTTATTCACTTACAATTATTTTTACAGAATTTGATCTCACATTTACAAAGGTATTTTCTGTGTTTTGTTCCCTGTATTGTAATCAACAGTACCTATATCTTCACCTTTTATTGTCAAATTATCCTGACTATTCTCATATCTTGTGACATGTGAAAAACAAATATAAAGATAGAAAAATGTAATAACTGTAACTTTGTTTTAGCAAAATCAGGTATTTAGTTTAAATTTTCTCCAAGTAAGTTTAGTTTCTTCAGTAAGAAAAGGATTTTAATAAGTTTTTCATACTATATATTGTATCTATTGAAATTCAGAATTATAAGGAAAACAAGAGAATGGGAACTCATAGGAAATACTTAATTGTCTAATAAATCTGGTTTCTGATTCTGAGTAGATGTGCCATTGTATATATTAGGTCTTGCACATGAAGTTCAATAATTTCCTACATAACTGATTACTCTGAAGTTCTCACGATTAATCACAAGCTGCATGTTTACTTTCATTTGCTTCTCTTAACTTATTAAAAATGTTAAAAAAGTACTTTTCTTCTACAGTGTTGTGGGATAAGATAACATGCATGTCTGGCCTAATTTATTTAGAGATTTGTACATGAAATGTCTTAATATAGTCACATATGAAATGTCCAATAAACAGATGTACAAATTCAGCTCAGTTCAATAGAAGAGAAAACCATAAATCTTCAAAGAGAAAATTAGGAGAAACTTAAATGGATTATTTTTAAACTGTCATTTATCATTAATGATTTCATTGGATAAATTCCAACAGGGCATTCTCCAAACACTAAGTGCTCTGTTTTGCAGCAGCATCTACACCTGCCGCCAGACTAAGGCAGTGAGTGCTGGGACTGGAACTGGATAGGAAGAATAGTGCCTCAGGTAGCTACTTACCTGATGAAATAGGTGAGCATATTCACATAGAAGACATGCAATAGTGTATTCTTCTCAACAGCACATCCATCTCTCTGCCATAATCAAAACATCAGGTGACTGTGAAGATAATTATAGGGTTGCTAAATGTAGCAAATAAAAATGCACAGCAACCAGTTCAATTTCAATTTCAAATAAACAATGGATATTTTTCTTGTATAAAAATTACCAGTTATTGCATTCTGTATTTTATCTGGCAATTCTACATAATCGGCCTCCAAAGCAAATATAAGAATATCAGTCAAGGTCCAGTGAGGAAACCAGAAACCACTTTACATATTTTAAATGAAAGGATGTTTATACAGATAACTGGTTATATGGATTTTGGAAGACCCAATGGAACAAAAGGAAAATAATGAGGAAACAGACATTACTAATTGCAGGAAAGAGCTATGGACTGTAGGGCTGGGAAACAAAAAGAGGCTTATTTCTCTGGAACTGACAATGAAGAAGAGAGGCGGTTATGGCTGTACTGAGACCTTGATCAAGGGACCTGTCCTTGGTACCACCACGTGTAGGAAGAGCTACCCACACCAGAGTAGGAACCCAAAAAAAGTGCCAAGTGGGGATAACCAGACTACCAGGAAGCACTGCAAGCTGCTTTTCAGAGTGCTGACTACCAATAAAAAGTCTTTGCCCAGATCAGCTCTTGCTGGATTAATGTTCACAGGTAATATTACCATTATTTTGACTAATAGGCAGAAAAGAAAGTGACTAATGATGAAGACCAAATTAATAAAAATAGAGAAGGACCCAGAGAATTGACTGTGATACAAATATATAATGAAATAGAAAAAAATGGAGAAATTGGTAGGACTTTGAAAATAGATAAAGAAGTTCTAAAAGTAATTAAAAGACAGCAGAAACAAACTTAGATACATAACATAAAAATTACTTTTTAAAACTGAAAGAGGCTTCTGACTAAAAGGCTACACCTAGTGCTGAGAAAGTGAATGGCGGATAGACATATACCCAGGATATTTTGGTGAGGTTTCAGAATAAAAAAAATAAGAAAAATGAAAGTCTTGAAAACGTCCACATATGCAAATATAATTCTCTTACAAAAGATAAAGCATCAGACATTTCATCAACTTTGGTTTCTAGGAGACAATAGAACAGTATCATTAAAATTAACAGGAAACATTTTCCAAATTAATAACTAAATGCCCAAAAAATTAAGAAAAAAAGGAAACATTTTCCAAATTGATAACTAAATGCCCAATAAAATTAAGAAAAAAAGAACAGGAAACATTTTCCTAATTAATAACTAAATGCCCAGCAAAATTGAGGAAAAAAATAAGATTTTGGTTTCATTATTTCCAATAAAACTTTAAAAGAATTACAAAAAGATGTATTTAATAGAAAAGATGGTTGGGTACAGTTGCTCATGCCTATAATTCCAGTACTTTGGGAGGCCAAGGTGGGGCGGGTCACTTGAGCCCAGGAATTCTAGAGCGGCTTGGGTAATACAGTGAGATCTCATCTCTAAAAAATAAAATAAAATAATTAAAATATAAAATAAAATGAAAAAACAACATAAAAATAAACAAATATATTATTTAAAATGTTAAAAATGTGATGAACAAAGACAAAAGAAGACAATAGAACTTATAATAAAACATTAAGCTCATACCAACTCATGCTCACAGAAGCAACTTTCAAAGTATAAATTTATTAGGGAGGTGCAGGGGCTCATGCCTGTAATCCCAGCAATTTGTGAGGCTAAGTTGGGAGGATCACTTGAGGTCAGGAGTTTGAGACCAGCCTGGCCAACATGGTGAAATCCAATCTCTACCAAAAATACAAAAATTAGCCAGGCATGGGGGTGCATACCTGTAATCCCAGCTATTTAGGAGGCTGAGGCTAGAGAATTGTTTGAACCTGGAGGCGGAGTTTCCAATGAGCTGGGACTGGCCCACTGCACTCCAGCCTGGGTGAGAGAGTCAGACTCCATCTCCAAATAAATAAATAAAAGTATAAGTTTATTGGGCATAAAAAGTTATCCTAGAAATCATGTTTGATATTGTAAACAAATGAATTGGTAGAAAATGTAGGTAAATCTATGAGGCAGGCTTCTGAATGGGGCAAAACCATGATTCTGGTTTTAAAAACCCTAACATAAAATCTGCAAAGAAAATACACGAGCAACATCTTCAATAAAACTTGGTTACAACTTATCCCTTGAATGCCCAGAACACAAATTCATGGTGCCAACCACACAACAGCAGTATTCTTATAGAGCCTTCATGGGTTTAACAGCTGTACAAAGAAGGCAGAGAGGAGAAAAGAGAGTTCTAATAGTTTCAAAAGTCTCACAATGTAGATAATACCAGGAAATATCCCCCCATGCATTGAGGAAATTAAGAAAAACAGAAAAAAGACTCTACAGGCAATAATTTGTGGAAGTGAGCTTAAGCACATTTTCCAAGCCCCACTAACTGTCAGAATGAAGGTCAGATGGTACTAGAGTGTTTAATCCCAGCAGAGCTGTGCTGTCAATTATAGTAGCCAGTAGCCACATATGGCTATTAAGTTAGTCTGGATTGCAATACATTCAACGTCCTGAAAGAATAAAATACACAGCATGTTTTGGAGCCTCAGTAACTATCCCTCCCACCTCATAAATAATGAAATATATCCCAACAGTTTTTATTTTGATTATAAACTAAAATGTTATTATTTATGATATGGGGGATGACACAAAATCTATTGTTAAAATTAATTTCACTTATTTTTGGTTTTTGTAATATGGTTAGTAGAAAATTTAAGACCGCTAATATGACTCATATATTCCTGTTGTACAGTGCTGCTCTAGAGGCTTTAATTACCTCAAACATCTTCCTAACAAATTGACAGAAAGCCTCCATTAAAAAATCCTGGCAGTAGAACTAAAATTGAGTAGAAAATAAACACAAAATGAAAAAGTTTAGATACTGAAGTGAGAGAATTCCACAGGAGGCAGTCAAGTCAAGGGACTTTCTATAGGAAATATGACTTGATTTCTTGACAAATCAGCATTTTAAAAAGGAAGAGAAAGAATAAAAAGTAATATGAGGATCAAATGCAATATATGGACTCTGTTTGCCCCGTCACTCAAACAAAACAACTGTAAAAAGTATCTTGTGATCACAGAGTGTCATTAAGCATTGCAAATTTTTGTTAAGTATTAACATGACAATATGGTTATGAAAAAATGAAAGGCCTTTCAGTAGAGTTGCATTATGGACTATTTGTGGACAAAATTGTATAATTTCTTGGATTTTTAAATAAACGTCCGGCAAAATATACAAAAAGCTGATAAAAATTACTGGTGGTGAGGGCAGGAAGGATTACCAAATTGTTAGTAACTGATGAAGTTTGATGATGGGTAGATGAGGATTAAATAAATTTTTCACTATACATTTGTATACGTTTGAGAATTTTGTACTGAGAAGTTTAAAAATAAATTTTTATTTTTTCTGTAATAAATTCTATTAAAATGTTAACAAATAAACTCTTAATGTGTTAGAAAGTACTGTAGACTAATAAAGATTGAATCTAACATGAGTAAAGAGCTTTCTAAAGAGATATGGGAAATAATTTCAACCATGTAAGTAATGCCATTTGAGCTAAATTATGTAACTTACTAGTTAAAAGGTGATGTCATACTGGACACCAAGCAAAATACTAAATCCATACCTCAAAATATAGCCATTGCCATTTAGGAGAGGAACTCCAATGTGAGGATATAGAAACGTTAACAATGAAAAAAAGGGGATGTACCAAGAAAGAATAATCAAATGGAGACTGCTGTAGCTATAAAAGTATTAAGCAAATCATTTTAAAGATATTAAGCAAATAATTGTAAAGATAAAAGCTGTGAAACAGACACATGCATAGGTGGAAATATCAAGTATGAAAGATCTAGCATTGATTAATGAATAATATTGAGTCAGTTTTCCATGAGGAAAAAATAATCAGATTCATATAGTTAACAAAACCAAAAATTAATTGTAATAGATTTGCATAACTATGTATATTTTTTTAAATGTATATATATTTATGAAAAAAAAGCAGGGAAGTAGATTTTAAGCAGAACTTGAAAAGTATAATTTATAAAGGAAATTGTTGATAAATAGGATGTTAGCAGACAATAAAAGAAAGTTAAAAGTATACATGGCAGAATGAGAAAAATATAGTTTCTTCACATATAATCTATAAATAGCTTTGGCTTTATTGATAACTTTTTTTTTACTTTAAGCTGAGTGGTGGGCAATTGTGTATTGGTTGTATTATTTATATCTTGAAGAAAAGATAAAACACTTTTAATAAAAAATAAAGGAACATACGTATGTTCAAAAAGTAAGCTTGATTAAGCTAACGATAGAAATAATAAAAATAAATATTAGATCTTTTCAAGGTGACAGGACAAAGCTGTATTATAATAAAAGTATTATCTTCTAGGAGGCATACCAACCTGAAGCTTCAACAAATAACAATAGAGCAATAAAACAAAAACTTTTAATATAATTTGTTCATAATTAAAACAGCATTATTCTTGTATTTAAGTAGTATTTTCAAATGACAGAAGGTACAAATTTCAAATGTACTGTTCAATATATTTCGAGAAACTGTGGCCTATGAGATCTACACTTCTCTAAACATATAGAATATTTCCATTATTCCAAAATACAAAATATTTTCATTATTCCCTCCACACCTTCTTCAATCTCCCCAAAAGAAAGCCAGTTTACTGATTTCTACAACCATAGATTAGTTTTGACTCTCCTATATCTTCAAATAAATGGAAAGATTTAATGCCTGCTCCTTTGTTTCTGATTTCTCTTGCTTATCATTTTTTAATATATTTACTCGTGTTGTTGAATTTATTAGTAGTTAATTGGTTTAGTGATTTCTTTAGGCATTCCAGTAAGCATCCAGAACTCATCACAGTCAACCTGCAATAAATACCGTTTGTTTTATGTGTAGTTTACAAACTTTACAAAAGTATACATTGCCTTACCCTGCTCCTGTCCATTTTACTATTTGGTCATACATTTTACTTGCATATTCTATATACCCAAAAATGATATATTGTTTTCATTTTCTATATAATCACTTAATGGCCTCTTTAAAAAGCTAAGAAATAATAAACAGAATTTTATGTTGACCTATACATTTACCATTTCAGTGCTCTCTGATTCATCGTGTATATCCAAGTTTTAAGTATCTAATGATTAATACTCTCAGCTTTTGTTTATCTGAAATATGCATTTAACTTTAATTCTAAAGACTTATAAATATATAATTTTAGTCTTTTTTAAAAATCAGAACTTGTTATTTCATTGTCTTCTGTCTTGTTCTGTTTCTGACACGATGTCTTATTGTTGTTTCTCTGTATGTAAGATACCTTATTGATCTGCCTGCTTTCAAGATTTCTCTTATCTTTGGGTTTTGGAAGGCAGACCATAACATGCCTAGGTATATCTTGATGTGGGTTTAGACTTCCTGGGTTTTGTTAACCCTTTTAAAACAGACACACACATACACACAGATTACTAGATATTGTCACATAGGTCGATGGGGTTCCTTTCATTGTTTTTCGTCTCCACTTCCACTTGGATAATTTCTAATGTCTTCAAGTTCACTATTTCTGTACTGTGTGCTGTCAAATCTACAGTAAAGCCCATCTAGTTAATTTGTCATTGATATTATTTTTGCAATTCTTTGATTTTGATTTGGTTCCTTGGTTTTTGCAGTTTCCTTCTCGACTTGAGTTTTCATTCAATAACCCATCATGTAAAGGAACTTCCTTTACTTTCTTCAACGTGTCTATAATGGATGTTTCATGCCCCTTATCTTCTAATAATAGGATCTCTGTCATTTCTAAGTCTGTTGCGATTTACTATTTTTTTCTCTGGTTACAGGTTACATTTTATTTCTTTTAACGTCATTTTTTATTATTATGATAATATAATGAACATTATGCTGCTATGTTTATGAGAGTCTTGTGTTACTTCCTCTAAAGAGTGTTGATTTTGTTTTGAAAGTAGTTTAATTGACTGTTATTCATCTGGACCTCATGCAGTTTTTGTTTAGCTTTTGTTAGGATACATTTAGTATCCTAGTATCTAGTCTAAGATTAAAATAATCTTGTCCTAAGGGATAGCCTTTCTGTTTTCTCAGCTAAATTCCTGGTGTTTTTAAAAATGTATCTGCACTCCGGCTAATGAGAGCACCCTGTAACCTGTGAAATCTCCACTCAGTTCTTAGTCCCCCGTGGTTGTTCACTCTTAGACCTCACAGAGACTTAACCTGCAAATGTGTTTAATAGTTGGCCAGAATTCAAGAGAAACTTATGCAAATTTCTGACACTTCCCCTCTATATAGTTTCTTTATCTCCAGTTCCCTGATCACAGATACAACCTCCTTCAGAATCTTTATAGTCTAAACTTTGTTACCTCCACCTCGCTAATCTGCAAACTTCTATGTTTATTCCATGTCCCAGTGTCATAATTCACAGAATGCTCCAAAACAGATGGCAAACATGGACCTTACCTCTGTATTTTTTTTTCTCTAGGATAGCAATCATGTACTATCTGCTTTCCAGTGCCTCAGAAAAGGATTGCCTGAGATAGTGAATGCAGTTTGACGATTTTTCCTAGAAGTGGGGAAGAGGAAAATAATATGTTCATTATCCTATCATGGCAGAGACTAGACTTCTACAGGAGAAAGTTGATTAATCTAAAATCATAATGTGAGAACTTCTGTCAGAAAATTGCACATTTACCAGATACGTAAGTTTCACAGAATTTGACTATTTATTAGGCCACAATGAAAAAATAAAATCTCTGGGAATAAAAACATATGAGTCTTATTATTTAGGCACATTGCAGTGAGTTTCAAATCGAATATAAAAAGGTATGCCGTTTTATAGATCATTAAATAACTTACAATAATTTAAAATAATTTAATCATATAAAGTATATCATCTTACCACAATAAAATGAAATTAGAAATTAATAAAGAAAAGATTTATAGAAAATTACCAGATGTTTAGAAATTAAACAGGACCTTTTTAAAGAATACATGAGTCAGTGAAGGGATTAAAAGGTAATTTAGAAAGTATTCTGAATGGAATAAAAATGAAAATACAACATACTAGAATTTTTGAGATGCAGCTACAATAGCATATGAATGAAAAATTTTGCATTAAACAGTTTTGCTAAAAAAAAAGTTCTTAGCTTACACCTTAATAAATAACTGAAAGACCAAATTCAACCCAAAATAGGCAGTAAAAGAAGGTAATAAAATTATACCAGCAATTAATAAACTGCAAAACAAAGAATAATAGATAATTTAACCAAACACTGGCTATTTGTAATAGTCAAAAAGTTAACAAAACTGAATAAAACTTAACATAAAAAGAGAAAACCACCAATATCAATAGTGGGAGAGATTACACTACTGAAGCTTATTCAAAAATTAATGTAACAATAATTTAATATTATAAAATAACATACAAATAAATTTGACAACTGAGATACGGTGAACAAATTCTTAAAAATACAAACTACCAAAGTTTGGTCAAGAAGAAACAATTACTGCAAGTACACCTATTTTTAATGTCATAAACCTATTTTTAATGTTCAATTTGTAGTTAAAGAACCTTCCAACAAATAAAACTCCAGGCACAGATTGCTTCTATGGTGAATTCTGCCAAACATTTAAGAGAAAAAATAATCCATTCTATACAAAGTTCTAAGGAAAATCAAGACGAGGAAAACTTTTAGTTAATTCTATGAGACTAGCTTTTTCTTGATACCAAAACCAGGCAAAAACATTACCAAAAAAACCAATAAAACTATAACTCAATATCACACGTGAGCCTAGAGACAAAATTTTAAACCAATTTTAACAAATCTAATAAAATAATGTATGAAAAGACTGTCATTTATGACTCACTGGGGTTTACCTCAGAGCTGAAAGTTTGGTTTAATGTTTGAAGAACAATAAAAATAATCCACCATAATAGAAGACTATTTAAAAAATGATTATTTCAATCAAGACAGAAAAAAACGTCGGAAAAATCCAAGATCCATTTTTTGATGAAACCTCTCAGGAAACTGGGAACATAAGGGCCCCCCTCAAACTGGGGAGAAGCATCTACTAAAAGCCAATAGCTAACATTGTACTTAGTGGAGAAAGACTGCTATCCCCACTAACATATGGATATGTTATGTTAGGAGACTAGAAGTTCTGCTTTCACCACCTTTTTCTAACATTTTACTGAAAGCTCTAATTAGTGCAACAAGGTAAGTATAAGATATAAAATACATACAGATTGGAAAAAGAAGTGTAATTGTAATTCGTTAGAGATAATATGATCACCTACATAGAAAATCCTATTAAATCTGTAATATCAACATGCAAAAATCAATTATAATCATAAATATTAGCAATGAACATATAGAAACAGAAAGTTTAAAAACACCACTTATAATGGCATCACACATGCAAAATATTAAGAATAGATATAATAAAAAAATATGTGACGTCTCTCCACTACAAACTTTTTTCTTTTTTTTTTTTAAAGGGAGACTTAAAAAAAAAATTTTTTTATACTTTAAGTTCTAGGGTACATGTGCACAACGTGCAGGTTTGTTACATATGTATACATGAGCCATGTTGGTATGTTGCACCCATTAACTCGTCATTTACATTAGGTATATCTCCTAATGCTATCCCTTCCCCTCCCCTCTCCCCACAATAGGACATGGTGTGTGATGTTCCCCTTCCTGTGTCCAAGTGATCTCATTATTCAGTTCCCACCTATGAGTGAGAACATGCAGTATTTGGTTTTCTGTTCTTGCGATAGTTTGCTGAGAACGATGGTTTCCAGCTGCATCCAAGTCCCTACAAAGGACACGAACTCATCCTTTTTTATGGCTGCATAGTATTCCATGGTGTATATGTGCCACATTTTCTTAATCCAGTCTGTCTCTGATGGACATTTGGGTTGATTCCAAGTCTTTGCTATTGTGAATAGTGCCGCAATAAACATACGTGTGCATGTGTCTTTATAGCAGCATGACTTATAATCCTTTGGGTATATCCCCAGTAATGGGATGGCTGGGTCGAATGGTATTTCTAGTTCTAGATCCTTGAGGAATCGCCATACTGTTTTCCACAATGGTTAAACTAGTTTACAGTCCCACCAACAGTGTAAAAGTGTTCCTATTTCTCCACATCCTCTTCAGCACCTATTGTTTCCTGATTTTTTAATGATCACCATTCTAACTGGTGTGAGATGGTATCTCATTATGGTTTTGATTTGCATTGCTCGGATGGCGAGTGATGATGAGCATTTTTTCATGTGTCCGTTGGCTGTATGAATGTCTTCTTTTGAGAAATGTCTGTTCATATCCTTTGCCTACTTTTTGATGGGGTTGTTTGTTTTTCTTCTTGTAAATTTGATTTAGTTCTTTATAGGTTCTGGATATTAACCTTTTGTCAGATGAGTAGGTTGCAGAAATGTTCTCCCATTCTATAGGTTGCTTGTTCGCTCTGATGGTAGTTTCTTTTGCTGTGCAGAAGCTCTTTAGTTTAATTAGATCCCATTTGTCAATTTTGGCTTTTGTTGCCATTGCTTTTGGTGTTTTAGACATGAAGCCCTTGTCCATGCCTATGTCCTGAATGGTATTACCTAGGTTTTCTTCTAGGGTTTTTATGGTTTTACTTCTAACATTTAAGTCTCTAATCCATCTTGAATTAATTTTCGTATAAGGAGTAAGGAAAGGATCCAGTTTCAGCTTTCTACTTATGACTAGCCAGTTTTCCCAGCACTATTTATTAAATAGGGAATCCTTTAAAATATTGCTTAAATATATTACAAAGAAAATGAAAATTACTGGAACAATGTGCTGTGCTTATGTAGTGAAATCTCAATATTGTTAAGACATCATTTCTCCCAAAAATGATTTATAGATTCAATGCAATCCTAAACAAAAATGTAGCCATTTTTTTAAAGAATGAGACATGATGATTCTAAAATTCATATGGAAATGGAAGCACATAAAATGGCTAAAGTGAATTTAAAAAGAAACAAATTTAGCGTACTTATATTACCTGATTTAAAAATTTATTGTAGAGCATCAGTAATAAAGACAAGATGGTTTTGGTGTAGAGATAGACAAATAGGTCAAAGGTTAAGAAGAGTCCAGAAATAGATACACACATATCTAGACAAGTGAATTCTGATCAGATGCTAAAGCAATTGAGTGGAGAAATAATAATCTTTTCAACATATTGTTTGGGTAAAGTGGATAGTCATATGTGAAACAGACAAATAAAAAAAAAAGCCTTCAACGATACTTCACATTATATACCAAAAATGTCTTACAATGAATCATTAGCTTAAATGCAACACCTGAAAATATAGAACTTCTAGAAGAAACTTAGAAGAGTATATTTGAGGTTGTGAGTTAGGCAAAAATGTCTTACATACAACACCAAAATACAATGTATAATTTAAAAAATTACACTTATTGAATTTCATAAAAATTATGCTTTTTGAAAGACAGTGTTAAGATTATAAAAAGACAAGAAATGGATTAGGAGAAAATAATTAGCACATGACATATACAATGCTGTATCTAGAATATATAAAAAACCTCAAAACTCAATGATAAAAACTAAAACTCCATGGAAACAAATGGGCAAAATATTTGAAGATACATTACCATAGAAGAGCTAGAGAAAGCAGATAAGCAGAACACCACTTTGTCATTAGGAAAATGTTAATTAAAACCATAACAATATGCCACTACACACCTATTAGAATGGATATATTTAAACAGATTGTCGTACCAATTGTTGGCAAACATATGGAGGAACTGGGACTCATAGAATGCCAGTGGGAATTCAAATTGTTAAATCACTTTGGAAAAATGTTGGCATTTCCTTAAACAGACACACCGCCACCACATGATCCAGTTATTCCATTCTTATTTGCTGAAGTAAAATGAAAGTATGTGTAGGTAACAAAGACCTGTACATAAATGTTTATAGTCGCTTAAGAATAGTAGCCAAAATGCTCAAACAAAACAAAACAAAAAACTGAAAAAACCTAAATATCCATTCTTAAAACAGAATGCACATATATATGTGTATATTTTTCAACATCACAGCTAAATCCCAAAATAATTATGCTAAGTGAAAGAAGCAACGTAAAAATGAATACTTTATGTGATTTTATTTGTATAAATGTCTAGAAAATGCAAACTAACCTATCCTGACAGAAAACATATTAATAGTTTCCTGGGAACGATTCGAGGCATTTAGAAAGTGCAGGTGGGAAATATTACAAGTAAACCTAAGGAAATATTTGAGGGTAATGGACATGTTCATTGTAGTGATTGTTTCATAGGTTTGTGTACATCAAAATGTATCAAATCATAAACTTTTAATATATAGAGTACATTTCATGTCAGTAATACCTTAATTAAGCTGTTACTCACATGTAGCATCTGTAATACAGCTGCCAAGAGTTTTGATGATTGAGTTATGGGAGAGAAGTTGAACTCTTCTAGTTATATAGCGTGTATCACCTCTTACTTTGTAAAACAAAAAGGGCCAACTGAGTTCATAATAGGATGTAAGGGCAGCTCCCATTGTTTTATTCCCAGATTCATTAATCTTTTTCACTTTTCTTATCTGGTGAAATAATTATTGTGTTAATATCATTTAATATGGAATATTTAGTTCAAATATACCCATTTATGGCTATATAATCATGAAATAGTATTTGGGCATGTTGTGATGCTAGGCAATTGTTTCTTAATATAAATAGAATAATTGGGACATTCTACATGTATATAAAACTTTCATTTGATATATGTTATATATGTATATTTCATGGTATATATTTAATAGCATATGTTACATTACATATTTTACCTCCATTTGGGTACTTGAAAGCAAAAACATTGGGTGAAGTGTATTCTTTATTTAGGGCAAAGTATATGGGGATTTTCATCAACATTCTGGATGTAATCTGTCATTTAATTCAAAGAATATTCCTTATTTCTGTGAATAAATACCTACTGGTTCTGAAATAATTGTGGGAACTCAATACCATGAACATTGGAAGTGAAATAGAAGACGTTAGGCTACATAGAATTTTATATATTGAAGGTGAAATTTTGTCAGGTTTCACAAGACCTCCACTTGGGTACAAAATGTGGTGGTTTCGAAAAATATCTTCATGTGTAAGTGATGAGTCCTTAACGATTCTTGAAGTAAAATGTAAGGTATGGCAATATCACTTTGTACAAAAATTTTAAGGTAATGTAAAGGTACGGAGAGTGGCACAGAATGTTGAAAAGACCTTTAACATGTTAAGTGGATGAACTCCAAGAAGAAAATGAATTGGTCATCTACCCTTCAATTTTGAGTTCTCTGTGCATGTGTCTTTATCAAATGCTTTTATACATCATCATCTGCATAGATGATTCAGAAAATAAACCTATTAGGCATAAACAAAAACATGAATCCATGTATGGCTAGGAAAAATATTTGGTATTTTTTTTATAGCACCTCTCTCTGTTCCTTCCCTCAAACCCAAGAAGCTACAAATACTTGTTTTGTGAAGTGAGGTCCCTACTGAATTAGATGGAGATTTAAAACCACTGCATTTAGACATTGAAGAAGATAACACCATGTGATACTTAGGTCATAGAGGTATGTAGAGGATGTGGGTGTAAAACACTATTTAAAAGTATATTGCATTATTATTTCACTCAGAAAAATATTTAAGGTATGAGAGGAATATCCTGGGAAATGAGGATATAGCGATAAATAAGACTGAGCCCCTTATTTCAAATTGTTTGCAACTCCAGTGGAAAAAACTGGAAAAAAATTATTTTAAACCTGAGTAAGGGTTGGTAATAGTAATTGTGGGCTAATCGGAAAGGTTTTATGGGGAGAAAACAGGAAATTACAAGTCTCTGAATTGTAGATCCTGTTACGGCCATGGAAAAGTAGCATACATCACTAATACTGTTGAAAATAATGTTATTTTGTATTTTTGTTATATTCGATCTTGGAGTTCTGTATAATTTCTGTTTCATTACTTTAGTTATTTAATTCTGAACCAGACACAGTTTATTATTGATTTAATTTTTAAAATAAGTTATCCAAAAAGCAAGGAGAACATTGTACTCACTAAGGTCCTATTGCAGCTGTGCTATGAAATTCTAGCTAGTCCTCATGTTCTCAGGCATAGTTATCTTTCTCAGGGTGAGTTTTATACTTAAAAACAAGGAAAGAAACTACAGGGAACCAACTTTCTTAAAGAATATTTTTTATTTCTAACTCTAATAAATGTACGTTCCTGTTTTTGAAAAACAAATGTTGATAAAATGTAAGAGTGATATTCATGTAGAAAATATACACATTCATATATTCATACCAAACACATATAACTTTGTACTTTTCACAAACATCACTACAGAAACATAGCCAAAATTACATAATAAACTTTACAAGATTGCCATTGATTTTCAAGTTCTTCTTTTACAATGGGATATCATTTTGCTTTCTCTTTGAAAACTATTTGGCTTCTTTCATTTATTCAGGATGTTTACGAAAGGACATACACTGTCTGTGTTCTCCACATTACAGCATGGGTAAGGTGATGACCCAGAATAATGGAAAATAATGGATTCCAAGGAAAATATGGCATAGCACTTCCTTTAGCATAAATAAGCATTATGACATAAATAATTTAATAAGAATGAGTGAAACATTATAATTACTAAACATCTATTTAATGAAAACTGATATAGTCATCTCTCTCACAGGGGTGTTGTGTGTGTGTGTGTATGTGTGTTCATGTGTATGGCTATATATATATATATATATAGTCTGTTTTTGAGTACACATATGCACATGTATCCAAATGTATATATGTGTATGTCTATATTATGTATAGATGCATATATATCAACATATGCATAGATGTATGTAAAATTAAGATTTATACACACAGACACACACACATAAACACACATACACATATATATGTATTGTATTCTGATAACATGGTTTGTATTCTGATAACATGGTTTAACTGGCAGAAACATATATTTGTGTATACACATACACATTATTTAACAGACAGAAGAATATATTGCCTGTTAAACCACCTATGATTGGAATAAGAACTTGCCTTATTTCCTTGATGAGTTACTGATTTATCATGACACATAAATTACTAAAATGCAAAGGGTACAAAGGTACTGTATTAGTTCATTCTGGCACTGCTATAAAGAAATACCTACATTTGTGTCACATAAAGAAACAAGTTTTAATTGGCTCATGGTTCTGCAGGCTGTACAAGAAGCATGATGGATTCTGGGGAGGCCTCAGGGAACTTTCAATAATGGCAGAAGGCAAAGGGAAAGCAGGCATGTCTTACATGCTTGAAGCAGGAAGAAGTGATGGTGGGAGGGCTACACATTTTTAAACAACCAGATCTCATGATAAGTCAGTCACTACCACAAGAACAGCACCAAAGAGGAAATCCATCCCCCAGGTCCAATCACCTCCCACCAAGCCTCCCACCTCTCATATTGAGGATTACAATTGCACATGAGATTTGGGAAGGGACACAGACCCAAAACATATCAGGTATGAATAATGATATTTTATGGCTTCTTTACATTCTTTCTTAAAAAATTCTTTCGTTAAAAAATTATTAAAAACATATTAAAATTTTTAATGAAATTAAATTTCATTAAAAAATTATTAAAAATTTTTTCATAAAAAAATTATCTGTTATTTCTTAATTGCTTGATTACTAATCCTAGACTTCATCTGGTCATTGCACACCTCATGGCTGTAAAATTTTTCCCTAGAATAATTTTCTGGTGGCTATGAGAGTGCCCCTCACAATCATGAAAGGACATGGAAGGTATTTGATGAAAGCTCCAACTGCAGTATTGAGAAGTTCATTGAGCATTTCTGCACTGAGGCCATTCCTCCCACAGACTTGCTCTCAGCAATGAACAGGCCCAGGTAGGAAACTAAAGCAGCCCTATTGCTGGGGAAACTGAGCCTCCTCTAAGTATTGACTTTGCCCTGGGGGTCCCATGGCATCCTTGCCAAACTGTCCTTAGACTGCACAAATCCACAACACTTTAAGATGTTTTCACACAACTTTCTTTCCCTCATTCTTTCCTCAGGGTCAGACTTGCTTTGAGGTCTGATGTCCTTCCCAACCCTCAGACATGGGTCCTGCCTGGGCTTCTGTATGATAAACAAAACAAGTATCGGGATTGGGTATAGATGTAGATATAGCATATTTGGATATGCTATATATATAATATATAATTATACAAACACTATATGTATTTATATAGTTCTATATAGCATATGGTACAAAAGTAAAGAGGATTTTGCATTTTTGAAATTGTCATTTGATATTGGAATGTGTTCTTAAATAAATGTGGTTATGATATACATCATTTTAATGCACACTTCTTGGTTTTTTTTTTCTTTTTTTTTTTTTTTTTTGCTAATGACTTATTACTTGGTGTTTATTTTATATTTATTTTAGACTGTGGAAATAATGTTAGACAAAAGCAAATTTGAGTGATTTTCTTATTCGAGTTCAAAATGGGTCATAAAGCAGCGAAGTCAACTGGCGATATCAACAATGTGTTCGACCCAGGAATTGCTAACAAACATACAATGAAGTGGTGGTTCAAGAAGTTTCGCAAAGGAGACAAGAGCCTTGAAGAAGAGGAGCATAGTGACCAGCCATCGGAAGTTGACAACGACCAATTGAGAGCAATCATGGAAGCTGATCCTCTTACAATTGCACGAGAAGTTGCTGAAGAACTGATCGTCGACCATTCTATAGTCATTTGGCATTTGAAGCAAAATGGAAAGGTGAAAAAGCCATTGAGTGCCACATGAGCTGACTGAAAGTTTAAAAAAAATCGTTGTTTTGAAGTTGCATCTTCTCTTATTCTCTGCAACAACAATGAACTATTTCTCAATCAGATTGAGACCTGCGATAAAAAGCAGCTTTCATATGACAACCAGCAATGACTAGCTCAGTCACTGGACACAGAAGCAGCTCCAAAGCACTTCCCAAAGCCAAACTTGCACCAAAAAAGGGTCCTGGTCACTGCTTGCTTATCTGATCCGCTGCAGCTTTCTGAATCCAGGTGAAACCATTACATACAAGGAGTATGCTCAGCAAACTGATGAGATGTACAGAAAACTGCAACTCCTGCAGCTGGCGTTGGTCAATGGGAAGGGCCCAGTTCTACCTCAAGACAAAGCCTGACTGCACCTCGCAAAACCAACGCTTCAAAAGTTGAACAAAGGCCAGGCGCGGTGGCTCACGCTTGTAATCCCAGCGCTTTGGGAGGTCAAGGCCGGCAGATCACCAGGTCAGGAAATCCAGACCATCCTGGCTAAAATGGTGAAACCCCGTCTCTACTAAAAATACAAGAAATTAGCCCGGCGTGGTGGCGGGTGCCTGTAGTCCCAGCTACTCCGGAGGCTGAGGCAGGAGAATGGCGTGAACCCAGGAGGAGCTCGCAGTGAGCCGAGATCACGCCACTGCACTCCAGCCTGGGCGATAGAGCCAGACTCTGTCAAAAAAAAAAAAAAAAAAAAAAAAGGTTGAACACATTGGGCTACGGAGTTTTGTCTCGCCTACTATACCACTTCTTCAAGCATCGTAAATACTTTTTGCAGGCAAAACACTTCCGCAATCAGCAGGATGCAGAAACTAAGGCAGAAAAGGCTTTCCAAGAGTTCATCGAATCCGCAAGCATGGATTTTTACACTACAGGAATAAACGTATTTCTCATTGGCAAAAATGTGTTGATTGTAATGGTTCCTATTTTGATTAATAAAGACATGTTTGATCCTAGTTATAATGATTTAAAATTCATGGTCCCAAAACACAATTGCTTTTGCACCAACCTATGTACTACTTCTGTTAAGTACGCTTGTAGTGGTGTAGTGTTGTGTAGTGGCTTGTAGTGGCTTATAGTGGTGTCAGGCTCTGGTGGAGTAAAACTGAGTTCATGAAGAAAACGTGGAACAGGAAATACATCGGGCTGTCTCTGAAGATGCTGACTGTTCAACTTACTCTGGACTTTTTGAGCCTATAAAAAGGACCCCTTTCTATAATAAGAGCTAGCTGTGGTGAAAGAAGTTGCAGAAGCTACTCCTACAAAGGCAACAAATGTCACCCTCGGGAGCTGCCTCCACAGGCTCTCCTGGCTGCCAGGCTAAACACTAAAGAAAACTTTTAGTACAGCCTCTCTGGGAACTCGCTTGGCCTGATAAAGGAAACAAAAGACTGTATTTCTGAAGAATTGCAAGAACTAGCTGGCATACACTACCATGACTGAGGGTAGTGAGCGTGGATTGGATTTTAATGATGCTTGATCAAGGGAGCCAAAATTTATGACAGGAAAGGCAAGAATTCATTGACATGTGGGCACTTTCTCAATACATGGCATTTAAACTCCCAGCAAGGATTTCAGGTGGCTCTCAGAAGTTTTAAAATGCCCTACAAATGGTAGAAGAAGAAATAAAGAGGCTGGGAAAAGAGAGCATATGGGATGCATATATTACGAAAGGCTAGAATGATAACAGTGGATTCTATTTCATGAGATTATTATATTGCAAGTGTTCATCCTGTCAGCATTGGAGACCAACAGTGTAGCTCCAATAAGGCATTATTTCTCTAGGCGACGAAATCAGCCACTTTTTGGCAAGTTTTCCACATTGGTTGCCTTCTGTCCCGGAAGTGTCAGGTGTCCATTCTGATAGGATTAGATGCCTGTTTTTTGCGTAAATTTGCTTTTCCAACCTACAAAGCTTTGGCAAGCACTAATATCTAGGATCTTATGGAATGCCTGGTCCATAGGTATAGAATCACGAAGAGCACAAAATCTGATTAGGGGATACATAAGAGATGTGGAAATGGGTCCATAACTATGGGATTCAGTGGTTGTATCATATACTGCACCATGCTCATAAAACACAAGAATGGTGTTCAAAAGTGAGACTAAAACCGCATCTGAAAGGATAAGGTGACATCCTTCAGGACAAAGTGTATTTATTATACTGTGGAACTCTTTTTCCTCTGTGTTTCCAATAGGAAGGATGCATTGTCCAGGTAGAAGATGGAGTACTTCCTCCTATCATGAACTCTGATGACCTAATTGGGAATTTTGTGACTTGTGTCCTCTCAACTTTGCACTTTGTAGGGCTGGAGGTCCTGGTCTTCAAATAAGCACATGTTTACCAGGGAATACAGGGAGAGTCTCACTGACCTAAAATTTAGAGCTATTTTCAGGGCACTTCAGCATCCTGTCCACAGGGACAGGAAAGCAAGAACAGTCACCATCCTGGCAAAAGTAACTAGCCCTAACAGAAAGAATAGGTATATTTTAGGGTGTTTTTTTACACAAAGAGGACAGGAAAAAAATTTAAACACGGAAGATCTACTTGGTCACCTCCTGGTGATCCCTCACCCTATTATAACTGAATGGACATGTTCAGAAGTGAGACTGGTACCATTATCAAGGGTATGAACACCTTAGTGATGAAGGGAACACCAGGTAAACCCCCAGAACTTACTCAGGTGATCACTAAGATTGAGGGGAATTTAAATTGGATAGTAGGGGAGGAAGAAGATAAGTACCATGTATAGCTCAGAATTCAAATGTAGAAATGAAAAATGTAATTTATCCCAATAAGTTTCCTCTTATGAGGTTCCCCTCAGGAAGAAAGTTTCAGAAAAACCAGAGAAAACTAATTCCTGAATATTTGTGAAGAAGTATAACTCCAGAACTTAGAAGTTATGGCAAAGCTTCTAAAACTATTTCCACATTTTCACTAAACCCACATTTCTCAAGGGCTACTTCAAGCATGTGTTCAAGCTCAGTGGGATGCTAGTACTATGTTACATCTGCTCCTGGAAGGCACAGGATTTCTCTGTTGGCTGCATCTATCTTGCATTCTCCTGGAGAGCCTTGTTAACTTTGTTAGAATCTGTGGCCCTCTAGGACATCACTACCAAACTTCCTTCCCTCCCTCCTCTCTGAGTCAAGACTTGCATTGTCCAATAGCACTCCCAGACTTACTTTCTTTCAAAGCACTTTGCTTAATAAAATCCTTGAGCACTGAATCGTTTTTTGGTGTTTGTTTTCTGGAGGAACTAGATTAACATAAATTGTGAATTATAACTCCAAATGTGACCTTGGTCTTATTCATAAGAATCAGTTTTACCAATAACCTAATTACTTCTTTATCATGTTATTAGCCTACAAGAGTAAATATTTTCAGACTTCTTATTAAATTAATTCATTTTTTAATTGAGGCTACTGAGATCCAGAGTTTTGTGATTTGACTAAGGTCATACAGTTAAGAATTTGCTTCTCTTCTTAATCTTATAGATTTTCTATGAATTGCTTAAAATTTTACAAAACTTAGTTTTTTAAACACCTGTCATTCTTTTATCAAATACCAACAGGAAGTGGGGACAAAGAAAGCTTTTGAGGTCCCACTTACAATAATAAACAACTGTCACCCTGAATTTACTAGGAAATTTCTTAGAAACACTCTTCCTTTCCTGTATATAACTTCTTTAATAATGCTTACTGTCCAAGATTTTGCTGTCTGTCAAAACACAGTGAAATATCTTAGTGATGTCAGGGATGTAGGTCTATAGATTTACCTGAAATGGCTCCAAGTCCTGATGCCACTGACCTGGGCTCAGTTATTAACATGGATGATACCATGTTGTATTAGCACTCTCAAAAAATAGATGTGACATTTATTTGCCTCAAACTTCAGCAGAAGGGAGAATAAAGGAGTCTGTGCCATAGGAAATTTGATTCACATTCTGGTTTGTCTGAGAGAGAGTCTTGATTTATTTCTGTTGTTTCAATGTAATTATTAAGATCACCCATCTCTTCCTCAAAAGTGAGCTAGTTTTGATGATAAATAATATAATCATCAAAATATTAGAATAATATAATCTGCATACTAGATGTCTGAGTCATATTGTTGCCAAACAATTCCAACTAACCAGAAAAAACCTATAGCTGAAACTGACTTCAACTGAAATCAAGACTTAATTCTAGCTCTCTAATGCTATTGTCCATGACCTTTAGAAACTTTTGCATACCTCTCTTTGTCTTATATTATCCTTCTGTAAAATGGTCATTACAATAGTACCTGACTTTGTGGGCTACTTGAGAAAATTAAATATCACATATTATGCTTAGTTATAAAAAATGCCCACCATTCCTTTACTTTCTTCAAAATAAAGACAACATGATCATTTAAAACTCAGAACACAACATGCATTCACATTTGACAAATACCTTCTAAATCTTTTTCAGCAGGAACGTTTAAGATTTTAGATTGCAATCAGTCTGGACTACATTTTGCACTTACCTGAACACTTAAACATAGAATGCAGAGCATAACTTAAACTATTTTTGGTGGCTTATTTACCAATATAAAAAATTAGTATATTATACTAGTTTGAATTCAGTGATGACACAATGTCTGGTTTTCAGCTCTGTTAGCAGGACATAAAATAATGATTGATTTCCCTGAGCCTGTCATTTTCTGCCTTCGAGCGTTAATAATTTTTGGCAACAGCCACTCAAACTCCAATCCTTATAAATACTATTTCTCCACTGTCCCTAAGAGGTCAGAGACATTGTGCAAGCCAGAGCACACTCATCAACCTGTTGACCATCATTTTTCACCACAGAAGAAAATCTTAGCAATTACACCGCCAAAATCTACCAATACTTCATCTACCATCAGTGATAGCATTTTTGTTTCTGCTGACCCATAAGTGATCCAACTCCAGAATCCCATGCTTAATGTTTGCTTCCTAGAACCAGTCCTAGAAGCAATATATTTAGGTAAGATTCCTTAGAAGCCGAGCCTGAGACAGGAATCTGGTAAAGGTAGTGGGGGAGGAAGGATAGAAAAGGAGAATGAACTGAGGAAAGATACAGCCTCAGCTAAGTCTATAGTGGCCTAATCTACAGGGTGATCACAAATCTCTACCAGAGTTGCAGTCTCTATAGGTAACTGATCAGCCTTCCGTATTCACCTATCTGTCATTGGTTTGTTTGGTGCACCCAGGAAGAGGGTAAGGATATGGGGTGGTTAGCCTCCTGGAAAAGGGGGCTGCAATCCAAAGAGATGTTCTCTAGTGAAAAGGGGGAACTGTGTCTGCACTGGCCATGAAAGAGGAATCTGAGTGGGACACAAACAGCTTTTCTATCCTCAATATTCAGATGAGAAAGCTTGGATATAGGGAATGGAGAGTTTCAGGAATCTGTTACATACCTCATTTCTTGAGTTCATGTTTGAAGTTAGTTTTGTCTTTCCAAGGTACATGGTCAAAACAAGCCTGTATACCACCTCACACAGGGGAACAAGGAGTCTAACATGGATTTGGGAGAAAAAGAAAGAGTGGCAAAAATGAGCAACAACCCAGGAAAACTCTCTGACTACACTTTATGATAAAAATACAAATGATATTGAGAGAAATCAAGGAAGTAAAGAGACAGAATTGTGCCTAAAATAATTTTACTTCAATCTTCCTCAAGTTATATCTCAAAAGAAAGAAGCAAAAAATGTTTTAGAATAAGGATTAAAAACCTGAAGAAAATATGATGAAAAGATGAAGATGCAAAAAAAGGAGGCCTTTGAAATACGCCTACAAGAAAATACATCTTGATTCCGACTATGGAAAAAAACAAGTCTATATATACACATTTTTAAAACAGAGACTCAATGCAGCTATTTTAAAAGGGGGTAAGGGAGGGGCATGGACCTACAAATATAGTAGAAGAATTATATAATTTCTGGTTCTCTACATCAATAGAAACTGACTTCAAATTAAGAAATGTCCTTTAACTCTTTGAGAGATGTTCTAAAAATTAATACAAGACATTGCAATATGCTTATGCTTATTTGTAAAATTATTTAAATAGTGCCTAAATCATTATTGGGAAATAATTTTAGTATTTTCATTTTCTTTCTAAAGGGAATGTGCTGAAAAGCATTTAATATTAATTTCCAAATATAGATGCTTCAGAAAAGAGTTTGAAGACATTGCTTTTTCTCCCCAGATACTTGGTCATCAGCATTCTTTTTATAATCCGCTAGCATTCCTAATCAAACCTTCAGAAGCTTAAACTATTATTGAGCAATTTATTTAGGATTATGGCTTAATTCATGATTCTACAATGAACATACTATCAACTTTTAGGAGTAAAATCACGAGTAACAGCATAATCTTCAAGACCAAATAGGGTTTGAGCAATTTAAAATACCCAGGATTTGAAGGAATTAATAGATAAGAGGATAGATTCATTATGTGGTCAAGAGGTCATTTCATAAAAATATTTTAAATTAAAAAATTAAAAACCTTTTGGTTTTAAGACTCAGGATAAAATGGATTGGCAAGAATTAAAGAAAATGTTGAGAAAGACTGCAAATTATTCACCTGATTGAAGGACTAATTAAACTTATCTTGAAGGCACTGGAAGTTTTTATCTCTGAATTTTACTGTCTGTGGATGAAATGTTCTTTTATTGTTTTCCAAAGGAAAATATACATAAAAACCAAATTCTCTCCCTCTTCCTCTGAGAAAAGTTTCAGAAAAAATGTGTAAAGGACAATTTTGTGCCCCACTCATGTCTGTCTTAGCTATCCCTGAGTGATGAATCTAAGTCAAACTGCTATGAGAGCTGGAAGCTAACAGCTCTTGACAGCACCATTCTGGGAATTGTCTTGGGCATACTAAAGCTATCTTATGTAGAAATACCTGAAGGGTACACCTTCACTCTGGGAGCAGTATAGTAATTTAGGAATAACAAGAGTCCTATTCCTTTGCCTCAAATTTTGATTTACTGATGCAGCAGAAAATCAGATTGTGGCTAGACTTGAGCTGAACTCACATGTTTGCCATGCTGCTGTTCCTCACTTCTCCACAGGTTTCACTTTAGAACAGTGTGTCAATAAACAATTCCCATATTAATCAGTGTGTCTAGGGAACTTGTTCTCAAAGTTTTGTCTGCACCAGAATGAATCACCAAGAGGGCTTCTTTTTTTCTTGAGATGGAGTCTCAGGCTGGAGTGCAGTGGCCCTATGTTGGCTCATTGCAACGAGATTTAAGTGACTCTCCTGCCTCGGCCTCCTGGGTAGCTGGAATTACAGGCACAGACCATCACTCCTCGTTATTTTTTGTATTTTTAGTAGAGACCAGGTTTTGCCATGTTGGCTAAGCTGGTCTCGAGCTCCTGACCTCAGATGATCTGCCCACCTTGCCTTGGCCTTCCAAAGTGCTGGGATTATGGGTGTGAGCCACCACGCCAGGCCAGAAGAGCTTCTTAAAACACAGATTGCTGATAGAGTAGGTCTGCAGGGAACCCTAAGAATTTGTAACACGTTTCCAGGTGCTGCTGCAGGTACCATTTTGAGAATTATTATTCTGGGATAATCAACCTAGCACAGTGAGTAAACATTTATAAACTGTGGGCCTCTGTGATTTCTAGAATAAACTGAAACAATAATAAATTATTAATAGAATTTAACATTTAAAATGTATAAAAGAATGTCATAGACCAAAGTGTTAAAACCACTCATGGAAGTCAGGAAATAAAAGGAAAATAAAAGAAAGTTTGAGCTAAATTAATTAAATGATTACATTCAATAAATATTTTATGAACTTATTGTCAATCTTAGCTATAGCCCAATAGTACAGAAGTTTGAGGAGAGAGACTCTCCACCCGCATCCCCCACCTCGAGAGGGTATATAATCGTGTATCTGGCCATTTCTCCTTTGAAGTGAGGTGGACAACCAGATGCACTGCTTGAAGTTCTGCCCACTGGGAGAATTTCCCTTTGCCACTCTCCTTCAGGGGTATCACAGAGAAGGGCTGTAGTGTTGCAGCTGTCCGTTTTTGGGTGATGTCTGCATGTCTTACAGAATCATCTGCCCTGACTTCTTTTCCTCTGTCATCTGATCATAAGGAACTCCTCATGAGGCCATAGATGCACACTAGGAGACAAAAGGCTGTGTATCCAAAGTGGGAATCATGGGTGTTTCGGCCTTCGTCATCTCACCTACTTGTGCCTTTAGGACTTGCTCAGGACAGATCATGTATATACCACTTTCCCTTGATGAGAGAGCAGTGCTATTATGCACCACTGGGTAAGTCAAAACTTGGTGGTGGGCAGCTAAGGTCACCTAGTAACTTAGTGGCCCTGGTTAAGTGTTCACCCTCTACTAAGGCTTAGTAGTAGACAAGAGCTGTTTCTCAAAAGAAGGGTAGTTATTCGTAGAAGATGGCAGGGCTTTGCTCCAAAATTCAAAGGTCCTGTGATACAAATATATGTGCCTGCTAAAGGCTACAAACAGCATCCTTTTTTTCCACTGACATTCCAAGCACTATTGAATCTATTAGATGATATGACCCAAGAAGTAGAGAGTACACAAAGAAGCCTGGACCCATTGCAAAGCCTTCTCTTGTTCTGGGCCCCACTCAAAACAACCAGCTTTTCAAGTCAGTTGGTAAATGGGCGTGAGTAACACACCAAAATGAGAATATATTGTCTCCAAAATCCAGAAAGGTCCATTAGATTCTATGCCTCTTTTTTGGTTGTATCTTGACATACCAAGTTATACTCCCCAAAAAAGACCCAAAAATGTTTTGGAACAAGTATGAAAAATCTAAAGACAACCTGATGAAAAGAAGATCCAAAAAAGGAGGCATTTTAAATAAGTCTACAAGAAAATATATTTTGATTCTGATGTATTACCATTGGATCCATAGAAATTTTACTGACATAGAAATCCCCTATATTTTTGATGAATTTATCAGGCAAAATATTTTTTCACTCTCTGACATGCAAATGTCTCACCAATAAGTCTAGAGATATTATTTCTTCTTACTCACTAAGTCCAAACCAGCAGAAAATCAATATAAGGAATTGTGGTATCTTGTGGAAGGGAAAGGTAATCAAGATCCTTGTGAGCTAAATTATGACATAAGACTTGAAAGTTTCTATATCTTTGAAGTAGGACTGGGCAGGTGTATTGTTGGCCTTGCAGCTGAAATTTCTTTTGGTGGTATTTACTAGCAGGTATAAAGAAAAATCTTTGCCTGATCAATAGCACCATACCTGGTATGGTGCTGATCATATCTGGTACAGTGACCGCAATTGAAGTCACTGCCTAGTTAAGCTTATTATATTCTACCGTCATTCTCTAAGATCCACCTTCTTTACAGACCAAATAAATGAGTTCAATGGGATATGGTAGGAATCATCACCCCTGCATTTTCAAGTTTTTGATGGTGGCACTAATCTCTGCAATTTCTCCGGAATGCAGTGTTTCTTTTGGTTTACCTTTTTTTTTTTTTTTTTTTAAGTGAGGCACTTGTTCTTTCCCACCATAAAGCCCTCACTTCATAAGTCAAGGGATTATGCTAGTTATCGAGGATATCTATTTCAATTATCCATTATGGAACCAGGGGAAAAAACACAGGATGAGTTTGGGAACCCTCTGAGTCAAATATAAGATAAACTTGAGCTAAAATTCCATTGATCACTTGACCTCTATAAGCCCCCACTCTGATTGGTGGATCACAGTGACATTCTGGGCCTCCTAGAATTAGTATCTGTTCAGAGTATTAAGCAGGCTGAAAAAGTTCTGAATATTTCCTTTTCCAAATGCACAATTATTCTGGTTAAAGGCCATAGACTCCTTTAGGGGAAGTTGGAAGGAAAACTAACAGTATACATTTTTTTAGAGCATACCAGAGTTCTTTTTTAAGGGGACCCAGGCTCTAAAACTTGTCCAAGTCTGGAAATTGAATGTGGAGCTGAAACTCTCTGTTTTTATTACTTGGTATAGACTTTGTTCACTAGACATAGAACTTCTTATACAGATCAAGTGAGAATTTACTAAGGTTCTTATCCTTTTCTTTTCCATTACATCATATTCAACTAGCCAATGTCGTATGCCTTCATGAGTCAGGCTATTCTGATTATGCTTTGACTCTGCTGTCCATTACATTAACCATGCCCACCTTGCCTTTGGTGGGTAAGTTCCACCACTTGCTCCCAACACCAAAGGATCCAATTACTCCCATTGCATTTAGATTTTCCAGTTCAGTGACTGTAATTATGGTAAGGCCTGACCTAAAGAGAAGAACAATAATAGAGCTCTTCAAGGATGTCTAGTCTTCCCTCACAAATGGATTTCTCCCAGTCACGGTGAATGGTATGGGCCTTAGGTATGAACCCACCCTAGTGTGGCTGAGTAAGTCTTAAATAAAACATCTATTCTAACATTCTAATCTTCTTGAATTCTTTTCTCTACACTAAACCAATGCAGGCCCAACATTGCCAGTTCGTTTGCTGCCGACCATCTTTTGGTTTATGCTGCAGTCAATCAATCACTTTGTTTGTAACACTTTTTAAATCTCTGAGCTTCCACATTAAATGCAGAATATCTGCTTAATGAGACCATATCAATAAGTTCATTCCATCCAAATTTGATTTTCCTTCCACCAATATCCCAAGCCCATAACATTCATCCCCGTATATGTTCCCCAGATTTCTGCTTGTATACATAAGAAAATTCAAGTAGTTAATTTGGACTATAGTGCAACTCTTCATGCTTCACACATTTTACCTCGGTTTGAGGACCCTGATGGGATTTGTCTAGAAGCAATAAAGGTTGGTGTGGGTGGATTCTGAAGAAAATCAGCATTGTCTTGCATGGCAACTTCCTCAGGGAAGGCTGTTGTAGTTCTCTCAGGCAATGCAGTGGTTAATCCTCTTAGGTAGGGGTGGAGAGGAAGTTTCTATCACTAAGAGTGGGTAGGTAGAGAGGCCTTTTCCACTGGGGGGGAAAAAAGAGTCATTAGAATTTAGGGGCTCAATGTGCACTGCTTTATCAAGATTTTCCCACACATCCCCATTTCTATTTACAGGATCTTGTTCTTTCCCATTGAATGTCCTTATTTCATTAGTAGACACTCTGCAATGCTGGAACTTCACCTTGTAATTCAGCCAGTTACAAAATGAGATTGTGTGCCTACAGGAGAGAGGGGTCTCCGTCAGAGCACACACAGAAGGTTTTAGGTTATTCATGCAGCACTTGGGCTGGAAATTCAAATTCCTGAGCTCATCTTTTTATTTTACCACTTCGTACAACAACATTAAGAGAAGCCAGTCAAGTTCATTATATTTCTTAATTTCCTAAAAACGTTTGAAAGTGTGATATATATCCAGTGACCCAGCTCCTTTCTTCTTCCAAGTGGCTGATTAGGAGTATACAATAGAGATACTTGGTATATCTTTATTGCCATGTTAAACTATAGACTATCAATACTCTACTCCTAGAAAATGAAGAATCAGTATTTTTATATCTGGTTAATAGCCAATTCAAAAACCCCAGAATCAATTAAGCAAATTCAAATTTAACATTCTGTTTCTCTAGAACCACTTTTTAGTGCCAAACTCTTTAGAAAAATAGGAGTAGAAGCAATAGAATCTATCTATCTTTATCTATCTGTCTATCTAATCTCTCTCTTTCTTAATAGTTTAACAGAAATTATTATTTTTAAAACATTGGCTTACAATTATGTAGGCTGGTAAGTCCCCAGATTTCAGTTCACAAGTTAGAGACCCAGAACGGCCAATTGTGTAGTTCCAGCTCAAGTCTGAGTTTGAAGGTAGGAGAAGACCAATGTCCCAACAAAAAAAATAGTCACATATAGAGGAATAATTCTTACTCAGCTTTTTGATGCTATTCAACCCTTCAAAGAATTGAAAGAGGCCCATCTGTAATAGGGAAGACAGTCTGATTTATTTTATCTACCTATTCCAATATTAATGCCATCTAGAATCACTCTCATAGATACACCCAGAAATAATGCTTAACCAAATATCTGTGCATCCTGTAGCCCAGTTGAGATTACATACAAAATTAACCATCTCAGATACTACATTTGAAAAAAAAAAAAATTAACTATCTCAGATACTACACTTGGAAAAAAAATAAAAAGAATTCATATGATACTGCATCTGTTTAAACATAGAATGTAAAGATGCAGTAGAAAAGAACACAAAAATATGGAAGAAAAAAGAGAGATGTGATAATTTTCTTCAGGAATTTGGTGGAGCAGGGATTCAGAGACAAGAGTGAAGCAAGTGGTATGCTCCTTGACACTGGAGATTGAAAGGCACAGTCAAACCCATCTTGTTTATCTATTAGTGAATTTTGCAGGAATTGATAACTTTTTTTTTCTGCTAGTACTAGTAGCAATTTCGGTAGATTTAGAGCAAAAGACCTTGTGTGAGAACTACTTACTAAGGAAAGACAAATGGCATTTACAGCTTGACTATCCTTGCTTTTCATTTTCTCTATCATAATTGAAACTTCTGCAATACATTCTAATAGATGTTTTGCCCCAAAGAACTAATCATCCTTCCATATCCCAATCTTCCACTCTTTTTTCCTGAATTTGTTTATTTACAATAAGACTAATGGAAAGATATTTTCCATACTTTTTTAACAATGAAAGTATATGTGTGTGTATATATATGTATTTTTTTTGTCCTTATCCAACGTCAACTGGTGAATTTGTGAGTAAGAGGGAAAGTACTATCTACACATAGAGAAAGATGCACTTTTTAAAATAAACCACATTTACTTCCAAGATCACCTTACGATAAAAAGTGCTAACATAACTTTGTTCTTTATATCTCCTTCCTAGGAAAGACGTTATATTTTGTTAGATTTTACAGATCTTTGTGTGATGTTTTCCTGGCCGGGTAATTTGCATTAATGGATATTCAAGAAACCAATTTATACAGCTCACTGATGTAAGTTATAGCAAAGTCTGGAGACATATGAGGACACATTTTCAGTAGGCTTTTGAAAATGTGCTGACACATTTTAGGAATGCATCTGTTTTTGCTTGCAAAAACTCACATTTATGTGTGCAACATGAGAAATTGAATGCACAAACAGGTGGTTTTAAATGGTTTTAAATACTCAAGCAGAATTTAAATGGAGGCACTCACAACCTTACTGGAGCCTTTGAAAATTATCCTGAATCTCACAGTTAGCTCAGTGGCAAATGTTTTGGTATTTATAATATTTGTGACCTTATTATTTAATTTGAAATAGCACTACATATAAAGTCTTATAGACATTTTTCTAACTTTAATAATGATTCACTATGTGAAATTGAGTAAGTTGTAAGTTTGCTTTACACTTTGATTTTCATATATTAACTAAAAATAACACCTCAATCTCAGAGAGTAAATATATATAAAAATATTCTAATTCAATACCAAACCTCTTTTAAATATATATATATAAAACTATAAACAATGTATACAATGATGCATTGTAAAGACGTTAGATCTTTAGTCATATCCATGTGAACATTAAACACACACATACACAAGTATGCACAAGTAGACATGACAAACACTTGTTTATGGCTTTATAAGCATTAGAAATTCTGTTAATTAATGGAAATCCCAAAAGCTAATAATGACTCTTGCATCAAGGCACGTTGAGTCTATTAAAAAGAGATATTCAATACATATTTGAAGAATTTTGGATAAAATTGTAGAAATATAAAGAATATACTGAGATTCACAGATAATAATATGATTTTTGGGAAAATAGGGCAACATATGATGTATACGGGATCGTCAGGAGGGATGTCTTAGGAGATTGAGTTTGACCTGAATACTGAAAGTGGTGTGCCTGTAAAAGTACAGTGAGAATAAATGACATTCACAAAAAATGAAAGTTGTTTAAAAAAACAAAAAGTAGCACTAGAAATGTAAAGAAATGCATATGATTTGTTAAGATGATAGAATTCACGAGATCTGATGAGAGGTAGGAAGGAGCCAACTACACCTCCAAGTTTCTGATTTGAGTTGTTGTATGGATAATGACAGAGTTAGGAAATATAGAGGATTCAATAGTTTTGTATTTGAGGTGATGGTGATTTCTGCTTTAGAAAAATACAACTTCAAACTATCTATGGGTCCTTAGAGTGAATATACCCAGCAGGCAATGAAACTTTTCGGTTTAGAGCTTAAAGAACTAATCATATATATCAGGGCTTTTCCTGCAAGAAAATATATTAGAATAACTTAGGGTTTTTTCCCCCAGTTACAGAGACAATAGCCCCAGTCAAAATTACTGACCTAGCAGAGAGATACAAGATTGTATTCGAAAAAAATTTCCCTGTGTTTTGGTATGCACTTTAGATTTAGATCGGCTGGTGATGGTTGAAGCCACTTGAAGGGAGGCTACTGACAAGAGGAAGGCCGAGGATTACATCTGGGAGATATCAGATTAAGATATTGGCAAATAATGGGATTAGTAAAGATAATAATGTAGGAAGAATAGGAGGAAAGAAGATAATTAGAATAGAATAAATTTCTCACATACATTGATTTCAAGAAATGACCAGCATATTCAGATGACACAGAGTCAAATTAAATAATTAAAAGGAGTATACTGAATTAGGTAATTAGAATACCATTCGAGATTTTGCCAGAAATGATTCCATGAAGGATTCATTCAGCAAGCAAGTGAGCTATTTCTTAGAGACCCTTATTTTGCGCAGAAAGGGCAACATAAAATGAGCGTGTATGTGCATGTGTGTGTATGTATGTGCATGAGAGCTGGAGAGACCGAAACAAGGTCTCCCTGGAAAGAAAAAATTCTTTAATATGGAAGAATTTTTAGTATTTTTATAGTTTTAGAAAAGCCATTAGTGGAGATGGACAAGTTGAAAGTGAAGAAAGAAGAGGAAAGAAACTAAGTAATATTCCACAGAATAAATTGTTAAAAACACTTCTACCATGAAATTAAGCCAATGCAAATATTTACTAAGACTACAGTTGACCTTTGAATAATGGTTAAGGGTTAGGGGCACAAAGCCCACTCCCATGAAGGAAAAAAAGAAAAAAAAAACACATATAACTTTTGTCTCCCCCAAAACTTAACTACTAATAGCCTTCTGTTGATTAAAGTCTTATCAATACATAGTCAATTGACAGATATTTTATGTTATATGTACTATATGCTGTATTCTTACAATAAAGCAATCTAGAGAAAATATGTGCTATGAAGAAAACCATAAGACAAATATATGTACTATTTATTAAGTGGAAGTAGATCATTATAAAGGTCTTCATTCTCATAATCTTCACTTTGAGTAAACTGAGGAAGAGGAAGAGTAGGTTTTGCTGTCTCACAGGTGGCAAAGGCAGAAGAGGTGGAGGAGATGGATGATGTGGAAAGGGAGGCAGGGGAGGCCGACACACTAGGTGTAACTTCATGAAAGGTATTGTGATTCCTGTCGACTTTTTTCCTTTTTTGTTTATCTAAAAGTGTTTACAGTACCAATCTCCATCATTTGCTTTAATTTCAGCGCCCATATCATAGGACGTTTTTCATTTTTCATTTATCTAAAAATGTTTACAGTACCAATATCCACCATTTGCTTTAGTTTTAGTGCTCATATCATACAAGGATCTACGTCGTGAAAGAAGTCAAAACCAGTTATGAATAATCCAGAACGCTGCTTCCAGATTGTGTAATGTCATTTGTTTTCTGACACTGCATGTACATCTTCTTCCTCATTGTCTGGAATTGGTTCAAAATCGCTCATCTCCATCAAGTTGTCTTCTGTTCATTTCTCTGGTGTTTTTAAATTTCTCTAAGATTCATATCTTGAATTCCTTCACTCCCATGTTTTGTTTGTTTGTTTGCTATACCCACAACCTTTTTCATGATTTCCTCGATTGACTTTGTCATAAATCTTGTGAAATCTGTACAACAGCTGGACAGAGCTTTCTCCAGCAGGAATTTATTGTCTGGGGTTTGCTGGCTTTCATGACTTTTTCTATGACAACAATGGCATCTTCATAATATGTTCTTTCTATTAGGGTTCTTTTCCATAGCACTGATTATCTTTTCCATGGAGCATGGTGTGTAGTGAGCCTTAATGATCCTTATAACCCCTGATGGAAAAGCTGATTTATTGTTAGAGGAGCTGTGTTTGAGGCTAAGTGGATTACTTTGATATGTTTGTTGTTTAACTCATAAGATTCTGGGGCCGGGTTATTGTTCAATATATTTTTAAAAAGTTAAAAAGTAGTTTCTTATTGACAAGGTACTTCCTGACCACTGTTGTGGGAAATCAGGGACCCCAAATGGAGGGACCGGCTGAAGCCGCAGCAGAAGAACATAAATTGTGAAGATTTCATGGACATTTATCATTTCCCCAATCAATACTCTATAATTTCGTATGCCTGTCTTTCCTTTAATCTCTTAAACCCATCATCTTCGTAAACTGAGGATGTATGTCACCTCAGGACGCTATGATGATTGTGTTAACTCCACAAATTGTTTGTAAAACATGTGTGTTTGAACAGTATGAAATCTGGGCATCCTAAAAAAGAACAGGATAACAGCAATTTTCAGGGAACAAGGGAGATAACCATAAGGTCTGACTGCCTGCAGGGCCAGGCAGAACAGAGTCATATTTCTCTACTTGCAGAAAGCGAATAGGAGATATAATGATGAATTATTTTCCCAGCAAGGAATAACCCTGGGAAAGGAATGCATTCCCAGGGGGAGATCTCTAAAATGGCCGCTCTGGGAGCATCTGTCTTATGGAGTTGAAGATAAGGGATGAAATACGCCCTGGTCTTCTGCAGTGTCCTCAGGCTTGCTGGGATTAGGAAATTCCAGCCTGGCGAATTCTAGTCAAACCAGTTGTCTGCTCTTGAACCCTGTTCCCCGTTAAGGTATTTATCAATGACAATGCATGCCCAGTGGAACATGGAACCTCATCAGTAATTCTAATTTTGCCCTGGCTTTGTGATCTTGCTCTGCCATTTGCCTTGTAATCTTTTATTGCCTTTTGAAGCATATGTGATCTCTGTGACCCACTCCCTATTGGTACACTCCCTCCCCTTCTAAAATCCCCAATAAAATCTTGCTAGTTTTGCAGCTTGAGGTCACCATCACAGTCCTACCAATATGTGATGGCACCCCCAGAGGCCCAGCTGTAAAATTTTTCTCTTTGTACTCTTTCTTTTTATTTCTCAGACTGGCTGACACTTAGGGAAAATAGAAAAGAATCTATGTTGAAATATTAGGGGCTGGTTCCCCCGATAGACCACAGGGACAAATCATTTGATGGAACCAATCTAGATAAAGGGTTCTCATTGTCTAGGCTTTCTTGTACAACCAAAAGACTGGATGGTGGTGTTTACTTTTTCCTTCAAGGGGTGGGGGTTAGCAGCATCAGAGATAATAGCAGCTCTAGTCATAAAACCAATTGCATTTGTACAAAACAGTGTAGAGTTAATCTTTCCTTTCCTACCTTAAATCCATTTGTCTTTCTTTCTGATAAATGTCATTTAAAGCATTTTTTGTTGTTGTTGTTCCAGAATAGGACACTTTTATCTGCATTAAAAACCTGTTCTGGTGGCTATTTTTTCTCCTCAATGATTTTCTTAATCGTGATTGGGAATTTGCCTGGTGTTTCTTGGTCAGCAGAAACTCCTTCTATTATCTTGTTATTTTTTAAGCCAAATCTCTTTCTAAAATTATCAAACATTCCTCTGCTGGCATTAAATTATCCACCTTTAGACCCTTCACCTTCCTTTTACTTTATCATAAAAAAGCTTCACTTTTTCTCAAAATATATTAACATCTATAGGTGTGCCTTTCTTATAGCAATCCTTCACCCACATAAAAGCTGCATTTTCAGTATGCGATAAAAAGGAGTTTTACAAAAAGTGCAAGGTTTTCATGCCTGATGGCACAGCTGCAATGATGGCTTTACAAATTTTCTTTTCTTTTTTTACAATGGTCCTGACACTGCATTTATTTATCTTGAAATTGTGGGTAACCAAGGTGCAGATCTTAATCTATGATACACGTCAAGCAATTCAACTATTTCTTGTAATGTCATGAATTTTCTCTATATCTTGGGAGCACTTCCAGCATCACTAGTGGCACTTCATGTGGGTCCCATGATGTTATGTAAGGTCTACTGTGTTGCACTAAAAATGTTTAAAAATGCACAAGAATCACAAAAGATCAATTTTTACAGCAATACACATTTACTGGGGAGAGGAACATGCAGATGTGATTAGCATCGCAAGGCCTTTTAAGCAGGCACTTGCAACACTTGAACCCACCACAATAGCAGCAGGAGGTGGCCATGGAATTATTACTATAGTACGGCATGTTCTACAGTGAATTCTATACAGTTATGATTTAATAGTGCATCTTTACATTTATTTACACTGCTCTCAACTGTGAATTATGCCATGTTTGATCTCTAAGTGTGTGTATGTGTAAGTTTTCATGTATCTTAAATTTTTATAATAAATTTGTGCATACCTTTTCGTAGTAAGTAATAAAATAGACTAGTATCTACATAGATGCCATGCATTCATGACATACCTTTTTCTTAGTTTTTTTGATATTTCTAGGCTCACAGTTTATCTGTGAGGTTTTTTTTTAATTGTTGTAAATCTTCAAAAAAAATTAATGTATACCTTGAAAAAGGTCCACATGTAAGTGGGAATACACAATTCAAACCATTTGTATTTGACTCTGCAGAAGGTAGTATATCCATAACCATCCCTGCCTTCAATGCAAAGACAGTATAGAATAGGAAACACTTATTCTGAAAAAGTAATAAAAATACAACTAAAACGATGCCTAAGTTAAGTGGCAACATTATACCATGACTAACCTGTAATTGTGGTTTATTGATAAATATTTCAGGTCTCTAGACCTGGAACAAACTGCAATGACTATAAACTTATAGATTTGTACCTCTTTTTGAAATATCTTCATTTTTTTTTTTTCCAAACCAAATATTAGTAGATGTATGTAAATCTTGAGAAAGAGTTCTGTTTCTCATGGCACCAGCTATTTGGTAGGCTTGATTAACATCATTTGGATGCGTTCATATATTCATGGCACAGCAGACTGAACAGACAATGAGAAATAGTTGAACTGCCTTTCACTGCACTCCTCCTGTCGGTGTGAATGTCAGAGTGAATGAATCTTTGCAAACCATATTAACAGTCAGACCAAATTGAAGTGAATCAAGGGGCACAAATCCTAGCCTGATGTAAAAGTAGTAATATTTGTTTCTGAATCACTTGTTTATGCTAATTCATACTAAAAAGAGGGCAGGTGGGAATCACAAATCATCGGTCTTATTCGCAAGAGGACTTAGTCACAGAAGAAAATGCAAGAATGTATCTAATTTCAAAATTTTCATGGTTATTTTACATTTCATGTGCATATGTATTGTCACCCCAAGTGACGTATACAATCTGTTATGGCAGGGAATATATTTTTGAAAGTAGGTGTCTGTGAGCTCTTTGAGGGCCCTTAGTCATCTTTGTATCTGTTTACTAATTACAGTGGCCTTACATAGTAAGAATTCTTTGCTGCATGGAGGGAGTGAATGAATACACGACCTACTGAATTTTAAAATACATGGACATCATTATTGTTATTTTAAACACTATTCTCTTTTTCCTGATGTACCCTCATTTTCGCTTTTGATGTTTCAATACAACTAACCATTACAGCAAATGAAACGGTGCTGTGTATATGGAGACTTCTTTTCTAAAGTAAAAGAATATAAAATAGATCAATACAAAGATTGTTGCAACATTTGGGCCTCCTCAACCAAGCAGAGAGACAACTTGGAACCACAAAGGTGTATGGACTTATTGTGGAAACTACTGACATTTTTGCTTTCAACCCTTAGTTTGAGTTTTCATAAAAGTTTTAGATTATACGGAAACCTGGGAATTGTCTTCGCTTTAGTAATGTGTCTGGGAAACATCACAGCTGTTCATTAACATATGAATCTAGTAGAGTTTTCAAAATTCCCCAATCATTGTTATCTCTGAGTATATTCTTTGTTGTGAAGGGAAGTGAGTTGTTATTTTATTTATCTGAAGATCGTACTGTGATAAGCAAAGTGTCAAGAATAATCACACCAAATGCTCTCTACCACAATAGCACCCAATTATGCTCTGCATGCCTTTCATCGAGGAAAGAAGTGAAGGAGTTTTTAAATGACTTATCATGACTTGATGAGCTGAACATTTTAATGAAAGAGTTGCTTAAATTCTGAGTAAGACTATTAAAGTTATTAATAAGATGGATTTCAGACCTGTCATATGTCAGAGCATATAGATTCCAAGAAAATTCCGGAAAGGTACCAAAATTTACTTTAGCTCTCAAAGTCTAAAGAGTTCACATTAATCTGGGACAAATAAGAAGCAGAATGTAAATAATTATGAATATCAAACAGCCGGCATTCGTCTACAGGGATTTTCACATCTTGGAGGTTAAGAAATGGGCTTTCTTAAGGAAAACATAAACAACTCCCTGGAGGAGGATGTCTCTGTTGCTTCTTCTCTTCTTTTCTACAGCTGCCTCTGATGTGTGTGTGTGTGCGCGCGCGCACGTGTATATGTGTGTGTGCTTGTGTGTGTGCGTTTTTTCCCTTCCCACTCCTACCACACAGAGTTTCTATACAATTTCAGGGATGGTTAGATTCTAAAAAACATAACAAAACTAACCAGAACTGTTATCTAAAAATGAATTTATTGATAGATACAGAGTCAAACAAAATAACACTTTAAGGTTTCTTTTTTTTTTCTTAAGTAGGAAAATTATATTATGCCAAGGCAAGTACAGTCTCTTTAAAAAGCAAGTTTAATGTACAGTTAGAGGAAAGTAAGGGAATGGAGTAAATTATCTATTTTAATACAAGATCTTATTTCAAAGAGATAGCACTAGAGGGAAAAGGAAAATGATGAAAGGAATTTATTTCCCATTAAATACATTTATACATTCCGTGTGTACTTCCTCTGGCAATCTGAAATACATGGCTCTATTTTAGCTTTTAGTTTATAATTCATTAACCTCATGCTAACATTATAAAGTCTGTGAATAGTCTGGTCTGAACACATCACACCACTCAAAGCCTACTACAGGTCATTATTTCCTACAGAATAAAGAACAATTCTTTAGTCTGAATTCATTAGGCTAAAGTTCAGTATTTCTCTACTTACATTTCAAGCCAGGCCCTCATACCACATGTTCACCTGAATGTGATTGCTTTCCACAGTGTGTGTGTTGTCCTGCTAGTAGCAGTTTTCAAGAGACAGAGGACAAATTTTCAGGAACTTCACTATCTAGCTAATAACATTCTTACCTTGACATGGGCCTTGGTGGATATGTTAATATCATGAAAATTGGTGTGCTACAAATGATGTTTTTGTTTTCTTCAATGAGCCATTTAATAGCATAGCATTGTTCAGTTCTCCAAACACTCCCAGAATGATCCTGACTGTACTTCATGGCATTCTTGTTTGTGTCTGGGTGCCTCCATTCTGTCTTTGCCTATTGAATCCCATCTATAATATCCATCTTTCTTAAAATTCCATTTAAGCATTCTATTTCTGGCTCATAGTTTCATCTCTTGATACTCTGTTTCCTTCTTGTGGGCAGATCTGTAACTGTGGTACATGCAGCCCAAGTTTCCTGTAAGTCATCTATCACTTTCCTAATAGGTGGATTGTAACATTTGGGTCACATAGACTTACCCATCTTCTGCAGTTGCTCAAAATTCAGTAATATTAAATATTTACACTTATCAACTACATTTCCACTACTCTTCTGTTCTTATTTGCTAATGCTTAAAAGAGTAGACTAAAACAAAATGTAGAGATTATAACCCAGTGAGTGCAGATGTTTTCTACTTGTGAAACTACTACCCTTACAAATTCATTGTAAAAATTCACTGTGTTGATGTGGTGGGAGGAATTTACTCAGGTAAATAAAGTTTCAGAGCTACCAGAAAGAGGCTTCTGCCCCTTAGCAGTAGGCAGAGGTTTTCCTTTATCAAAATTCTACTTAGTGACAACTGGTAAGCGATTAGTTGAACAAGCTTAGATTGTTTTCTCTTAAAGTTTAAATGTTACATGTTCATGATTATATGAATTTCATTAACAACAACATACAGTTGTATTTCTTATGTTCTGGGTATTTGGGGTGCTTACGTTTTATCAAATATAAAGTTTATTTATTTTTTCAATAAACAAATATTAATCATGTATTCTATACCAGGAACTAGGGACATGAAAGAGCATAGCAAAGTCCCTATGTTTATGTGGACTCCATTCTGGTGGGTGAGAGACACAGTTATCAAATGAGGAATAAAAGCATATACAGTATTAAGTGCTATTAATATATAGAGCAACAAGGTAGTATAACAGGACTAAGGGCACTCAGTAATTAGAAATAGCACAATTTTACACTAAAAGTCATCTTCTTAATAGCCTATTCTAAAATATCCTGTTGAACACACAGTTTCAATCTGTCAACACCTCTATGTAAAAGTCTCCTATAAATATGTGTGTGTTGTGCTAGGCGACATAGCTGTCAGTAACCAATATTGCCAAAATTCTTTATATGTATTCCAACATTTATTCCTTCAGACATTCAATAATACCCTGGTTAACAGGCTTGTGTTATTACCTTTGTTTTGCAGATGTGGAAAGTGAAGCACTTCTTTTCTTTCTTTCTTTTTTTAAATTTTTTTTTAACATTTCGTAGATTAGCTATGATCAAAGCAAGTAAGTACCAAGTTACCATCCAAAATCATTTTATTTCTGTACACTATTATGTTCTATATCTAGCTATTGTGTTTAGCCAAATTAAAAAAGTAGGGGTTAAGCTAATACAATTAAAAATGTGCGTTATTTGGTGGAGTTATATTTTGATACATTTACTGACATGAATATCCCTCCATCCATATTTCTTTAACCCTATGTCATTCTCCTATTCCACAAGCTAAGCTACAAATCATTTATTTCTCAAGGAGATGTTACCACTCAATGAAGAATTAAATAAATTAAACTTTTAGTACTTGACTTTCAAAATCTGAGGTCTGGATATAGTATTAAAATGTCTTCCTGATCAGTCAAATTTGCCCCGATTAGTTGAAATACTTTTCCTAGACCAAAGGGAAAAAGAGGACAGTCATGAAAGGAAAAAAAAAAAAAATCTTCTTTCTGTAGTAGGGTCTCTGGCTTGGCAATCCCATTTTAGAGTTCTTCTTACTAGTGGAGGGGATCAATGCCCAGTTTTTAGTTAGAACCCGGAAAGACAAGAAAAAGGCCTCTCATGTCATGGAATGGCAGTGGGTACAAGACCCTCAGAGTTATATCTACTCCGCTTATGCATGCTAGAGCATTGTATTACAAGAATGGTAAAGAAACTTCAAGCAACTTGAAGGAATTCCAGGAAACCCTCCGTGTGGTTCAAAAGAGGTTGAAAGAGAGCCAGACCTGGAAAGTCCTTGCACTCAGAAACAAGGAACAATATCTTAGCAATCCTGAGGACTAAGAGAGGCACGGATGTTTCTTCAATGCCAGCATAAAAAGGGGATGGAGTTCAAAGAAACCTCATACTACCCTAAGTCTTTGGTTGACAAAGGCTATCTGGTTATAGACACAGCTCTATATAAGCAGGTGAGAATGCTGGACCTGGAACTATTCTGAATTAAGAGACAATTTGTAGACACCCAATGGAATAAAGGCATGAAATAGCCCAATAAGTTGAGGTTTTGAAAAATAACATTACATTTCTTGCCAATTTAGTTTCACAGGCAAAGTTTGTAGCACTCTATAGGGAAAGTGACCTTTGAATTAAATTAGTCTAAGGTATTTAAGAGGGAGAATCACTCCCTCTCTCTTTACATTGAAAGATAAGGGGACTTATAACAATAACTTTAACATAAAATAAAACATTTTGTTAGTGGTAGATGTAATAGGCAAAGAGAAAAGAAAATAAGATTCATATCTTCAGCTTTTGGACTGTAAAAAATGAGAGTGGAACTCCTAAGACAGTGTCTTTCTACAAATTTGGAGAGAGAGTGGCGTTCAGTATCCAATCAAACGCTGAACTTGATTGAAGCATTTGATTTACTTGCTGAAGTGATTTTTAACTTCCTCTTCCTTTCAAGTTAAGAGAAAATGAGACAACATTTTGAGGTACCAATTGATGGAAAAAAATGAGAAAAGAAAACATCACCTATGTTTTAAAATATTTTAATCACTTTTGATGACATTTATGTACTTCCTGCTTTGCTGATTAATTGAGAATCTTTGTCATCTTTTAAAGGTAACATAAAGCAATGCTCTGTGCATTCATAATTATGGTATGCTTTCCTTTCTTTTTACCTGGTTATATATATATTTTTTTATTCAGTGGCATTTACCAGGATTATGTCCTAGAAAACAAAATGTGTATTTAAATAAGGTAACCTAGCCATTTTTTCCCTCAAGTTTAATGCTCTAGAAAAATATGACTATGGTAAGAACATGTTTTAAAAAATTATTTCTTGTGTTAAATAGGATAACATGATTTGAAACAACTTTGTCATGTGTGGTCCTTTTTACATGAAAGGAATGTCTCTTTTAGTCTTCAGTTTTCAGTGTCATTTTTTACAGTGGCGATCCCTTGCAAAATGTAAGTCTCAAGCTACACTGCAGAATCTATTTTTATAGAAGGAAATATCCTTCTGTACGATCCTCAAATGAAAAGCTGTCATCCATCTTCTGAATAGGCTTTATCCCCCCTTCAATGGCTAGTTTTTGAAACTGCTGATGACTAGAAGCAATTCTTTATAACTCCCTAAATAAAGACATCAGTCTATCAGCAAAAAACAGTACATGAGCTAGAAGGGGCAGCTGTCTCCAAGAGGGGGTGGGAAAGAAGAACACTCACTTACCAGCTTAGTTAAAAGCTGCTAAAGGTTATTATTGAGTGTATGTCAATGTGATGTGTCCTTACAATTTAAAATGCCGCTTCAAGCAAAAGACTTTTATTTTTTTTAACTTTTTCTTTTTATAATTTATGCTATATCAACCTAAGTGTATAAATTCTTCTGTGCAAAAGAGTCTTACCCTACCATCAAAGGTAATTAAAGTCGGAAAGGAAACTTCAAAGCCCAAAAGAGAACTGAATCCTAAAATGATCAGTTCATTTTAGGATGAAAGAAAAAGCATTATTCAGTGTCTTAGAGAAAAGTAAAGGTGAAGCAAAAAAAAATCTATAGTGCCTCATCCACATATCCATCCCTCATTTAACTTGACCTTGCTTCTTTATTTTACTCTTGATGTGATATAATATATATTATAATCAGACTTCAATTAAAAGGGATAGTGTGATGAGCTAATCAAAAGCAAATAGATAGAGTGAGAAATTATCCTTCGTATATCTTGTGTTTTTCATTTGCAGACTCCTGTCACTGTCCTTGTGAAGGCTTTGTCATCTTCTGTTTCTCCCCGTGTTTTGAAAAAAAACCCTTGGGGTAGATTTCTTAAATACCTGTTTTAATGGGTATATTCTTAGCTTCTTTAAAATGCAAAATCATGTTCTTCTATCCTGGAAAATGTTCCGAAATTATGTCATTGAAGGTTTCTTTCTCTTTATTTTTATTCTCTCTTTTGAATCGCTTGAATGAATCCTCTAATTTTGTTCTCTGTGTGTTTTGGCATTCATTCTCTCATAGAGACATATATATGTCTGTGTATATGTATATATAGTAGAGAAGGGCTCTTGCTATGTTGCCCAGGCTTACCTGGAACTCCTGGCCTCAAATGATCCTCCTGCCTCTCAGCCTTCCAAAGTGCTGGGATTACAGGCTAGAGCCACTGTGCCCAGACAAGTACTCCATTTTCACGACTAGTAATCTAGTGCTATAAAGCTATTAGTGCTCTGTAATCAGAGTAGAGAAAGTGTTTGAGAGAAAGATGGTGGGTCTTATCTTACCACTAAATTTTCACTGTAGCTGTTATTAATCTCTCTCAATCTTCTCTTACTAGCTCGTTCTCTCTGTCTCTCTTTGTGATTTATGAAAAATATTAACCGGAAAGGTGTATATTTAAAATATCTGCACCTATACCAGTGTAGTCATTTTCTAAAGCAATGTTTTTCCTTATATAATGTGACTGGACCCGCTCATCAACTGGAGAGGAAGAATAACCATAGAAAAATTGATGGTCACCTAGAAGTGTTTTCAATACATGACTATTTGTTAGAATCAACTGGAGAGTGTCCAGTTACTATATTTCACTATTCCCCAAACCATCCCCAAACCAGGCACAGTAAGTCGGAATTTGGGGTTAGGAGGCCCTGGAATTAAATTTAATATCATAATTTTTATTTTACCTGGTCATTCTGATACAGCTACAGGCCTTATAAAATTGAGAATAATAAATTTTCCAAAAATAATCATATCAGTGAAAAAACAATAAATTAGGGAAATTTCTTTCTCCCAAATTCTAGTCCTTTAAACTGGAATTCATTCAGGAAATATTTATTTCTGCCAAAAACCACCAGGTTACATAAATACTTATTTGTTTCCTGATGAAATCTGAGAAGCATCCCAGTAAAGTGCTTGGAGGCTAGATTTATCAACTCAGTCATTGTCAATGTAGTCAGCATACCATAGATTATGAAAAAAGAAGGGATTTTCTACCTAGGATATTGACCCTATGACCAGGCAAGCCAAATGTATGTTTTATAGAATATCAAGAGATCTGACCTATATATTAGGCTAAGTATCCAATGACTAAATAGGATCAGTAGAAAAGTATTTTTCAAACTTGCCTTATCCTAAATATCATCCAGTGCATTTATTAAAAACAAAGATTTATCATCTTAGTAAGTTATTACTAGACCTTGCAACTGAGATTATAAAGAATATTCATAAAATCTATATTTTTAATAAATGTTTCATAATTTTCATAAACAGGTAAGTTTAGTCAACATTTGAGCTAGATTTTTGACTTCATGTTGTCAGGGACATTAACGTTTTTCTTTATTTCTAAATTTACTTTCCACATTATCTGGTACTGTTAGTGAGTGAATAATTTTTTTTAAGTGGTGTGAATCTCAGACTTTCAAAAGAAAGTGTTAGAAAAGACAACTACAGTATCACAAAGCAATTTATGAAAGTCTAGACTATGAACAAGAAACTTAAAGAATAGCAAATTTCACGCATGAAATTACTAAAGCTAGGATGTAGCAATGATAGTGGTACACCTCATGAGTAAACCGTGTAAAATTATTTTAGAGATTTGGAGGGGCCATGTCATACTGTGTAAAAAATTCATAGAGTAGTTTTACGTTTTTGTAATGACATATGTATCAAAATGGACAAAAAAAAAAAAAAAAGAAGAAGTAAAAAGATAATTAAGAAAATAACAAAGAAGAAGGAAAAGGGGCAATTAATTCAATCTCTTATGTAGCAAATTAATCTATTAGCTTAATTAATATGATTGTCCCAGACTGCCTATGCAATGTGACTTTTTATGTATTTATCTATTTTTATAACTATCTTTCTCTCTCTATAGTCACAATAAAAACACTAATACGAGATAAGCATATTTATTAACTAGGGGTCAAAACTGAGCACAAAAAGGTAGTTACATGATAGATTATCTTCCTACATCTTTTGATTTTTTTTTTTTTTTTTTTTGAGAAGGAGTCTTGCTCTGTTGCCCAGGCTAGAGTACGGTGGCACAATCTCGGCTCACTGCAAGCTCTGCCTCCTGGGTTCACGCCATTCTCCTGCCTCAGCTCCCCAGTAGCTGGGACTACAGGCTCCCACCACCACACCCGACTAATATTTTTGTATTTTTAGTAGAAACGGAGTTTCACCATGTTAGCCAAGATGGTCTGGATCTCCTGAGCTCGTGATTCACCCTCCTCGGACTCCCAAAGTGCTGGGATTACAGGCGTGAGCCACCATTCCTGGCCTGTCTTTTGATCTTTATATATTTTCACTTATGTAACTAAACTGAATATTGAATTCAGTTAATTTGTATTGATAATAAAATATTTATGGCTGAAATTTTTCTCTGATCATAGTTTTATAACTAAATCTCATATATTTTGATATTCTGTGATGCTTGTGATTCTTTTAATTATCGTCTAATTATAATTTATATTAATTTTTTTACTGTGGGGGAGTTTGGTGTTTTGATTTGCATTTTCAAGTTTGTTTTTTAATTTTTTTTTTTAAGTTGCATTGGTTATATTGCATAGAATGTGATATGTAAGATTTCTAATGTTTTCAAGTTAATTACAATACAATTTTGTCTCAAAATATAATCAGTTCTAATTGTCCATTGGGCAGGGTTTGAAAAATGAGCATATTCTTTGTTCAAGATACATACTTAAATACATTTGAAAATAAAATCTTCTATATTTGTTATATTCGTAAAGCCCTCTGTAGATTTTTGGTGTCTTAAAGATCTATCCAAGTATAATTATAATTACCTTTGTCATTTTCAATGTAATATTATTAGTTCAGCTACTTTTCTCTTTATCAAGTAATATTATTTTGGTGATATACAATCAAATATAAAGCATCTTGCCTTGCTTTGTGTTCTATTTGCTATTAATATTAAAACACCATTTTTGTTTTTATGTTTATATTTTACTCATTGTTTTAATAGCTTGTTTTTATGCATTGCATAATGCATAAAACTATTGCATTTATTTGCTATTGCTATTGCTTTCAGTTAATCTGAGATTGTTTGCCCTCTAATGCAGAGGTTTACATTTAAATATAAACCATTTATATTTATTATCAAACTAGAACATTTGGGATTAACTTTGTTATAATGCTTTATAGCAAAGTTGCTTTATGCTTTCAATTTGTCTTTATTATTACTTCAATTATTTTTCCTCTAGGTTTTTGTTCTCTGGACTGAATCTAATTCTTAGGCAGATTATTATTATCATGTTTTGCCTTATGAACTAGAAGTATCTAACTTTTATGGCATCACAATTTAATAAAAAATTTAAAAGTTTTTTGCCATACCACATAATTATATCTAAATTTCTTTTACTGTGAATGCTTAAACTGTATCTTGTTTATTAATATCTTCTAAAGTAAAATTATAAATTGGTCATCTTTTAATTTCCTAAATTTTATATCTTCCAAGTGCAATTGAAATAACCTGTTTTTTAATCAGAGGTTATTGTTTTTATAACTTTTCCTATGTGACAGAAATTTTTGTTATTTTACTTTTATGTGTATTGAGGATGTCCTACACAAAGTGCTATCTCTTCTTATGATAGCTTTCTTTTTTCTTCCTAGCAAGGAGAGTAATAACATGCATTCTAGTCCTTTCCTCTTGATAGAAGTGAAATAATACATTTCTGCAAGATGAATGCTTATATCTAACTGATCTAGGGTGGAGTATATGTGTAATTTAGACAACATTTTATCCACTTTGATGAATGATTCATTTAGGGGATAGAGAAAGCCAGTGCATTCTCCCTTCTACCTGTTCTGGCCCCATATTCACTCTGTCATATAGTCCTCAAATGTGATTACTGAGGGATTTTTGTCGTCATTTGTTATATGGTTTAATGGATTTAAGTGATTGAAAACATAATCTAGATTGGTAAAATAGGATAAGAAATTTGGGGATGGGATGGGGAATATTAGGCAAGAATTTATATATGGTTAGAATACAAAGGAATACAGGATTAATCAACAAAATTCAAGCGTAGCTGATGCGCTCTCTATTATTAAAAAAATTATGTCAAAATCTAAAACTTTTAGATGAATATGACTGGCTCCACATCACACACATAATGAAATCTAAACTCACTTGAACGCCTTCTGACTCTTACTTGTGACTTCCGACTCTGACATTCTTTTATAGCCATAAAACACACTGCTGTTATATCTGAACTCCGGCTCCAACCTAATTTGACTTCTCTCCTTGCTCCAAACTGACTTCATTTCTCACTGACGTCTTTTCCTGTTTTCTCGCTAGAATGTCTTACTTCTTCCCCTCTAATAGTACTCATTTGGAAAAGTCTAGCTAAAATACTAGGTTCTCATGAATGGTTCCTGTGAACACATTATTTAGAGGAATCATACTCTCCTCTGACGATGTATGTCCAAACCAATTATTAACAAACTTTAATTAAAATGTTTATAATTTGTGCATCACATGCACTTGTAATAAATAATACAGAGAGTTTATACAAGGAACTAACATTGATACAATCCACTGATTTTATCTAGTTTACCCAGTTTGACTTGTGCTTGTGTGTGTATGTATATGTATGCCATGAATTTAATTTTAGCCTTTCTTGCCTCTCATGATTTTTCCACTTATATGTCATGTTTATCTCTCCATTTACATTATGGAATCTGGGACCAAGAGTTATACTGTCCATTTTTTTTTTCCTTTATGCTTAACCAATTCTCCATTCAAGCACATTACTTATAAATAGTATGCATGTAATAAATAATATTAATTGATTGATAGGGTAATGGACTGATTATTTACCCTCATGGCTCTATGTGCTTAAGCATTTAAAAATAGAAATGACTAATACTTTTTTTCCCAATAGTGATCTTCAGTTAGGCTGATCATAAATATCACCAAGGATACTTTCAGAACGACAAATGCCCATCTTCAAATGAAAGTTCCTGATTTAGTAGGTGTGGGGTGGTTCTGGGCAATTTTGGTTTCCTAGGTGTGTCTGATGAGAGTCTGGCTTTGGCAGTAAAGCTTTTAGCCATCTAGTTTTATACCAAACCACTCCTTAGGGATACAGAAAACCGGAAGGAAAGCCCAATATGCTCATTTCTAGGGTGTAGTGTAAGACAGCAAGGTGACAAAATAACTCAGTGACACATGATGTTATTAGAGTAATATGGGCGTTTTCTCAATAGTCTTTAGCTTATCCGTAGTATAACCACTAATCCTAAGAAGAGCACTCCATATTACCTTTCAAAAACTTGCATATTAATTTATACTCACCTTTTAATTTTCTGATTTACTCTATTCCCCTCTATTGCACTGGCGCGGAGAATATTATCTTTCTTTTTTTTTTTCTTTTTTTTGAGACAGAGTCTCACTCTGTCACCCCGGCTGGAGTGCAGTGGTCGGATCTCAGCTCACTGCGAGCTCCGCCTCCAGGGTTTACTCCATTCTCCTGCCTCAGCCTCCGGAGTAGCTGGGACTACAGGCGCCAGCTACCTCGCCCGGTTAGTTTTTTTGTATTTTTTAGTAGAGACGGGGTTTCACCGTGTTAGCCAGGATGGTCTCGATCTCCTGACCTCGTGATCCGCCTGTCTCGGCCTCCCAAAGTGCTGGGATTACAGGCTTGAGCCACCGTGCCCGGCCGAGAATATTATCTTTTTACAATCAAGGATTCTAAAATCCAACTTAAAAACTACAAAGTACAATTTATGTTAATGAACTCCCCAAATCTCAAGCCTAAACTTTGTATTGACTGTAAAGAATAAAGTACTGAAAAAAAAAATGTGCTGCTTATAGGAATAGAAATAAAAATATCATCAACATGTAAAATTTGAGGGCTTTATAGTCCTACACTATCTTTAATATCCATGACATTTTATACTTTACAAACATTGAATTATTTTGACATTATAAAAAACTTCTGCTGTTAAGTAAAAATGTAAAAAAAAACAAATATCAAGAATTTGAAATATATTTTATATATCATTAGTAGATATAGAATATAACTAAATATACAGTTATATAAAACTAGATATTATATATTTATAACTATTTAGATCATTTGAATGAGAAATATACACAATATCTATATTTGAGAAAATAATTATCCTTATAGGTAATAAATGACTTTGTAAGTTAAAAATATTCAAAATCCTAGACAAAGACATTACTAGATAAAAGTTGATAAATCAGCTTTAGAGGATGACAGACTTAAGACATATTCAATTATTAGCTGATGTTACCTGAATCACATTTAATACATAATTACATATATTTACATTATTCTAGCAATGCTAGAGTAAATAGCTGTAGAATATAAATACAAGAGTCATCTATTTAAGTTATAGTTTGTTATTCTATTTAATTCAAAAATTTAAAATCTTTTTTCAGTGTTGATTAGTCTCTGGGCTGGTATAAAAGAAAAAAAAACGTTCTGGAGAGAAAAAGGGACACTTCATTTTAATAGCTTAGGAAGAGTAAAATCAAAATCAGATGTTCGGTTCAAAGAAATAATACTTTTTTTTTTTTTTTTTCTTGAGACAGAGTCTCACTCTGTCCCCTAGTCTAGAGTGCAGTGGCGCGATCTCCACCTCCCGGGTTCACGCCATTCTCCTGCCTCAGCCTCCCGAGTAGCTGGGACTACAAGTGCCCACCGCCACGCCAGGCTAATTTTTTTTTGCTTTTTTCAGTAGAGACGGGGTTTCACCGTGTTTGCCAGGATGGTCTCGATCTCCTGACCTCGTGATCCTCCCGCCTCGGCCGAAAAATACTCTGTTGTGAATATGTAATTTGATGTTATTTGCCTAAAAACAGTTAAAATACATTCATAATTATTAATATAGAACCAAGATGAATTAATAAAATCCACATAGCAATATCCAAAAAAATCTATTCTAAGCAAAATATATTATTTACTATTTCATAAGTAGTAACATTTGAAACTTTACGGAGATTGAAAAATATCAGAGAAAAGCACTGACATGATTATATTTCAAATTTTTTTATGAAAGATAATTTATTAAACAGAAAATTAATAGTATGGGAATATATTTTCATAATTACTAATAATGATTATTTTAATAAATATGAAATATTTATCTCATATATAAATGAGCAAAAACACACACAGTAGAGATAGCATTGTAAATGGTAAATAACAGCTAACAATAAAATTACTATTGCCAATAATTAAGGATATAAATAATAAACAGTTTTGAGATACTATCTTAAAACTACTAAATTACCAAAACAATTAACAAAATATTAAAAGCCAGAAGACTATCCAGTTTGATTATTTATTGCTTGAATAAATATACCGAAAACCTCTTCAATGATCATATTCAGTAACTAAGCATAACACTCTGTGGAGTTTATTCCAGAGAAATACGCATTTTTTTTCAAGAGGCAAAAGTTACTTACATGAATTTACTTCATTGATATAATGGAATGAAGAAAACACTGATGTTATAACTAAATAAATGTAGACAACCTAGCTATCAAAAAACAATTGAATAACTGGATTATAATGCTTCAATCTTGTGAAATAGTTGGCAACTATTAAAATTAAAATAACATCAATCATAAAACATAAAAATATATATTAAATAATAAACAGGCAGAAGACAAAATTGTTTGGACAATATGATTATAAAAATCTGTCTTCTTTAACTACTTGTATATGTACAAAATACATTTTATATTGATGGGCTTAAATTCTTACCTGTTTTTCAAAAATGTTCTTATTATTATTTCATTTTTATAATTAACGGGGAAAACTGCTAATTTCAAAAATCAAGCAAACAGAAAACCCCTTTCAATAAAGTAGGTATATAACCTAATTAAATTTTCTTACCATAATTAGAAAGCATACATTCTAATAAAATTTAAAGGGAAAGATAACAAATGTTAGCTTTATTTCTTGTCTGCATGATTTTATAAGGTAATTTCTTTATACAATAAATTAATGTCATAAAAGACATTGACTATTTATTGTTGATTAAATACAATAAATGTCAAACAAAAGGGGAATAGTTAGCAAAAGAAATTATTATGTATACAAAAATTATGCATATATAATTTATACACATTCACTTAAATAGAAAATAAATCATTGAAGAACACACTTTAATGTTCAGCATTTGCTCTACAGTAGAAAAAGATTCAGAAAATATCTATTCTGAAAGAAACTCTTTTTTAATAAATGTAGTTCTAGGTATTAGACTTTGATAGGATAGGAGAATGCTTTTTAATGAATGTGAAGTAATATTTCAAGGGAAAACTGTTCTCTAATAGAGAGTTACTATTCATAGAAACTAATTATAAAAGAGGATTTCACTAATTTTAAAGGTGTCTGACCAAGGTGAAAAATTAACAATGAATCATATTGCCATTGGCCGATCACCTGATGGTGTATGAGCACTTTATCGTGTGTACCTCAGGTAGAGTGCCCATGGAGTTCATCGACCCACCAACCACGGAACTGTTTAGCACAGGACTCCTAGATATGTGCCTGAACAATGTGAAATCATTAAAGGATGTATTTTAATATCCTAAATTTCAAAGAATATCCTTTCACTAAGATATTCATAATTCGGCATAGTGACAAGTAATTACTCTAAGTGATTAATTGACAGATAGACCTTAATTAGGTAATGCTGATTTTGTAATTTCATAATTTAAAGGAAATATAAAAGACTGAGTAATTAATATTTTATTGGATTTATTTCCTTGAGCTCAAAAATATAATGTGTTCTTTGCAAATATTTTCTTCATCTGTATAAAATACAAAGGTCTTTACCGCAGTAAGTTTGCCAGCATTTATCCAAATACTTCATGCAAAAATTGAATTGTCCTTCTATCTTCACAGTTTGGATGAAATTTTCACGCATTCACTTGATAATGCTTTGACAAAATATACTAGTGACTTAAACTGTGGGTTGAAAAAATCAAGAAAAGTATTTCAAAAACATTATCCTTCACTTTTGAACTAAGGAAATCTAATCTTTCATATTAATATTTCAACTTGTTCAATGAAAGCATTGCATGTTTTTAAAAGGACTCAAAATAATCTAAAGGTTTTGTATATAAAACCAGAAAAAACCTGAAGTGGTATGTTTCAGTAATATACAATAAGTTAGTGTATCATAAATGGGATTTCTTCAGAGAACATTCAACAGATATCACAAGACAATAGTAACGTTTTCTCTTTTGAAATTTAAAGTTGACAAGCCGTCTCACATGAGGTTTGATCAACGATATATATGCTTTAATATCGATTTTTTAGGCCAAAGTATTTTTTCCTTAAATGTGCTTCCTGTATGGCCAAATTTTTTGAGGAAAAAAAAGATTCTTCTTCTTTGAAGGAAGAAAAATATCTAAAATTTCTGATATTTGCATGAGAAGACTGACAAATTTTTATTTGCCAGAGATTTCTCTGTGTGTGTATTTATGCGCATGTGCATATTTTCTAACAAAGAAGAAAAAAATTTCAATTACAATACTTGGAAGCATCTGTTATTTTTAGCATGTATATATGTATGCATTTCATTTTCTGCTGAAAGAAAATAGTAAACTAGGATAGTCAAAAGAAGATTAATTTATAGGATCTACCAAGACTACTTGCAGTTTACTACCACAGGTTGATTAACTTGTGCATATATTATACTTATTTAATTTACATTTAAGAGTGCTTTCCAAATTAGCTCTCAAGATAGAAGGTTCTTTTACTGATGTCTTTCTTCATAGCTCTTTGCAATCTCTAAAAATCATTCTGTCTTCTTATATTCTGTTGGTAAGATTATTTCTAATATACCTCCTGGGAAATATTCTCTTTGAAACTAGCAACACTTAATGAAAAATATATACATATTCATTAAAAGGAAGATACTGAAAAAAATATTGCTAGTTTATAATCACTCTGATCAGAAGAATTATTTTGAACATGAAAGAAATCATCAACTGTAAATAATCCAGAGATCAAAGATCTGAGAGGTTAAAAAAAAAATGTGGGCTAGAGGGCAGACACTGCATCCCTGTGTGGGCTGGATGCAGGGCTTTCAGAAACACAGGCTGAGAAAAGAAAATGAAATCAGCAAGGTTTGTGCCAGCCACGAGGCTTTCTTCAGGAGAAGACCGGAAGCACAGAAGAAAAGTGGCATTAACCATTAGAAGTAGTGGGAAAAGGCATCATTTTTGGTTAGCTACTTTTCCCTTCAATGGCCGTATTCATGTTAAGAAGTTTTCTGTAATTCTGGGCGACTTTTTAATGAAAAAAAAAAATGAATACATTGTTTGGAAATTCACTTTTCCTCAATCAAACTTGTTCACTCTGATTAAATAATGAAGATCCCACTTGATTTTGCATTTCTGGTCAGGCAAATTATTTATACACCTTTGGGATTGTCAAAGTGATCATTTGGATCAACTGTGTCATTTTAGGGTTTACATTTAGCAACTATTTCTACTGTTAATTAATGGCATGCATTTAAAAAGTGATCATATTTTATAAAATTGAGCATTACACACTTATATTTCTCTACATGGTATTCTTTTGGATACATATATAGAGAAAGAGAGAGAGAGAAAGAGAGAGAGAGTACGTGAGAGAGAAAGATATATATTATTTATATTATATATGTTATATATATTATATATATGTTTCTGTAGCAGAGTTTTATCAAAAAGCACAGATGTAATTGTTTAAACATTTTTCTGTTTTGAGAAATACTGTCCTGTCAACTAGGGATATATTTATTTTATATACATAAATTAAAATATTTGAGGTTGGAAATATTACAATAAATTTTTATGTCACTAAGTTTTTAGGAGCTCAGAAATATGCACTTACAAAAATAAAGTGATTAACACATTTCAAAATAATAGAAATTAGACATAACAAAAAGTTAGTTTATTTCCACTTGTATGTTGACAATGTTTAACACAATGTCTATGATGAATAGGAATGTATGTTTCAGTAGAGCAGTAGTAATACATTATTTTGAAAAAGTTCAACTATTTTTATCTGTTTTATTGTGAATTAAAATATTAAGAATCTATAAACTAAAAATATGAATTTTGAGAGTAAAGTTAAATAGGTTTACAAGAATCAACAGTGTTAGAAATTTTATATTAAAATAGATAATAGATACATAGACATATAGATACACATTTACACATAACTTCCAAAACAAACTAGGTGTATTCATAAAGCATCAGCACATAAATGGTTTGATATTGTGGGCAAATGTCCACCTCCAGTTTAGTGGCAACAGGCTTATATAGTTCTAAACCATTTCCAGCTACCCAATGGCCTCTGTGCTGAAATGAAAATAACGTAGTTTTTGAAGTAAGAAAAAAAGATTTCAATTCTAACTTTGCTATTTCTTAGCAGCCTGACATTGGGAAACTTAGAGAAACAACCCGAGCCTCCGACTGGTCATACAGTCAAAAAATAAGGATAAAAATACATATTCACAAAGTTATTGTGAGCATTAAACAGAGCAGTACATTAAATCACAGTGATACTACACATTCAACCAAGTAATGTTTTCTTTTTATTTCCAAGATTCAGAAAGAATTTTGAGTATTAAGGTATAGGAATGAACTAATCTGGGAACCATTCAGTTGGAATGCAGTAGGTTTCCCTAAATTAACTGGATTTGATGCCTTTTGGCCTAGAAAACGATGCATGCTATATATGCAAAAGTTAGGCTTCAAATCACAACTTTGTCTATTTCCACAGGTTATAAATTGATCCAAGTACTGCATAGTGTAGGAATTAATACTACTCACACTCACTGGTAATGAGTAATCACAGTGTGAAAAATGACTCATGACTTGGGGATATTCTTTATTTTCTCCTGTATATAATTTCTTATTGTTTTATGATGCTTTGTCTTTGAACATTGACCAAAAGCAAATGTTGCAGCCATGGTAAATACATAAACAAATAAATAAGTAATAAATAAATAAATGTTTGAGATTTAGTTAGTACACTTAGTCTACTGTGATTGTCATTGAAGAAATTTTTAATCCTCAGGAAACATTAAAACTGTAATTAGGGGAGACCATTTTGCAATTTCATACCTTCAATCTTGATAACTTTAAAGAGGTATACTCAGTGGAATGGGGCAAATAATAACAGGTGCAATTTCTATTTGCATCTGAGTATCCAGCGTCAAGACTAAGAAAAATTGTAAATGTAAATTTTATGAAGGATAAATATATATAAACAGTATGTTATAACACCTTTCAAATAGCTTGTTAATTTGTAATATATTTGGGAATTGATATAAAATTAATTGTTTGCTCTAAAACATGGAGATTGGAAAGCCACTTTGTTTTATAAAGAGAGCAGGTTTATAAGAAAGACACAAACGCCATGGCTGGTTTGTTTTGATTTATCAAGCTGTGCTTATTTTCATTTTCATTACATCAATGCAACATTTTACTTATATAGAGCACTTTAAAGTGAAATTTACAAATATATCAAATATTGTAATAAAACTATGCCTTGCCAATAAATTTTGTCCCCATTCTCTTTGAATACTTTCTCCATATTTGTTGTCTGTCAATTACTTATCTGAGACACAGACATTGATTTATATTTTACTAGATCCAATATTACATTTTGGAAATTATCTGTCCTCTTTCAGCAAATATATTCCAGTCAGAAAATAAAATTATCAAAAATGTTATTGTCACAGTATATTTTGCAACCAGAATATTTAACTGTCTTTATTAATTAACATATTTCACTTTATTAATGTTATTTAAAATAGCATAGAATAGAAACTCACAACAAAATGACACTTTTCATTTGTAATTATTATTGAAATAAAACAAAATTTTTCTATAGTATTTTAATGAATTGTGCTATTTTATGGGAGATTTATTTATTTGGTAAAAGGAAGTCATGCAGTGATATTTTATAGAGTAATTGATTTGAGAAATTGTGGCATTTTCTCTCAAGAATAACTTTAGGGGGCACTGTGCTGCCAGTAGAGTTCTTTCTGGACAAGTCAGATTATCTTGGTTTTTTTGTTTGTTTTTTCTTTGCATATGAAAATATCTAAGAAAATATGACAAAAGAATCACATCAAAAGTATTAAACTTTCTTTAATTTGTATTTTTCACTGGGACATTGCCTGAGAGAACAATTTTAAAACTTGTTGAAAAGAGTATGTTTCCAGAAAAATAGTTGTTTTTCAATAGTAACTTGGGGATGAAGGTTATCATCTCCAGTTTGATTGGTAGTTAGGAAATAAATCATCCAGCAAAAAAACATATGTAGGAAAAAGCATCTTATCTGGGAGCAAAAGGGGTGTGGGGAGAACATTTACAATAATAATTTATTGTACTGCAACTGAAAAAAAAAATCATGTTAGTTGTCTGTGATAAAACAACAGATAGCCAGAACCAAAAGTCATGATGTAAAGAATTCTTACTAATTGTAGTGAACAGGAAAACAAGCAGGAAAAAGAAAAACAATAATAGTAACAACAACAAAAATAAAATATACCAGCACACATACCCATTTGGTGTTTCCAGTGGCTTACCTCTGTAAACCGTTCCCCCCAACACAACTCTATCAATCATCTCTGTCATTCGTATTACATTCTAAAGCAGATCTTTTGTCATCTGGAGAAATCAAAGCAAGAGCTTTCAAGAGACAAGGAACCTATTGTTAGAAATCCTTCCCTTTTGCTTGCATCTTTTTCAAATTGACTGATTATAAAAAATTAACTTGATTGCTTCTAATAGAGCTACCTGGAAGCTTTCTATAGTTTATTTCCAAATTATACAGTATCAGCTAAAAAGTTATATATATATATATGGAAGTTATGAATTTATTTTAGGACCAATAACAATGTTTTCCTTCCTATTAGAAATATATAGCTAATAGTTCCCCTTGTTACCTTTTCAGCTGATATTTGAGGCTAAGGCTCATAACAAATGTATGGATTTCATAAAAAGGAGGCCAAATTGACTGATTCAGAAAAAAAAAGATATGTGTCTTTTGTGTATATGACTTCATTCTCTAGAAAATATATGCTTGTATATAAAGGTCATGTGAAAAGGAAAAAAGTAGTTTTGAGGAAATTACACATATTGAAAAGAGGCATGTTAGAGAAAAATAATATATTTTTTAAACATTGATTTTTGGGAAACATAAATAATCATGTTATATGTAAAGAAGAGTTATGTATGAGTAATTCTATTGGCAAGACTTTGCATACTTTGAATTTTAGTATATTTCAAATGATAGCTTATTAGCTTGCTGCCCTCTTTTAAAGCCTGTAACTTTTATAATGGTGAAATAATACAAAGAGTATAAGTAGGAAAATAATGCACATTTAATAAACACTTTGCTACTATGTATATACATGACACAACATGTGTATTTTCATATGTGTAAGGACAAATATCTGGCAGTATTGTTCAAAAAATAGAAATATATAAGTTGGGATTTTTTGCTAGATAAAATACATTTTGAATTAATTAGAGATTCAGGTCAATTTCTGCTAATTTTTTTCATTAATTACTAAAAAGTATATGTAAGTGCCCCAAAAGTATATGTAGCTGACCTTATTTTAAAAAGTATTTAATTTACTCTAACCCTGCATTTTCAGAATCATTGATGTTTGAAGTGGATTACTTTCTCTTTTAAATTCTATATTAGTATATTTATTAAGAATAGTTTGCTTCCATGTGGTAACTCAAGAGTATGTTATGACAACAAGTGGTATTGTTTTTTAATGTCAAAGGTGTTCAGGGTTACATAAACTGTAATGTAATTATTCTCTCGCTTTGTTTCTACGCATTCCAATGCTTGTAGGGCTTAAATCAATGGGAAGAATTAAGGAGAGTGAAAGAAAGAATATCAGATAATCCCAGGTTTTATATCTTTATCAGTGTTCACTGAAAGAATTTTAAGAGATTAGCAACAGGCTAAGTGGATTTCTTACTTCCTCCTGTGAAATTTAATCATGTCCCTTATCTCCTATTTATGACTTTAAAAAAATTCAGCAATATTTAAAATGAAATTTTCTAAAATTCTATTGTCATTTATCTTCCGTATCTGTTGGTGATTCATAGAAAATTCCTTAATATGTCTTTTTTTCTTAAAATTTCTTAAATAAATTTGATTAGGCAAATACCATTTCTATTGCCATGTGGATTTTGTGATACTGAATTGAAATTGTTAATATTAAAAAATTACAATCACAATTCTAATTCTGATTTACACATTATTCAGTTAATTTATTAATAATGCCAGACACTTTTACATCAAAATACTACCAAGGAGTTTCTACATCAGAAAGTACACGTATATTCTCATGGGTATAGTTTTATTTTGCAGTAAAAAATACATCATATCATCCATTTGAAATATATGTTTGACATCCCAGATTTTAAGTGTAATCTTTTTTTCCCTATGTTAAGGTTTACATTTTTACAAAGCTAGAAAACATGTTCTATAAGATGTTAATATATTTTTTAAAAATTTAAACTGTAAAGGATATTTATATGCTTACTCATAATTTTTTTAGGGATATTGATTTCAATTTGTCATTTACTTACATCTGTTTCTTTAAATCTGTTATTTTTCAAGGTCTAGATTTTCTTTTGGCAATCATATGTTAAATTAATGAAAAAATTGATTTGTCAAGTGTTAATATATAAATATATATGAATGCATATATTGGTAAATGAGATACATGAATCAGTTTGATTTAATATTTTGCATATCTGACTAAGGAAAATACTCAAAATCAACAATTTTTTATGAAGGAACAAAAGCTCTAAATCTTACTCAAAGAGATAACTGACAACATTTTTCTCTTCTATATTTATTAAGAGCACTCCTAAAAATATTCATAGATTTGTTGCAATCCAGAAACATTTTAAGACTGAAATAGAATGGTTATTTGTGGACATAGAAGGATATTTTTAATATAGGAAAAACAGTCTTCCTTACTAAGAATACTTGTAGAAGAGTCCATTTGGACTAAATTTTGACAGATTTTAATGTATTTTTTAAATTGTTTACACAAGAGTAATAAATTAACAACCAAAGTCTTCTCAGGGATAATACATTTATGTTTTATAAATGCCCTAATTTTTAGTCCTCATTGATGTCATCTAAGGTCTTGCTATTCAGAGTATTTTTTAGTACCAGCAGCATCAGTCACCCGGAATCTAGCTAGAAATACAGAATGAGAGGTCTTACCGCGGACCCACTTAAACAGAATATTTGTTTTAACAAATTCCTAGGTGATCTCTATGATATCATTGTTTAGACACACTAATAAGGTAACAAAACCTTGAAGTAAAATTTAAAAGCAGTAACCAGAAAAGGCCAGGATAGAATTAAGGAATCTAGCAAAATATTGCCAACCCATACAAGTGTTTTTTCCCTTGGGTTATGTGGTTCTGTTTATGCTCAATTCTATTAATCCAGTAAATATGCTCTTTTGTCCTTGGTTTTTCTCATTTATCTCCAGAATCACCAACGTCTGTTACAATATATAAATATCAAATTCTCAGTAAGAAGTCATCAAATATTGAAGGATGTTTAAGGAGGAGAAATACCAATGGCTGCTTGGTTGATGGCTTCTTTAAAGAGAACTAAATGGAGTCACTTTTTTCCAGCAATGCCTATCTCTTGCTTGGCCACCCATAGCATGAAAGTTGATGTGTACATCATTTGAGTCTTTCCAGTTTCTTAATTGTTGTGCTTCATCAGAAAGAAAACTGATTTTTTTTTTTTTTCATGGCTTGTGCTCCTTCATGGGAAAATTAAAAATTATTATAAAAACCAAAAAGCAAAACAAAACAAAACAAAACAAAGTTTGAGTTATTTTACTTTCATAAAAGGAACCTAATGATGGGAAATGGAAAAGTTAACAATATTTTTTTTCTTCACCAAAATGTATAAGAAGAAATATATGAATAAACACATGCAGTTCTTAGAACTTATATTTTATATGCTATCTTTTTTTTCTTGAGAGATATGAATAACTCACTCTGGCCTGTAATATTGAGTATATTAAGTATAACATGATTATAACACTTATGTTGATATAAGTTTAGGAACACATTTTGAATTGTTTTATTATATTTTTACTTTAGCTCTATTTGAAAATACTGAAATATTTTTAAACATTCAAACTTTATGATTAATGGTCTCTATATTTTAACACAAAGTATTTATTCTAAATCAGCTGCTGGTAGACATTATTTTTAAAGGCTCAGATGGTAAATATGTAGGGTTTGGTAGCCATTCAGTCTCAATTATTCAACGCTGCTTTATAGCACAAAAGAAGCCACAGATTATATGAACATGAATATGTTCAAATAAAACTTTATTTACAAAAACAGGAAACTTATAGGATTGGGCTCATGGTCCTTAGTTTTTCAGCCCTTTTTCAGACTATTTTTTATTTATAGATAAAATTTTAAAAATAAATTATTTTAAAATCTAAATTAGTTCCTTCCTGAGTAACACAAGCTTAAATACACATAATTATGTATTTGTCCAACTTTCAGGAAAAAATGCTCATTTGGTCTGGTTTGTCCAGACAGGCATCTAAAACTAGGTCATTCCCAAGTCTCCTATATCTTGGATTGTGCAACTCTGACTTAAGTATCCCATGAGTTAAAATAATACAATACAACAGCAAAATAATACAATGTTTATAACCCTTATTTCCATGGGAAATTATTTGATTCAACGATAAGGGGATTTGAACATTGCTTCGCTTGGCCCCCCAAAATATTTAAAGAGGCTTCTTATATACCTCTGAATTACTGCTTCTAGCCTAATTTGTTTGTTTCTTCTGAGCAATTTATAAAATATAAACAATTTTTGCCTTTTTAAAACTAGTTTTTCTTGTACACATATTAGGTTTTTGTTGATTGTAACCTGGATTATATAGTTTACAAAGTGTTTGCTATTATCATTGGTATATTTAACAGATTACACATCCTCTAAGATATACCAAATTTTTTTAAATGAGTATTTTAGTATATCTTATTTATTTCCAGAAAGATTCTTCAAGCTCTATTAGGGGAAAGAGCTTTGTTTCAATATAAATCATATTTGTGTGCTATAATAATACCATAATGGTGATAATAATGTTATCGGAATTTAAATCGAACAAGTCAATTGTAATTAAAGCTTATTTGTTTAACTGATTAGTTTGGCCTAATGTCTAATTTTAATTCCACTGTTTATAATGAATAGGTAAGAGTTTCAAAGAAAGGCAGGGTTACTGATATGAATAAATGATTCTTATGTTATTTTTCTACGCAGACTGATGTAAATTAATACTGAACCTAAAATTTTACAGAAATGTAAATAATTAGCTACCATTTATGTGGTGATTCCTATTAAAGTCCTATTCTGTACAGAATGAATGGTAAAATGGTAATGCACTGAAGTGTGCTCAGTCCCCAAATGTACTGCAGATATTGACTTACACAACCAAAAATTACTATTAAGACACAATGACTTCCACAAATAAAAACAAGTAAGAGGGGTGGAAGTGTTGCCAGAGCTGGTTACATTGTATTAATCCACTTAAATCTCCTACATTTAAAAAGAATTTCTATGTCTTTAGGAAGCCTTTAACAACATTTCTGGCCTCGTTGGGACTCCCAGCGAGCTATGTGGTAGCAATAAAAAGCTCTTTACCACAGGGATCCCTACAATTAAGAAAAGCAGAGATTGTACGCGTTTGCTAGTTTTGAAATATTAGCTTGCCTCCTACTTAAATCCAAACAAAAGCACACTATGGCTCTAGGTCAGTCCAATACAGACTAAACCCGAGCTCTGATTTGCCCCATACAAGGAACTATAATGGAGTGGAAGCAGCAGCTACTTAATATATGAGTTAAAATTACCCGTGACTGAAATGAGCACATCAATCAAAAGTTTTGGCATGTAATGAGCCAAACAAACCAGTGTGGTGAGCTTGAAGGCAGGAAAAGCCTCTATTCTGTATTCAAAAGTTTTCAAATTACCATGACATCCCTTTGCATACACCACCCGACTTCCAGCAGGTGGATTTTTGAGGCATTGTGCTTGGAACACAAAGATGGATCAACTAAGAGCATTTGAGATAGTTTCCTGTTTTGTGTTCAGAAAACTAGGTCTACATAAAGCCTCCTGGATTCTTAGCATTTTTTAGGTGTTGGGCAAGGGATAAATACACATGACTGAGAGCAGAAAATTAAACAATTAGTGATGGAACAGAAACAGCTATAGTTGCTGATTTATGTCTTATGTAAAAATTGTACATCCATTCTGACCGTCTCAGAATAAATGCAACTTGTCAATTTAGAGTCCTACTATATCTTGTTGTCTTTATCAATTTCAATTAATTTCTAAATATCTTGAAAAGGGAGCCTTTCTTAATAATTATATGTTTAAGCAGCAATTTTGTGCCAGCATGTCTAGAAAGACTGTGCAGTACAGAGTAATTGTAGTGTACATCTCATTTCTCACTCCTGATTTCAGTTATTAATCTGAACGTATTATGCCCATAGCTCTGCATAATCACTTCCAACTAAATCTTTGAGAAGCAACTACAGAAAATCGAGAAGTAGAATTTTCTTCGGTAAGAATATGTATGTGCAGAAATATTACTAGATAATTCTATCAGCTTTCTAGTTTTATTTAACCACAGCAAAATGCAAAGAGGTGTGGTATTTTATTTTCTTCAAATATCATATCCTTTGTCAATTTTATTAACTAATCATTTGAAATAACTCAGTTTTAAGTTATGATTAAAATATTTTAGAAAATATAACTTCTAAACGATTATAATCACAGAGTAATAAAGACAGTCATGTGTGGCTGACTACAAAGAAAACTAAGAATTGTCTAGGTGCAAAATACATGATACACTGTTTTTGTTAGAGAATCAGGGAGTAAATGAACTTTGTTAATTCAGTGGCGAATGGAAATTGTTAAGTCATTCTATATTAATTCCATAAAGCTGGCTGGTGAATGAAGAGTGTAGTTCAATAAGTCTACGGTTGTAACATCTTGAACGTGCCTGATGTCATCTATATGGACCTTTGACAGAAAAAAAGAAAAACCACGATGTTTCTGAAATTATTACCCACTAATTTGACTACTTGAGATGACTTCAGGAAAGCATCTAAATGACTTCAGATATCAATGTTTCAGAACTGGAATGATAATTTCCTCCTGTACCATGCCTCTTTTTTTTCCCCTCTGATTCTTCAATAATTGTGTGTTATAATTATTTAAAAATATGTATTCCTAACAGGTCCAGGATATGTATAACTTCTGTTAATAAGAGTGCCAGGAACAGTTTTTAAAGAGATATTTAAAGTGTTTTAGTTATATTCACTATGTAACCACTCTACTATACCATTTCATATATACAGTGATAGAATAACCTTAAAACTACAAGCATTCAGAGAAGCATAGTACAAAGTTTACAAAGTATTTTGTACAATAGTTTCCGTATTCCCAACAATATGTTGTTATGCTAACAATATGAAATTTATGATTTGACTTTAGCATTTGCATAAGACATAATTATAATACAAAACACATTTTTCTTTTTTTTTTTTTTTTTGAGACGGAGTCTCGCGCTGTGTCACCCAGGCTGGAGTGCAGTGGCGCGATCTCGGCTCACTCCAAGCTCCGCCTCCCAGGTTCACGCCATTCTCCTGCCTCAGCCTCCCAGTAGCTGGGACTACAGGCGCCCGCCACCACGCCCGGCTAGTTTTTTGTATTTTTAGTAGAGACAGGGTTTCACCATATTAGCCAGGATGGTCTCGATCTCCTGACCTCGTGATCCGCCCGCCTCGGCCTCCCAAAGTGCTGGGATTACAGGCTTGAGCCACCGCGCCCGGCCACACATTTTTCATTATGATATGAAAGTTAATTACCAGAAAGCAAAAAAAAAAAAAAAATAGGAAACATGAGAATTGTTGTGAAGTGCAATTAAAGAAGCTGAAGTTTCAAAATCAAAAGTTCTCACCTGCTGAGTTGAGAGAGGAAGTAGAGGTTAAAGGATATGGCTTCTAGTCTTTGTTCTGCCTTCAGTTTATTTTCAAAGGACAATCGAAAAAGTCAAAACATTTAAACTTAGAGAAGACATTTTGAAATATGGAGTGACAAAGGATTAGTATAATGAATACATAAAGCATTTGTAAAATCTGTATAAAAACTTTAAGGCAATACAATGGTCAAAACGCATGAAGGAGTATACCATCAAAGAAAAACATACATAACATAAATAAATACATATGAAGAGAAATTTAATCTCACTAATAAGCAAAGCAACTTAAACCAAGGCCACCATTTTATTCTATTTTATGATCAACTGGTTGGAAAAAATAAGTTTGACAATTGCATGTGATGTGGAGGGTATATATTCACAAGCTCTCATTATTTGTGGTAATGCTAACTGGTACACTTTGGAAAATATTTTAAAATTATGTTGCAAAACTAAATATTTGAAAACCTTACAACATAGCAATAAAGCCCAGAAGAATATATCTAAGAGAACCTTTGGCACATATGTACCACAACATAATACAAAAAATGTCTATAGCCCATTATTCATTGTAGCAAAGCACTGAGAACAACATTTTCACTAGCAGGAGAATTCATTAATACATGTTAATGTATTGAGCAAAGAGAATATTATGCAACAATGAAAATGAGCCACAATGAAAACAATAACATGGATGAAACTTAGGAAAATATTCACTGAAAAAAAAGTGAGTTTAAGGAGTTAACATGTAGTAGAAAAAAACTAACAATATGTTATTTAGTAACAAAACTGAAAAGAAAACACAAGGGAAAAAAGAAAATGCAAGAGAATTTAAAAAAGAAATATCAGAACTTTGGGAGACAATATAGGTAGGGAAGATATGAGGAGAGGTAAGTTACTGGTAATAGTCTAGTGCTCCCGTTAAATAAGCACATAAAATAGAAGACAACCTTGCAAGGACAACTGATAACAGTGAGTATGAACTAATAATTACGATCAATCAGTTCTGTGAACTTTAGATCCTTAGTAAGAAAAAAATAGCAATGGCTACATATATTAGTCAGCTCAGTCTGTTATAATAAAATACCACCAACTGGGTAGCTTAAACAAGAGACATTTTCTGGCGGTTTTGAAGGCTAGAACTTGACAATCAAGGTGCTGGTAGGTTCAGTTTTTGGTGAACTCTTTCTTTCAGCTTATAGATTACTGCTTTCTTGCTGTCTTCATGTACCCTCTTTATGTGCTCATGAAGAAAGGGAACTCTCTGACATCTCTTCCACTTTTTGTGAGGGCACAAATTCTACTGGAATAGAGGCGCATCCTTCTGAGCTTATTCAACCTTAATTGCCTCTTTAAAGGCCTTATCGCCAAATATAGTCACATTGGCATTTATGGGCTTCAATATATGAATTATGAGAGGACACAATTTAGTCCACAAGACTATATAATGGTGACACTATGACACTCAAGTTTATTTGTATACATCAAACAATTTAAGAGAGAAAATATTCTGTATGAATTTTTAAATTTATATTACATAGTAATATAAATACTTTTACAATAAAAGTAAAATATTTTACATATTAATATACATATTTTTATAATAAAAAGTAAAATATTTTACATATTTTGTAATTATTTCTAAAATAAAATAATTACTTTAGTTTTTCTCATTTTCTAAGTATATTGCCCAATGTGCAGGACAGAAAGAATGAAGACATGGCAATATTAGAAAATTATTTTTTTTTAAATTAAAGATATTTAAAATTTATAATTAAATAAATGTTACTTCCATCTGAGTAACTATATTTAAATAATGCAGATTTTCAAGAAAGGGTAAATAATTTTTTACAATGGTGATTGTGTTTAAAAAATAGAGAAAATTTAACTAGAGCAAAGACTTATAAATAAGAATATAATTATGCTGAAAATCTCCCTTTGAAGTAAAAATATATATAAATATTAAACTAAAATTTTATTTTGACTTCATTATTGAATTTGTTTTCCTAGGCAACGAATTTCAGGGAAATGGTTGAATGACAACGTCATTCATTTTGCTTAAAACAAGACTTCATACTTTGTAGATACAACTCATACATGAAAATAGTCACTTTATCATAAAAATAATCATTCTATAAAGTCCTTCATCTATGGCAAGCAATAAAATAACGATCTAATGTTTCTACTTATATCTGAATTTATTTACTTTGTAGCATTGGAATTTTCTGAACAAAAAGGGAAATTGTATTTTCCTCCAATTTCATAGATTTTCAACTTCGATGCTTTTGCAATCATACACACTTAATGGAATAAAATTATAACACTTAAATATTACAAAATTAAGCCACCATGTCTATTTTTAAAAGTTTACTTAGCATTAACATAAGCTATTTAGAAAATCTGAATAGGATATTTTTGCCTTCATTCTCATTTTCTTCTTTAACTCCCTAGAGGTACCTTGGCTAGGATGCATAGTTATACATTCCTACAAACAAGGAAGCACAAATAGTTACCTATAAAATTTACAGCTCATCAATCTAGCTATTTTTCTGCTATTTTCCTTTTCATTGTACCTTTGAAAGCTTAACTGATCACATGAGAATACTTGGCTATTCTTACAACTTTTGGAATTTGGGTCATCGCCCCGGACTTCACTCTGAGTGTTTTTCTGCTATGCTTTTCATAACATTAGTTATGCAAATATGGAGAGCAAAAACAAAGGTTTTCTAATTAGAGAGTTGTGTTGTAGAATCCTTTCTCATATTTACTTGGTACATTCATTCTCATGAAAGTTTCAGTGAGGTCAATGAAAATTCTGAACATGTGAAGTTTATGCTGGGCTGCTCTAGATTGGCATCCACAGAGTCTGCTCAAGGGCTGGTAGGAGCAGCAGTGAAAACTCATTAGTGATGGAGTTCCAGTCCAGAGCATGACAAGACCTGGACTGCATGCTATACAGTGCCAATATTTGCACCTATGAGATTTCCAAAATGGGGGGAGGTGAGTGCAAAGGGTGACAATGACTGAATTAATAATCGAGACTGAAATAATTCACAAGGTGAATAATATGTTTGTAAGGTGGGAGCCTGATTGAGAATAGCTTTGAAATTTAATAAATAAAAGTAATCAGGAAATATTACCTACCATTTTCTTGGCTAAATTTCACAAATTATGATATGATCAAGTTCTGTGAACACGCTGATTGCCAATAATTTCATTCCAACACTCTAAGGTCGAACCTAAGGTTTTCAGAAGCATAGGAGTCTACGTAGTGGCTGTGTTATGTACATACTTCCATGATGAAATCTTTATGAGTTTTTTTCACTGTTCTGTGACTTAGTCATCTAATTCAACAGTAATGATACTTGCCAAACATGACTTCCTCTCACATAAAGGCACCTGGAGACCCAGGTGTGCTTCTGCAACAGAACTGTGAGAATTGGTTACTTCTTAATTTGACCAGGTTCAACTTCAAATTAAGAAGTAGCCAAAATTTGTTATTAGTGCTCTACCACTCTTCTTTTTTCTGGTAGTTCACATCTCCTAGCATTTAATATGCCTTTCTCTTTTTTTCCGTCTCAAATAATTGTTAAATAAGTCACACTAAAGAAAACCCTTTCTAGATGTTATGAAGCTATGGGCTCAAGATTCAAAGAAAGAGATGTGTATTCCAAACATGTCAGAAAGTGAGTGAGGTAGCCACCCCTCAGATTACCCCATGCGGAGAGGTACCATTCAGCTTTGAAATAAGGTAGACCCCTTTGTAAGAATGATAAGAGCCCTCTAAGCCAGCCTCTCACCAAACTAAGGAATCCCTTCAGTGACCATCTGGGCAGTTGTCCTGCCATAAACTCATTGATTCATAAACCAAGTAGTTTTACTCATTGAGGGCTCTAACCAGAGCTTTTGTTTTTATATTGAACTGAAACTGATTTATCATTGTTTTCTATTTTTCTGTACTGCCATGTTTGAGTCATAGAATATGCTTATACCTCTTTTCCTTAGTAGAATGGATTTATTCATTTATTTGAAGAAATAAATCATAATAAAGCATGGTTTTCTGAGACTAAGCAAACATAAAGGAAATGTGCCTGGATTTGTATTTGCATAATGTTAGGGGACTAAACTGTAAGAATGATATTTAAAAATTAACCACACTTAAACCTGAATATTAGCTTGACCAAAATGAGACACTGTTCAGAAATTATCAGAATTTTTTAACCAAATGGAATAATGACAATAATCACAAAAGTAACTCCCAGAACAAATAATTATACGTCTTGCTCTAAATATATTACATATATTAATCCATTTAATCTTCACAAAATACCCTGTGAGTTAGGCATCATTATTATCTCCTTTTTTTACAAATGAGGAAAATGAGTCCCAGAATTGTTAAAAAACCTGCCCAAGGTGCAAAGTAGAGAATTGAGATTTATTAAATTATTTAAAATTAAAATTATGTTTTAAAATACAACAAACAGCCTAAATATGAAAGGTCAAAGACAGTAACAGTTAATCATTCTTTCCTTTTTTTTTTTTTTTTGTTATTTACAGTTACTACCAAGTATAGCAGGCATAAATTAAATTAAGAGCCATTATGGTAAAAAATGAAAGTATATTTTATCAAAGAAAAAAGTTGAAAAGAGAATAAAGAATTTAAGTAAAATGCTTTGTGTAGTTTTAGAAAATGCTTCTATTAATTTCTATTCAGAAGGCACCTATTAAGATTGTATAAAAGTAAAGATGCAACAAGCAACTTGGGTGTCTAATTCTGATCAGGCTAATGTTCAGGTTTAAGCATGGTTGATTTTTAAATATCATTCTTACCTATATAGTTTGGGCCTCTAATTATAACTCTAAAGCAAATGATAAGTCCATGTACACTTCCTTCTTGTTTGCCTATTCTCATAAACCTTTAAATATATAGTAAAAGCAAAAGGCTAAAATGACTTTGTACCCTAAATATATTAATCTTTCATATACTTCTGAAAACAATATAGCAGGATTTTAAAAAATTATGTATTATGTAGAAGGCTGAATGTTTGAATTATTCTTTTAAAATATTTATAATCAATGTATTATATGAGCATGCTATTTTCTACTTATCAGATTATTTTAGAAATTGACAATTTTTAACTTACCATCAGTAAGTATTGACTTTTCACATAGTGAAGATAAGTTGCACTAATTTTTTCCTAATCTTCTCTAGTATCGGCAATAATGAAGAACAAACACTGCCAGTGCAGGATAGCAGCCAGAATAAATGGGTGAAAATAGACTTAGAAAAATTAATGTCTTGGCCTTGGCTTTAGCATTGTCACACTTTGATTTGTTAAACTATGGTTGTAAAATATAAATAGTTTATATAAATATATCACATATATTCACTGTTCACACTTTTATTTCTTTATTGTTTCAAAGAATAGTTGCTGAGCCTTACCACATGCATAGCAGGTACCATTTACTGATAATATAAACAAACTGTGCACATGATACTGCTTTCTGGTTGACAGCATTAACTAGAACCTGGCCTTTGCCCTTAGGAAGATTACAATTAACTAGAAAACAGAATCATATAAACATATATGCAGAAAAGTCATAGTATATAGACTGCAGGCTAGACTATAGTATAGGCAGAATGCTATAATTCTGTGATAGTATAGAAACACTTCACCAAGGAAATACCTTTGAATTGATCTTAAAATAATAAATGAATATATTAAGTGGAGAAGTTAATAAAGGCCATTTTATTGAATGGAGGTGTCCTGTTCATAGGCATGGAAAGACAAAACGGCATGAGAAGTACCAGGAAAGGTAAAAGATGCAAATGCACAGGGTGGAGTTGTCTCAGTGAACAGTGAACTTAGTGAATAACCCTATTACTTATGTCATCAAATCAATTGTTTTTAAAATGCACCATTTTTTACTACTGAGAAAGAAAAAAAACCTGTCAATTAAACTATAACACAATATTCCTTATCATTTGGCACGTTGGTCAATGTATCTACCTCCCTCTACATATAGGTAAGTAGGTAGGTACATACATATATCTAGATAGCTAATTATACTTACTGAAATAACTTTTTTTTTTTTTTTTTTTGAGGTAGGGTCTCTCTGTCATCCTGGGGTGCAGTGCTGCAATCTCACCTCACTGTAGCCTGAACTTCCAGGGCTCAGGTGTTCCTATTACATGAGCCTCACAGGTAGCTAGGACTAGGGGTGCGCTCCACCATGCCTGACTAATTTTCGTGTTTTCTGTATACATGGAATTTTGCCATGTTGCCAAGACTCATCTCTATCTCCTGGCCTCAAGTGATTTGCCCGCCTCAGCCTCCCAAAGTACTGGGATTACAGACATGAGCCACCGTGGTTGGCCTGAAGAGACTGTTTTAAATAGCAAGTGTTGATTTTTATCATGTACAAATTTTGTACATAAAAATACATGAGTAAAATAAATTCACTTTTATGTTCAGAGTTCCTCTATCCAGCTGTTCTATGAGAACAGCTTTGACTCATAGTCATCAATATCAATGTTTTCTACTTTATGGTATCTCCTTTTTTCATTGAATATTTTCTAAAAGAGTATTCCACCATGGTCTGAAGGATTTTCTTCCAGGCCTTGACACTTACTCTGCAAGTTTAAGGCACCTATGAAGGCAAAATAACCATGTCAAAACTGCTGCTGTCCACACCCTAATTCAGAATGCTACATTATGAAAAAGTAGATTTCTAACAGTGAAGAGTCTTAGGAAAACATACTATTATTTTCTGTATAGCATTTTATTGCATATATTACCATTATTTAACAACATTAGGAAATAATTACATTTCAATAAATATTTAACACAAAATATACATATTTTCTCACTTGGAGCAGCTTTGCATGATTTTATGGTCATAAATACAGGTGACTGGATTTTGGTGTCTTTGATAATATTCATTTTCCCATTTTTACTTACTTTACTACATTGATATAAGACAGGCATTTTGTGTTTTTTATAACTGGATTTACCTTTTGTTTTGTGGCAATGCTGTTATTGATAAAGTATAGAAGAATATTCTCTAAAATTTCCAATTATTTAAAATTCAAAATTTAAAAATGGAAGAATATCCTGAAGGTCAGCAATTTTGATGTCTACTTGATATAGTTAATAAAAATGAGCTAGCCCAAGTCGGGCATGGTAGCTCACGTCTGTAATCCCAGCACTTTGGGAGGCCGAGGTGGGCAGATCATGAGGTCAGGAGATCGAGACCATCCTGGCTAACATGGTGAAACCCCGTCTCTACTAAAAATACAAAAAAAATTAGCCGGGCGTGGTGGCGGACGCCTGTAGTCCCAGCTTCTCGGGAGGCTGAGGCAGGAGAATGGCATGAACCCGGGAGGCGGAGCTTGCAGTGAGTCGAGGTGAGCAGAGATCGTGCACTGCACTCCAGCCTGGGCAACAGAGTGAGACTCCATCTCAAAAAAAAAAAAAAAAAAAAAAAATTAGCTAGCCCAGCAACTACAATCTATCAAGCAAATTCTGTCTCACTTTTTGATGAGGAAAAAAATAATAAGAAGAAGAAGAAGGACACAACAGACACTAAGGTCTACTTGAGGGTGGAGGGTGGGAGGAAGGAAAGGAACAGAAAAGATAACTATTTGATACTATATTTAGTACTTGGGTGATGAAATAATCCATCAACAAACCCCCATGATATGAGTTTACCTACATAACAAACCTGCACATGCACCCTGGAAACTAAAAGTTAAAAAATAAAAATAAAAATAACAAGAATTTAAAAGTTGAACTCAAAAGAAAAAAAAAAAAAGGAAAACCTTTAAGATGTCATTTTCTCCATGATTTTGTTGGATTGTGAAGCTCCACAATACAAAATGCATGTTATTTGCTCTTATCCTGAGGTCATATAATCAGTACTACAATTGACAGTGTCGGAAAACAAATTAAGGTGTGGGAATAAATTTAATAAGACTCCTTCAATTATTTAAATCTATGTTTCTAAACTGCATACATGTTTAACTATATTACATCATTTCTACATTGAAGATAAGACTGTTGCAAAGACCAAATAGGTAGGTAGATACACAAACAGACAGATAAAAGAAAACAAAATAATAAACAAATGAAGCCCTCCAGGGTTTTGTTTTGGCAGGTCAAACATTGTCACACAATGTTGAAACTATTGCACAGAAACATTAAATGATACCAAATGCGTAAGAGGGTATTATCCACTCCAAGCTGAATGTTCTGTTTAAAATATAAAGGAAACACAATAATAGCAACAAGAACATTAGAGTCATATAGGCCTTAAAACACATAAGAATAATAAATTGCAAAATATATAGCAAACTATTAATGAAGTGTTTTGGGATAGTAAAACAGAGGATTATAAATATTTCTATATAATACTTGATCTCAATGTTATAATTTTGCCACATTCTATCTTCTCTTCACAAATTCAAATTTGAATTTATGGGGTTGAATATATGTAAAATACATGTTCTAAAAATTCTCTCCATCGAAAACATTTTTAGTATTATTCATTTGAGTGTTACTGAGTTTTAATTTATTCCAAAATATTTTAATAGGAATAATCTCCAACTTAAAGATACTTTATATAATTTATTTCCTTTTCTAAGTAGAAAATGTATGGACACATCAACAAAATGTTGTTACGAATTCTATTTAAGTGATACTCAATTCAAAAACCAAGACAAATTAATGTTTTGAATAAATACTGTGTTTATCCTATTGTTTCTTCTTAATTTCATTATTGATTCATCCTAATAATTTTCTTATCTTGATTAGATTAGTAAAACTAATATCTTTGGGAAGTTTCTACATTGAAATAAAGTATTTTTTGTTATATAAGTGTCACAATTTAAAAGACACAATTATATTTTCCTAAAAATATATTACAAAAAAATTCAGACACAATTAAATGGCAATTTTTTTCTCAGAACAAAACAAACTTAAATATATAAATTATTATTAAAAGTTTCACAGGAATTCATAGTAATTTTTATTTTTAAATTTCAGATACCATATGCTAATTTCATATTTAGAGCAGTGTGTCTGGCTAAGAATCAAGGTGATTCTGCTTAATAAAATTTTGCCAACTAAACTGCTAAATTAGCCAACTTTGAGCCTTGTTAAATTCAACAACATTTGTTGTAACTAACTCATGTAATTAGTATGTTTATTAAAAAAGTACATTGAAGGACTGGGAATTAAAAACAGTAAAATTAAATATAAAACAGCAAAAAAAAAAAAATCATGAATGTTTAATGTGTGACAACAAATTTGCAAATATCTGACTAAAGTATATTCCAGGTACAATTTCTAACAGCTTTGTAAAAACTAAAGGGAGGTCACAAATTGAGAAAGATAATTGAGTTCAAAAAAAGCAAAATCAGGGTATAACAACAGACGTCATTTTCAGTAAAGTGTAAGTGCCTGATATTTAGAAATCTGCAGATAAAAATACTGAAATACACCAAATAAATCAATCAGAAATCAGATTGTATAGGATATGTGACGGATGGGTGACGAGATGGGAAGGGTATTTGAGTATGTGGGGAGACAGTGTGATTCTAAAGTATGAAAGGAAATGAAAAATCAAATGAAACAGACTAAGCCTCCACTCTCTTTCAGAAAGAAGCCTGGGATGATAGAGTTTATTTTACTTTTGGCCAAGGAAATTGTCCCTTTAAGCTATGGGAATGAATTGTCTCTTTTTAACTGCATTTTCTCCCTGCAGTACATAATCACTGTCTGTCACACTTTGATGTCATAATCATCCGCTGAAGCTCCACCGTTAAAGAGTAAATCTGCTTAACTCACAAAAAAAGGAGGAAAATTGCACAGAGGCACTTGCTTCTCTTGCCTCAATGGCCGCCCATTTGAATTACAGAAGTGCAGTATTATGTCACTTTGGTATTACGGGTGCCATTTCAAAAGCCAAAAGCCTATTTTTAAAAATATATCTTAATCAGTTCAAATAGAAACAGCAACTATTTGCCATTAAATGAGCATTGTGTGTGTGTGCGCGTCTGTGTGTGCATGCGCGTGCGTGCATGCATGAACAGCATTAAGAAGGCATTAAACAGCGGAAGAATGTCAATGTATCTTCAAGCTGCAACTTCCCAAAGGCAAAGAGCTCTTAAACTTTGCATCTACTTCCCTCTCTGAAGAAATGTTTTGCATTAAGAGTTCAGTCCTAAAGGATATCTCTTAATTTGTCCTTCTTGTAACTGATAAAAGGATAATTAAGTTAATCTTGTGAAATAAAGTGGAAATATTTTACCAATGATTAATTTTATGTCAAACCAATGTGGTTCTTATTATTCAATGTTTTTAAAAAGTGAAAACCCGAATATTCATTCATTTATTCTTGACCTTGGCTTACCTGGCTATGGAATAATTTATTTTTACAAATGATGCATGGTACATTTGTGATCAGAACAATTTTAATATCAGTAAAAGGAACTTCCCCCTCCTTACATTGTTTTTTCATTTTTTGCTGTGTTCTACCATTACCCAGCTGGATGTCATGTCAAAATTTTCACAATTTCAAGAAAAAATTGAGAGTCCACAGAAGTGGCCCATATTATTTCCTCTGTAAGCATTTTCCAGTTGAATTCAAGTTTTCTTTGAATTATCTCATATATCCAGTAAGAATTTTCAAATGCATAAAGATAAAAATCCCACTTTATTAGTTTCATGTCAATACTACTTTGTTGTATCATAATAGGTATTATATATGTTGAAGAAACCCCACAGGAAATTGTGTCAGTCTATTTTGTGTATAAAAATACTTAAAGCTTGTCCTATTAAGAACAGGGTATCTGAACCTCTATTTAAGTGGTTCCCTGCTGCTGCTCTGGCTCCTACCCTTTTAATAATAATAAAGAACTCCTCAAAAAAAGTCCTTTCAAAGATTATTTTAAATCAGCTTCCACAGTAAAACATTCAAAAACCAATATGTTTTATATTGTAAGTCGTCATGAAGGGAGTAAAGAAATTGCTACACTGAATGTTCAATGTTTATTTTGTATGAAGTGGATAACCTTGGGTTAATTTTCAATCCTTTAGTAATGTGGTAAAGTCCGTTCAATGTAACCTTTTTGATATAATGGATTTCAGTAGGGTGGGCGTTTTTCTTACTGCTGTGTCCCTAGTTGTCATTTCTTTGAATCTGATGCTGAAAGATATTTTGATCTTGTCTCCAAATTTAATCACTTACATGATTTAAAATAGGTTAGGTCACTTGCCATAATAAGGTAAAGGAATGATTACTTTTTTTGTCATTATGTAAAGATATATTATTCAGTAAATTAATACAAACAATGTTTTAAGCTTCCTAAAGTATGTAATGTTCACTAACCATCTTTTGGTCTGTCTTAAAACAAACTCATCTAATGCATTTCAACCTAACCATTCCTTTGTTCGTAAAATCTATTATCGCAGAGTTTCTAATTACAACTTGTAAATTACAAATTTAGGTAATGCATCCAGAAATAAGAAAGGTATAGTAAGAAAATGAGATACTTCTTACAAAATGAAGATGAATTGTTTTCATAACTTGATCACTAGAAGCAGTACCTGCCTTCCTAGACATAATTTGTCAGAGATTGCATTTTTCTTGCATGTGATACCATGATAAGTTTTAAAACTTTGTCGATGGGTAAATCCTTAAAAAGGAAGCTTTAAATCATATGTTTAAAGGGACCCAGTTCCCATTGTAAGACTGCCCACACTTTTTTCACACCAAAAGGGGATGCTATTCACTAACGGGAGAAAGGCTTGACACAGCAAACAGTGTGAATCACAGTTCACCCAGGGGTTGTGCAGCTGTGAGGGCAGAACACCTTCATAAATCAGGACCTTTGGGGCTTTCTTCCTTGCCTCCATCTCCACTTTTTAGGGGATTACACATTCTGAGTTGCAAAACAGTGTGCACTGTATCTAAAAGTCATGAGTGCTGCATTCTATACCCCATCCCTCACCTCTCACTTCAACCTAGCTCACGGGAACGGGGCCCTTATAGATTTGTTAATATGAGCATTGTAAGCAAAATAAAATCTGTAAATTAGATCAACAACAGTTAAATCTCCTCAGATAAATTGTCTGCAAATGTGCAGCAGTTTAAAAACCACAATCCTCTCTCTCTCTCTCTTTTTCTTTTTTTTCTTTTTTAAGTTTTGCCCTTGTTGCCCAGGCTGGAGTGCAATGGCGCAATCTCAGCTCACCACAAACTCCACCTCCTGGGTTCAAGCAATTCCCCTGTCTCAGCCTCCCGAGTATCTGTCATGTGCCACCACGTTTGGCTAATTTTGTATTTTTAGTAGAGACGGGGGTTTCTCCATGTTGGTCAGGATGGTCTTGAACTCCCAACCTCAGATGAAATCTGCCGCTGTACTAGAGTGCTGGAATTACAGGTGTCAGCCCCCACACCCAGCCCATAGTGCTCTTAATACGAAGTACTAATTTTCCAGTGGTCTGAGACTCAGGTTGGAAGAATCATTGGTAAAATGGAGTATACACCAGTTGCGATGCCAATGTCTGTAGGATGAGATTAGATAGATGAATGGGATGGATAGATGAATGGAATAGATAGATAGATAGATAGATAGATAGATAGATAGATAAGTGATAGATAGATGTGAAAGGCAATGACAGAGGAGCCATGGATGCTCCAATATTGTTAACTATTATTGACAGAGAATTACAGTTAGTATGCAGGTAGGAGAAAAATAATGGTCTTAAATGTCATATTCAAGCATTTTTCCACTGAGCTTCATGATGAGAGACGTGACATGACTGTGTCTGAACTTTAGAGAGACACATCTGGAGACTGTTTGCCTAATGGTTTGGTGGGACTGAAAGGAGAATGTAGGGAAACTATCAAGAAAGTAAAAGCGAAAATACAAGTCTACAGTTATGAAGACCTAAGTTAGGAATTCTGCAGTAAATATGAAGAGGAATCAACAAAATTGGTAGCATCCTATGGGATGCAATAAATAAATTTAGAGACTAGTTAGAAATTGGTTACCATAAGGGGGAGTGCTATTTTGTTTGATTATTTGTTTTGTTTTTCTCTTATCCAAGGGTTTTGGAAAGGGAAAATAAGAATTATGCCATGAGTGATGACTTTAAGCTTTCTGACTTGGAGGTCCAGGAGGAAAGTGATCATAATTGAGACACAAGACATAAGTACACAAAAGAAAGAGTTATATAAGAGGAAAAAACGAAAGTTATTTTGAAAACATGATCAGTTATTGCACTCAATAATGTCATATTGATGTAATATTACCTCAGTGTAATATTACATTGCAATGATGTAATATTAATGTAATGTAATGTAGGAATAAGAAAAAGTGTATTATTTATTTTATTCAGATCATTTTATTCTTAGCATTGTGTTTTTTCTTAGCGCTGACACCTGCCTACTCACTAGCCAGTGGTGACACTCTCCTGCCCTCTTTTTTTATATCAAGTTACTTCCAATAGCTTCCAATTACATGAGGCACATTCATTCTCTATATACTGATTTGTGGACTTCCATGTGTCTGTATTTTTCTGTCTAGTAAAATCCTGCCAATCCTTTAAGCCCTGATAAAAGTGTTCTCTTATTTGTGGTTATTCCTTCCTGCCCCCTTCATCTCCATGTCTGTAGCACTTGATTCACACTGCTGCTCTAGCACTATCTCCTTATGTTTGTAGGAGTCATTTTTTCAGTCCCTTTCTCCACTCTTGCCCAGCAGACAGATAGATTGTGAGGACTTCAATAATAGAGGCTGTCTCTCATTCACACTTATATGTCTCACCATTATACAAATACCTATGAGAGAACCTCAATAATTTTCCATTGGATTGAATTGAAGAGATAAAATATGTGGCTCAACTGGCATGAGCATTGAAAATTAATTTAATAATTAATTAAACAACCTACAAATATGTTCCTCATCTTCACATGAAAGCCAGAAGTCCTCAGGGGTCTTTCTACCCATTGAGATGCAGTTATTTGTTTCAAGGATGCTCCTTCCTTATATCGTTCCCACTGGAATTCCAGAACATGCTCCAAGTATTCTCTATTTAACTGAAGGTCTTAGGATAACCTTATATTATCATGTTCAACTCTGGAGATACACTATTTTCTTTATTGATTTAATTCAGTTGTCAGCTCATGTCACTGACCCCACATGTTGCTTATGTTCTGAATTGCTTGGGATCCAGACATAAAACTTCAGTTGGGTTTCATAACAAGTCTAACCATCATCAAATGTGTGCATATGTGTGTAATGACTACATTAATGTATGTGAGGCTAAATTGGGGTGCTAATTTTGCAGATGCAAATTACCTTAAGTCTAATGTTTGACTTTACTCGTAGTTTTTCTAAAAGCCTGGATCAACTGCCAAGTGTATTCTAGTGATCACTTCCCAACACACTGTCCCAGCTTCACACCACCTTATTGGTTGCCTGATAGATTTCCCCTCTTTCTGCTTCACTACTTCCCTTCAGCTCTTTCTGTCTTGGTTATTCAACATGATCCAGCTGTAACAGTGCTTTCTGTCTACCTTTGCTGCTCAGATCCACTCAAGAAGTATGACTGTATACAGCAGGATTTTTTTTTCTCCATAACTTCCCTATATTCAAATTATATTTTCTTTCATAAAGAAGGTAAAATGTGATTATTACAAAATTAGCCTAGAAATTCTTTTTTATTAGATGATAGGAGTAGAAGCAGTATAAGTTCTCATATTTCTCAATAATATCACGTATAGTTCACATTTCCGCATTCTGTGAGAATTCTTCAATTTTTTGCATTTTATTTCCTAGTGTCAATTGGTCTTTTTCTGCAAAGTAGAGTTTTTCATCTCTACTTTCAAAATTATTATGTATAAAAGTAAAATTATTCAGTTTTCTTTATTAACCTCAACTTTGTAATTTAGCTTGTACTCCTCCCCTTTCCATAACTCATTCATTTACAAATATACTTCCAACTAAGTTTAAATATCTTTTTTCCTTGATCTTAGCTTTAAACTGCTTTACAATTATCTTCACTATAGAATCAGGAAGCTAGTACTATTATCTTCTTGATTTCTTGACGTTATCTATCCTCGTTTTTATTCTGACTCCCAAGGTTTATTTTTTGTTTTGATTATCTTTTTTTTTACTTTTATAATTAACACATTGAGATTCAATTCTTTATATAAGATTAAATATTCTACATTTCATATTTCAAGCAGTTGTCAAGAAAACTTTTCCACTGAGAAATCATTATGCTACTTGAAAATTTGAAATTATAATTCCTTTGTGTTTTCTCAGCCTTGTTTTTCTTACCATTATTAGATCAATATCATCTTTTTGTGTCTTAAACATGTGGTTCACAGTCTTGCCACTTCTCATACCACATTCCATGTGTTCCTAACCCTGTTTCTTCCTTCACATTTCTAAAACACCATCCAAAACAAACACTTCTTTCTTCTTCTTCTTCTTTTAAAAACATGTATTCTCTTTTCCCTGGGGGCAGATACTGTCTCTCACATGGTGGGTCTAAAATGTTTTGAGAACAGATACTATAAGAGAAATAATCTTCAAGACACAAAGCTGTGGGGGGCACAGAATTTATTACTAGAATGCATCTCTGGACCTGACTGTTCCTCTACTCCTTTTATCTCTGACCTGAATGGCAGTTGGGCAATGTCTGTGTTTAAGGGAACTATGAGCCTTTATGTTCAGTACAATGCTTCACTGTCTTAAAGTGCTCACAGGTGCTTTTATTAGTTACTACAGATATTCTTTGTTAATAACTAAGATACTGATGTTAACAATAAAGCAAAAAATATTGAATGCAACAGTGGCCACCAATCAGAGGAATATCCAATTTAGAGGAGGCAGAAGCTTACCACTGTGTCATCAAAGTAAAAGCTTTTGACTTGAGTCCAGCTGGAAGTGGGGAAACTCTCATACCTCCACAGGAAGAAGCTCACATTTTTTAAATAGGAAGCTCTAAATGTGTATATCTTGAATGGCTGTAAGGTCAGAGATACTGGAGAGGTTTAATATCTTTGTGAAAGTAAGAAAGAGAAGGCTGATGACATAAATTGTGTAGGGAATCATTAGTTCTGCTCACTTAGAATTCTGCTTCTTCCCCCTTGCAGGAACATGATAGAATTCCACTTTCTTACACTTTTGAAGTTAGCTGTGGCCAGATGGCTTGCTTTGGTCAGTGAAATTCAAGTGACTGTGTCACTTCCAGATAACATTTTCATAACTCATGTGCAATTTCTCATATTCTTCTTTTCCTTCTGGTACGGTGAGGAGAAACATTTGAAAGATCACTGCTCCCTCATCCTGGGCCTCTAGGGACTTCATTAAGCACTGAGTTCTGATGCCACAGAAGGGCATTCAGATTAAGTGAGATATCACTTTAAGTGGCTGGGATTTGGTGGTTATTTGTCACTGCACCATATTGTAGCTCAGATTTTGCACAGGACACTGAATGCAAAAATATTCCACTATTTACTTTACGTAGATTGTTAAGATAAAAACAACAACAAAAACCTTTCCTCAAACCTGATATTTCTACATGTTGAAACCTAAAAAAGTATTAATTAAAATCTCTGTTATAACCAAATCTACTTGTGGACAATATTATAATCAATCTACATTTGGTGCAGAAAATTTCTTTATAGAAACTTTCACTTTCCTTTGAAGATTCATACGTGGCTCAATCAGAACATTCAGGCAAAGCTCATGACAAATATTCATAAAGAATGGGTTGCACAAAAACAAGAAAACTGAAAAAATAAAGAGTTCTCAGTACTTGAAAAAATTACTCATGAAAGTAATTCATCAGTAACTGTAAAATATAAATTAATTGGGGAGCCAAGTCAAAAATGTCTTCCAGATTAAAATTTTTACCTAAATATCTATTTAGCATTATGAAACTGAATTCTGGAAAATAGTATGCAATAAACATTTAGACATCAATTTCCTTCTAGATATTAAGATATTAATCTTTAAATTTAGGAAATTTTAAAAATCTATCTCAAAATGAAAATCATCTTGTAGGGCAAATAGTCATCGCCTACTTACTTTTTGTAAGTTTATTTCAAATATGTATTTACTTTTTTAAATAGAACATTCAACTATTAATGTACTTATTAAGCAGGTATTGATCAACTTTAGATCTAGAATGTTAAGTGTAATGAGATATATTATACTATATAACATAAGCTAGAACTTTAAGATGCTTACTATGAAAAAAATATAAGTGTATAAGGAATTAAGACATTGATATAAATAATGGTGAAGGGGTATGATAATTCAGGGAAAAAAGAATTTAAAAATCACTAGCACATACTATCAGTAGGTATCTAAACATGCTTAGGAAAAATATAGATCCTCTCGTAGCCTAGAGCTAAGATATTTCAGGAAATCCTTTTAAAGCTGATAAAATAATGAAATAATAAAGAACACTGAAGTTAGTAAACAAGAAAAACACAAACATTCAGGTATTCATTCATATTTCTTTGAATATAATTTCTAAATTCATGGAGATATTCCTTTTCAATAAGTGGAATTATTTTTCATACTTCACAGGACTCTTCTAAGTAAATATCCTGTAACAACTGTTTCTCTTTTTATAGATTCCTTAGACTACTCTGAGTCAATTCTGTGGGGTTAGTGGCTAAAGTTGTGCATTCATAGCTGCCTGACTCTTTTAGCTAGAGTAATTTTGCAGAATTACAGCACTTACTGCCACCATATATGCAATTAAATAATTTGTACAATATGGAAGAAAGCAAGTCTAAAATCGATTATCAGCTGGTAGGCAAATTCACTTGAATGTTGAGATAACTGTTGAATATTCAATTATATAGATAAAAAGAACAGTAATAGAATTCTAAACGTATATAATAACTTGCAGTTAGTTATTATTTTATATTCTAAAGGACCTTCCAGACTGCCTAAAGATGCACATTTAAATCAAATAAATCAATATTAAAAGAGAAACATTTTATAAAATTTATGCATTAAATATCAAGTCATTGTATGTATTTTACTTTCTTTCCTTTTGTCCCAGTGGTGAAAGTATTTTGTGATCAACTTAAATCATCCTTCATATTACCAAGAATAAAAACTATTGAAATAAGACTGAATAAAGTTCTTGATTTGAAGAATAAAATTTGGAGAATAAAATTCTTTGAATTTTTGGTAACAATTTGCAAGATACTCTAACTTATTAAAATTAAGATATATCTCATTTCTTCTGTATCAATTTCTTCCATATATAAATTCAAGAAAACTATTCTCACAGGTTGAATATAAGATTACAAAATATTTGAGTGCTATGGAAAGGTTGTTCTCAGTAAAATGGAAAGAAAATGTTATTCCTTGAATTTTCTCAAGTCTGTATCTGCAAAGAGCTCAAACATAATGTGACAATGGAGAAAATATGTTCTTTGTTTGGCTTTACGGCTATGCTGAAGCTAGCCTGATGTTCTGTAAACAGAGGTGTGTTATTGATAAGGTATTGAAATATATCTGCCAAACAGCCCAGAAAACCACTATGCTTTCTGAAGAGAAGGTGGAAGGAAAGCTTGCTCTCAACCTAAACTTTCATTTGCTGGAGTTTGGACAGTTTCTTAGCAAACAACAAATCATGACTTTCTATCCATAGGAACATTGTTATAAAGAACTTTATTCAGTCTTATTTCAATAGTTTTTATTCTTGGTAATATGAAGGATGAATTAAGTTGATCACAAAAGACTTTCACTACTCTGAATTACCTGTTTCACCTTGGAAAGCCACACAAAATGAACCTCTTAAGCCTTTTGAAAATGACCTTTTTCCTCAGCAATGATTTCTCTTTCCCCTCGAAAATCCGTTTTACAAAAGGGAGTATGATTAAAGGAAGCCAAGCAGCACAAACACTTGCTGAAGATCCTGCTTATCTGGAACTCACTTGACAATGTGTGTTTTTGGGGTTGGGAATGCTGCAGGTTCAAGGGATAATTCTGCCTTTCAGGCACTTCAATTTATTTCATGCCTGAGCACTGTCATTGTACGCAGACAAGATGAAACGCATCGTTGTGTAAAGAAATTGAAATGGAATCCTACTTGACCCAGCAGGATGGGGCATTATGTTTGACTCAGTAGTGATTCCTGGGATAATATCTAATTCCAGGAGGAAAATTTCTTGATATGGCCACCTGCTGTGAACGGCTTTGTCCAGGGATCACAAGTTGTTCTGGGTGACTAGGCTCAGGACATGCCTAGAAGAATGCAGCTCGTCTCCTGCTGGCATTTAGATCTCTTCATTTTCTCGATGCTTTCTATTCAACAGGAACAACTGAATGGAACAGGGGGGTTGGGAGAATATGAAGCACTCCATACTCTCGCAGCAATGAGAGTCAAGGCCCGCTTGACCCGAGATTCTTATTTATTTAATTTTTTAGAGAGCCATCATTATTTCTTCACAGGGCACTTTTTAATTTTTACACTTCTCGGGCCAGCCCCCTTGCATGTCTTTCTCTGTTCAGCGTGTGTGAAGTATTTACTTTGAAAAGGCTGCACACCAATAGATTAAATAAAATAGGAACATTCTGTCTCACAAGAGAGAATCGTGCAGACAGCTTTATTACTTCTATCAGAGAACAAAGATATTTCCCAGCATGCAGAGGATTATTAGGCCAGAAGCAAATAAACGGGATGTGTGATGTCAAAGCATCAAATGCGATCAAGAAAAATTGTCTAATTGATTTTGCTGCAATTATGGTTTTTGGAAGGCAATTCCTCATTTTTTTTTTTAACTTTTCTTATCTTTTAGAATTTTTAAAGATTTATCTGGATATATACATATAGGGAATATGTAATCCATTATCCTAATATCTCCCTCACAAAACCTAGAGAATATAGTTTTAAACTAGCCTCACTCAAAATAAAACATTCTTAAGTTAACATGATAATTATCAACACATCCCTCCCTCCTCCATTCCCTACCCCTAGTCTTTTTTTTTTTTTTTTTTTTCAAAGAATGCTGACACCATGACACATTCATTATCTAAACTTCAACATTCCTTACCTTGGTCAACTAAAAGTGAATTAAATGAATAATGGAAAACTTTCTTCTTAAATCTTGTTAGGCTGTCATCTTTCCTCTTATTTTCTTACTTTGTCTCTGGATATTGAAGTTAGGAGATGTTGCTCAGGAAAATTTATTTCCTTTTTCTGTTTTATTTTTGTGCAATAGCTCTGAGAACAAAAATAAACAATTGCTTTTTTTTTTTTTTGTCTCCCATGTAAAAGAAGCAAGCTCTCAAGCCTCGATTCTTACTCTAATAAAAATGAATGCTTCTAAAAAATTCATATATGATATTAAATATGTGCATATATACATTCCCAGTGTATAAGAATACTTAAAACACATTCACACATAGCCAGCTACACATGACATACTCACAAACATATATATATGTGTATATACACACACACATATACATACATTATAAGACACACACATATACACACATTATATAAGAAAATATACATATCTCTATATATTGTAATCTCTTTGTGTACATTTACATATTAATATAAATGATTACATTGTTCTGAGTTTTGTTTAATTGTGAATAATTTACAAAGATATGAAATCTATTTAGAAATATATTTTACATTTTAAGCCAGTAAAATTCCAAAGGTATTTGGCAAGTATGTGGGAGTAGTTTTTCCAGTCTCTTATTAGATATTCCTGAATTTGAGTCATTTGAGTTACACAAGAATATATTTCTATAAATTCAATTAGAAAATCTGAAGTAATTGACTCTGTTAGCTTTCATTCTTTAATAACTACTTCAAGCTAAGAAATGTTTGCTATGGATGAAATATAGCAATTAGCCAAAGATTTTATAAATAAAAAAGCAAACAAAAAACCAACAGAAGTATGCTATTTTAAAAGGCAAAGTGACAAATGTATAAATTATTTCTTTTATTAGAAAAATTACATATGCACAGTTTTGGAATAATATATATTTCATTAAAAGTATTATGTAAAATTTTCAAATGGTTTCTTGCTTTTTCCCTTCCTTTCTTTTCCTTGCTAATCAATTCATTCTAAAAGCCCTTTTGCAGGATTGTGCAAAGTAAGGCTCAGCACAGGAAATATTCAACTACCGTGGTGGCCAAGTGCAAGATATTTAACACAAGCAAGCATGTTGACCAGGGCCTCTGCCAAGAAGGGTGATCTGGCTCCGAGTATTAGAACCCAAGTGGTATAAGGAAGGCTTGTCTGCTGAGGCAGCTGAGCATACTGTGTTGGAGCTCAGACAATGTAAGAAAGGGATTTATGTGGGGCTTGGCCAACTATAAAGCGTAAGTACCCAAGTAGCGTAAAAGGGCAACCCCAGCGGGGAGATGTAGTGTAGCATGGAGTATCAGGACACAGGAGAAGAGAACTCCTGAGTGAGAGAAATTAGATATGGGGTTTTAGAGTTAGTGCAGGTAAAAAGAGTGTTTGCAGGAAGAGTAGTTTAGCTCAAGATCTGGGAGTGTGAGTGAATGAGGAAAATGTCCACGTGGTTTATGTGGGGGATGTGGTCTGGCAGGGGTGTGTAAGTTCAAGCAATGTAAAGGGATTGTTGGCATAGAAATGTAAATGCAATGGCAATGGAAGATTGGTTATATAAAGGAATATTTGTTTAAATAAGTAAATATATTGACAATAAGTGTAGTTACAGGTGAAAAGCCTTCCATTTAACAGCTCTGATACAATCTGAGCACTGAAATAAATAATGATAGTAACAAATTATAAGCCATTAAATAAAATAGAAATACATAAATTAATGGATAAATTGAAATTTTGATTAGGAACAGGATATTTTCATAGTACCAAAGAACTCATTCACAAAATTATTACTAATTTAAAAAGAAACACACAAAAATATGTAGAAGCCTGAGAAACTCTACATTAATCAAGAGATCACAGTTAACACCACCACAAAGTATGGAGTTAAGATCTCTGAAAATCTATTTCTCCATGAAAACACTGAGGACACAGGAGATATTGTTAAAATCAACTTTTTCAGAACTGTGGAAATTAACTAAAGACTTCTAATGATTCGATAAGTGGTTTTTCAAGAAAAATTGCTGAATCTAGGTAAAAACAGTGAACACTGTGGCAGATTAATTTATTATATTTTCATCCTGCTTCATAGCTCACTAGGAGTATAGAAAATAAGCAGCCTCACATCCATGGTCACAGTGAAAACTAGGAGGATAGCAGCCAATGGAGAGGGAAGAATGGGTTTGGAAATCCCCACAAAGCTCCATCTTCAGAGAACTGTCATTATTTGACCTGCCTGGAAGCTCCCTGGAAAAGCCCCATTCAAAGGGTTGTCTTTATCTGACCTGATTCAGAGCTCACTCAGTGTGAAGGCTCTATCCCCTGGTGTTTCTCTAAAAAATAAGTGGCAATTATTTAACACATAGTTACTTGAGTTGGCAATATCAGCTGGAGACAACAAGAGTTTGTCCATTGAATTTAAAAAGGAAAGGAAAAGTCCATAAAGAACTTTGAAAAGATCTGAAAAATCTAAAGGAATCTAGAAGACTATGCATATGTGCAGGACAGCGCTCATCACCAGGAAAGGCCTGAGTACATCTTAATCGCTCATGTTTGGCTGACATTAAGACTCTGCAAAGTCAGGAAGTGAAGACCGAGGTTGAATTGTAAATTTCCAGAGCATTGCAAAATTACTTCAACAGAGATAGTCGCTCAGCAAATGGAAAAGTTATTTATTCTAGGCATTTTAAAAACTCTCTGTTTAATCATTCACTGGATAGTGCAGAGACTTTCAGTGGCTACATAAGATTAAAAAAAAGAAAAAAAGAAAAAAAACCCCACAGACTCCGCAGAATTAGTTTTGAAAATCACTGAATAATCCGCAACAGCCACGACAATATACCATTAAAAAGGGTTAGGATTTGAATCCCAGAGTTACGACACTATATAATTTTAAGTGCCCAGTATTCAACAAAATATGATAAGGTACACAAATATATAGGAAATTATAGTCTATACATGCTTTACACATATTAAAATCTGTCCCTGTGACTAATATCTAGAATCTACACAAAAACTCAAACAAATCTGTAAGAAAAAAATAGATAAATAACCTCATCAAAAATTACATAAATAAACACACCTCAAAAGAAGGGAGACAAACATATGAAAAAAATGCTCAGCACTAATCATTGGGGAAAAGCAAATTAAAACCACAATGAGATACCATTTGATCCCAGCCAGAATAGGTATTACTAAAAAGCCAAAAAACAATAAGCGTTGTCATGAATACGATGAAAAGGGAATACTTATACACTGTTGGTGGAAATGTAAATTAGCACAGCCTCTATAGAAAACAGTATGGAGATTTCTCAAATAACCAAAAATAGGTCTACCTTTCAATCCACAAACCCACTGCTGGGTATTCACCCAAAAGAAAATAAGTTATTATATTTAAAAATGACATCTGAATGCATATATTTATCTCAGCATAATTCACAATTACAAAGATATGGAACCAACCTAAATGGTCATCAAGGGATGTGTGGATAAAGAAAATGTGATTTATATGTAAACCATGGAATATTTCTCAGCCATAAAAAAGAAGCAAAGAATGTCTTGTACAACAATGTGGATGGAGCTGGGGGCCATTCTAAGTGAAGTAACTCAGGAATGGAAAACCAAACACCATATGTTATCACTTATAAGCTAAGCCATCAGTAAGCAGAGGCATACAAAGTAGTATAATGGACACTGGAGACTCAGAAGTGGGGAGGCTGAGAGGGAGGTGAGGAATTAAAAAACTGCATAGTGGGTACTGTGTATACTACTTGAGTGATAGGCTGACTAAAATCTCAGACTTCAGCACTATATAATTCATCTATGTAACCAAAAACCACTTGTGTTCCCAAAGCTATTGAAATTATATATATATATGATATATATGTGTGTGTATGTATATATAGGTGTATATATATGAAATTATATGTGTGTGTGTGTGTGTGTGTGTGTATATGTGTATACGAAAACACACCTGCCCCTATGGATGTCTAGATACTGGACATACCAGACAAAGACTCCAAATCAGCTAATATATATATGATGTACACGTATGTGTGTGTGTGTGTGTGTATACATGCAACAAACTAAACTTATGTATAAGTTCAAAGAAATAAAAACAACCATGTCTAAAGAAGTAAACTAGAAAACTGTTTCATCAAATAAAGATATCAAAATTATAAGAAAGTCAAATAGAAATTGTGGATTTTGTAAAACATCACAGCCAAAATGAAAATTTACTAGAGGATCTCATATGTGTGAGTGCAGAAAAAAGAATCAACAAATAAAGAAGACAGGTCGATTGAGATGTTCTAACCTGAAAAACAAAAATGAGAAAAATATATGGAGAAAAAAATCAATAGAGTTCCAGAGACCTGTGAGACAGGAACAAGCACATTAATATAGCATACAGAGAATCTAGAAGTAGAGTAGAGAGTGAAAGGGACAGAAAGAATGTGTAAAGAAACTAGGGCCAGAAACTTTCCAAATTCAGTTTTAAAAAAATTGTAGACTATATACACAGAAAGTACAATGAACTCAAAATAGACTAATCTCAAAGAGATTCCACCTAGGCAAAACATAATCATATTTTTTTGAAAGTAAAAAAGGGAATCATGAAAGTAGAAGGAACAAACTGATTCATGATATATAAGGAGTCTTCAAAAAGTTGATAGCTAACTTTCCATCAGAAACTCTGAGGCTAGAAGTCTATAGAGTGACATATTTAAAGTACTAAATTGAAAAACAAACTGTATACAGGAATTCTATATGAAGGAACCCTATCCTTCAAATATAAAGAAGAAGTTAAAATGTTCATATTTTTTTTTTAATGAGAGAATATGTTACTAGAACCAGCCTTCCACAAAATACAAAAGGCAATCTTTCAAGCCAAAATGAAGGGACATTAAACAAGAACTTTAACATGTACAAAGAAATACAACTAACTACACAATAAAAGCAATTACACAGGTAAATATAACCAACAGCATTAAAATATTTTAATGGTAATTATTTTCTCCTCCTACCTGATTTAAAAGATGAGAATATAAAGCAACAATTAAAAAGTTGTTGATTGTATTATAAATAATAATGAATTATTAGGATGACTATGATGACAGAAAGGAGGAAGTAAAGAGTGCTCTATTAGAGCAGAACTTTTATATAGTATTATAAATAAATTGGCATTTTTCTGAATGAGGTTATTTAAGTTACAATGTTAATTGTATTTCCTAGAACAATCACTAATAACATAACTCAAAATATAGTAAATGGAATAAAAAGAGTTGGGGCTCAGAAAAGAATACTCCAAAATATGACACTTAAGTAGGCCGAGTGTCTTGAATTAAATGAAATTGGAAGGTCTTTGAAGCTGCCTCAGAACCAGTAATTTTCTAACATTCTTTTATTTCAATATTGAGCAAAGGGGTAAGTCCCTTATAAAACCATTGGATCTCGTGAGAACTCAGTCACCATTACTAGAACAGCATGGGGAAAATTAGACAACACACTCCCAAATAACCAATGGTCCAATGGAGAAATAAAATGAAAAAATAGAAAATATTTTAAGATGACTGAAAATGAAAATGCAATATACCAAAATGTATGACGTGCATCTAAATCAGTGTTTACATGTAAATGTGTGACTCTACAGCAAGAGTCCTCAATCCCTGACCATGGATCAGTACTGGTCTACGGTCTGTTAAGAACCAGGTCACACAGCAGGAGATGAGTAGCGGGCAAGTGAGTATTATCACCAGAGCCCCCCTCTTGTCAGATCAGTAGTCACATTAGATTCTCATAGAAACACTAACCCTAATGGGAACTGCATATGTGATTGTTGCATGTTCCTTATGAGAATCTAGTGTTTGATTATGTGAGGTAGAGTAGTTTCATCCCCAAACCATCCCCATCCCCATTCCCTTGCTGCTATGAAGAAATATCCGAGAATGTGTAATTAATAAAGAAAAGATATTTCATTGACTCACATGGATGGGGAGGCCTCAGGAAACTTACCATCGTGGCAGAAGGCACCTCTTCACAGGACATAGTAGAGAGAATGAGTGCCAAGCAAAGGGGGACACCCCTTATAAAACTATCAGATATTGTGAGAACTTACTCATTGCCTCAAGAATAGCAAGGGAGAAACCTCCCCCATGATTCAGTTATCTCCATCTGGTCCCAGTTCAAGATGAAATTTGCGTGGAGACAAAGAGCCAAACCACATCATTCTACTACTGGCCCCTCCCAAATCTCATGTCCTCACATTTCAAAATAAAATCATGCCCTTTCAACAGTCCCCCAAAGTCGTAACTTAATCCAGCATTAACCCAAATGTCTAAGTCCAAAGTCTCATCTGATACAAGGCAAGTCCCACCTGCCTATGAACCTGTAAAATTAAAAGCAAGTTAGTTACTTCCTGGATACAATGTGGGGTACAGGCATTGAGTAAACACATCAATTCTAAATGGGAGAAAATGGCCAAAACAAAAGGGCTACAGGGCCCATGCAAGTCCAAATTTTAACAGGGTAGTCATTAAACTTTAAAGTTCCAAAATGATCTCCTTTGATTCCATGTCTCACATCAAGGTCATGCTGATGCAAGAGGTAGGCTCCCATGACCTTGTGCAGCTCTGCCCCTGTGGCTTTGCAGGACACAGCCTCCTCTCAACTTCTTTCACATGCTGATGTTGAGGGTCTGTAGCTTTCCCAGGTGCACAGTGCAAGCTGTCAGTGGATCTATCAGTCTGGGGTCTGGAGGATTGTGGCCTTCTTTTCACAGCTCCACTAGACAGTGCCCCAGTGGGAATTGTGTGGGGGCTGTAATCCCACACTTCCCTTCTGAACTGCCTTAGCAGAGTTTCTTCTTGAGGGCTCTGCCTTTGCAGCAAACTTCTGCCTGGACATCCAGGCATTTCTATACATCCTCTGAGATCAAAGTTGAGGTTCTCTAACCTCAATCCTTGACTTCTGTGCATCTACAGGCTCAACACCATGTGGAAGCTGCCAAGGCTTGGGGCTTGCATCCTCTGAAGCAGTGGTCCAAGCTGTACTTTTGTGTCTTTTAGCTATGACTAGAGCTGACACAGCTCAGACACAGGGCACTATGTTCCAAGGCTGCATAGAGTAGGGGGATCCTAGGCCTGGCACACAAAACCATTTTTCCCTCCTAGACCTCTGGACCTGTGATGGGAGTGGCAACCGTGAAGGTCTCTGACATGCCCTGGAGACATTGTCCCCATTGTTTTAGTCATTAATATTTGACTCCTTGTAACTTAAGCAAATTTCTGTAGCCATCTTGAATTTTTCCCCAGAAGGTGAAATTTTCTTTTATATCACATTGTCAAGCTGCAAATTTTTCAAACATTTATGCTCTACTTCCTCTTGAATGTTTTGCCACTTAGAAATTTCTTCTGCCAGATACCCTATATCATGTCTCTCAACTTCAACTTTCCTCAGATCTCTAGGGCAGAGGCCAAATGCTATCAGTCTCTTTATTAAAGCATAGGAAAAATTACCTTTATTCCAGTTCCCAACAAGTTCCTTGTCTCCATTTGTGGCCACCTCACCGTGGACTTCATTGCTCCTATTACTATCAGCATTTTGGCCAAAGTCATTCAACAAGTCTCTAGGACGTTCCAAACTTTCCTCCATCTTCCTGTCTTCTTCTGATTGCTCATAACAAGAATGCTCCAAACTTTTCTATGTTTTCTTGTCTTCTTAGCCTTCCAATCTGTTCCAACCTCTGCCTTCTCCCCAGTTCCAAAGTCACTTTCACATTTTTGAGTATCCTTATAGCAGCACCCACTCCTGGTACAAATTTCCTGTATTAGTCCATTCTCACACTGCTATAAGGAAATACCCAAGACTGGGTAACACATAAGAAAAAGAAGTTTAATTGACTCACAGTTCTGTATCACTGGGGAATCCTCAGATACTTATAATAATGGTGGAATGCACTCGTTTATAGGGCAGCAGGATGGAGAATTAATATTGAGCAAAGGGGTAAGCCCTTTATAAAACTATTGGATCTCATGAGAACTCACTCACCATTTATAGAGCAGCATGGAGAAAATTGTCTTCATGATTCAATTATATTCTCCTCAAGTATTTGTTATTTGTGTTACAAACAATCAAATTATACACTTTTAGTTGTTTTTAAATATGCAAATAAATTTGTACTGACTATAGTCACCCTGTTGTGTTATGAGATACTACCTTTTATTCATTCTTTATAAATAGTTTCTGGTACCTATTACTGATCCCTACTTCCCTCACAATCCCCACTACCCTTCCCAGCCTCTAGTAACCATCCTTCTACTCTCTATCTCCATGAGTTCAATTGTTTTGATGTTTAGCTCCCACATACAACTGAGAAATTGTGAAATTTGTCTTTCTGATTCTGATTTATTTTACTTTACATAATGACCTCAAGTTCCGTCCATGTTGTTGTCAATAATAGGATCACATTTTCTCATGGCTGAATTCTACTCCTTTGTGTATATATACCATATTTTCCTTATTTATTTATCTGTTGATGGTCACTTAGGTTGTTTCTAAATCTTGGCTGCTATGAAAAGGGCTTAAACAAACAGGGGAGTGCAGATATCTCTTCAATATACTGATTTTCTTTCTTTTGGGTACATATCCAGCAGTGGAAGTGCTGAGTTTTATGGCAGCTCTATTTTTAATCTGTTGAGGAATCTCCAAACTGTTCTCCATAGTTGTACTAATTTCTCTTCTATCAACTGTACAAGGGTGCCCTTTTCTCCACATCCTCTCCAGCATTTATTATTGCCTGTCTTTGGGATAAGAGTCAATTTACCTGGAGTGAAATAGTATCTCACTGTAATTTTGATTTGCATTCCTCTGGTGATCAGTGAATTAGAGCACCTTTTCATATGCCTCTTTTTCATTTGGATTTTTTTTTTTTTGATAAATATCTATTCAAATAATTTGCTCACTTTTTCATTGAATTATTAGATTTTTTTTCCTATACAGTTGCTTGACCTCCTTATATAATCTGGCTATTATCCCTTTTCAGATGGATATTTTGCACATATTGTCTCCCATTCTGTGGGTTGTCTCTTCACTTTTTTGATTGTTCCCCTTGATGTGCAGAAGCCCTTTAACTTAATGTAATCCCATTTGTCCATTTTTACTTTGATTGTATGCCCTTGTGAGTTATTGCTCAAGACATTTTTGCCCAAACCAATATCCTGGGGCATTTCCTCAATGTTTCTTGTAGTAGTATTATAGTTTGAGGTATTAGATTACAGTGTTTAATCCATTTTGATTTGATTTTTGTATATCCCAAGATATATGGTTTCATTATTTCGCATATGCATATACAGTTTTCCCAGCACCATTTATTAAAGATACTGTTTTTTATCCCTAGTGTGTGTTCTTGGCACTATTGTTGAAAATGACTTCATTGTAGGCATATGTTTCTGGGATCTCTATTCTGTTCCATTGGTTTATATTTCTGTCTCTATGCCAGGATTACGCTATTTTGGTTACTATAGCTTTGCAGTATAATTTAAAGTCAGGTAATGTAATTCCTTCAGTTTTGTTCTTTTTGCTCAGGATTGCTTTGACTATTTTGGGTCATTTGTGATTTCATATAAATTTTGGAATGTTTTTTTCTTTGAAGAACGTCATTGGTATTATGATAGGAATTGCATTGAATCTTCAGATAGCTTTGAGTAAGTAGTTTTATCATTTTAAGAATATTGATCTTTCCAATTCATAAACATGGAATATCTTTCCTTTTTTTCTGTCCTCTTTAATTTTTTTTAATCAGTGTATTATAGTTTTTACTACTACTACAGAGATCTTTCACTTCTTTGGTTAAGTCTGTTCCTAGGTATTTGGCTTTATTTGTGGCTAGTCTAAATGTGATTATTTTAATTTCTTTTTCAGTTTGTTCACTATTGGCATATAAAATACTATTGATTTTGCATGTTGATCTTGTATCCTGCACCTTTATTAAATTTGTTTATTAATTCTAATAGTTTTTTGATGGAGTCTTTAGGTTTTAGATTTTTTTCAAGTATAAGATCATGTCATCTGCAAACAAGGATAACTTGACTTATATCTTTCCAATTTGGATGACATTTCTTTCCTTCTCTTGTCGATTGTTGTAGCTAGGACTTCCATTACCATGTTAAATAATAATGGTGAAAGTGGGCATCCTTGTCGTGTTTCAGATCTTAGAGGAAAGGCTTTCAGTTTTTTTTCCCATTCAGTATGATACTAGCTGTGGGTCTGTTATATATGCCTTTTATTATGTTAAGGTAAGTTCCTTCTCTGCCTAATTTTTCTGAGGGTTTTTCATCATGAAGGAATGTTGGACTTTATCAAATGCTTTTTCAACATTAATTGAAATGATTATATACTTTTTTATCTTTCATTCTATTGATACAATGTATCACATTGATTGACTTGTGTATGTTGAATCATTCTTGCATCTTTGGGGTAAATCGTACGTGGTCATGATAAACACTTTTTAAATGTATTGTTGAATTGGGTTTGCTAGTATTTTTTTAAGGATTATTGTATCAATATTTATCAGATATATTGGCCTATAGTTTTCATTTTTTGATGTGTCTTTGATTTAATTATAAGGGTAATCCTGGCCTTGTAGAATAAGTTTGGAAGTATTCCCAATTCCTCTATTTTTCAGAATAGTTTTGTACAATGGTATTAGTTCTTCTTTGAATGTTTGGTGGAATTCAGCAGTGAAGCCATTAGGTTCCAGGCTTTTCTTTATTGGAAGACATTTTATTATGTCTGTGATTTCATTACTTGTTATTGGCCTATTCATGGTTCAGTCTTGGTAGGTTGCATGTGTCTAGGCATTTATTCATTGCCTCTAAATTTTTTCGCACATATTTGCTGATGGCAGCCACTAACGATCCTTTGTATTTCTTCAGTGTCAGTTGTAATGTCTCCTTTTTCATCTCTGACTGTATTTATTTGGATCTTTCCCTTTTTTTCCATTAGTCAGGATAAAGGATTGTCACTTTTATTTATCTTTTACAAGAAAACCAACTTTTCATTTTATCCATCTTTTGTATTGTTTTCTTCATTTCAAATTCATTTATTTCTTCCCTGATCTTTATTATTGCTTTTATCCTATTAATTTAGGGTTTGATTTGCTATTGTTTTTCTAGTACTTTAAGATTCATTATTCAGCTATTTACTTGAAGTTTTTATTTTTTTGATGCATTATTAGGCTATTTACTTGAAGTTTTTATTTTTTTAATGAAGGCATTTATAGCTACAAATTTTACTTTTACAACTGTTTTCACTGTATCCCATAAGTTTGGGTAAGTTGTGTTTCCATTATCACTTCTTTCAAGAAAATTTTCAATTTACTTCTTAATTTTTTCACTGTCCTTCTGGTCATTCTGCAGCACATCATTTAATTTCCATGTGTTTGTATAGTTTCCAAAATTCATCCTGTTATTGATTTCTAGTTTTACTTCCCTGTGGTCAGGAAAGATGCTTGATGTTATTTCAATTGTTTTGAATGTTTTAAAACTGTTTTATGACTTAACCTGCTGTCTATCTTTGAGGATAATTTATGTGCAGAGAAGAATATGTATTCTGCAGCCTTTGGATGAAATGTTTCATAAATATCTATTGCATCCATTTGGTCTATAGTGCAGATAAAGTCTGATTTTATTTATTTATTTATTTATTTATTTATTTATTTATTTATTTTTCTGTCTCAGAAATCTGTACAGTGCTGAAAGTGGGGTGTTGAAGCTACCAGTTATAATTATATTGAGGTTATCTCTTTCTTTAACTCTAATAATATTTGCTTTATATATTTAAGTGCTGTGGTGTTTGATGTTCACATATTTATAAACATTATATCTTCTTGGTTAATTGACCTCTTTATCACTATATAATGATATTGCCTCTTCTCACAGTTTTTGCCTTGAAATTCTTTTTGTCTAATATATTTATATCTACTCTTACTCTTTTTGGTTTCCAATGGTATGGAACTCTTTTTCCATTCATTTATTTTCAATCTATGTGTATGTTTATAGGTGAAGTGTGTTTCTTTTAGGCAACAGATCACTGGGTTTTGCTTTTTTATTCATTCAGCATTTCCATGCCTTTTGATTAGAGAGTTTAGTCCATTTTCATTCTGTATTATTATTGATAAGTAAGAACTGCCATTTTGTTTCTGGCAATTACTCCTGCCATTTTGTTTACTTTTTTTGATTGCTTTGTGGTTTTGTGTTCTTTCTATTTTTCCTTCCTGGCTTCCTTTTAGTGAAAGTGATTTTCTCCAGCCATATAATTTAATCTCTTGCTTTTTATTTTTTGTGTATCTGTGGTAGGTTTTTCAACTTGTGGTTTCCTTGAGGCCTTGCAAACACTATCTTGTAACCAATTACGTTAAATTGATGACAACCTAACAGTAATTGCATAAACAATCATGCAGAAAGAAAACTAATAAAATTTCTACACTGTGATTTGTTTTGCCAGTTTAAAACTTTTTGTTATTTCTCTTTATGTCTTATTGTACTATGTCTTCAAATGTTGTCGTATTTGTTTGGTTCATAATTTAATCTTTCTATATCAAATAAAAGCAGTTTACACAACACAATGACATTGTTATAATATTCTGTGTTTTCTGTGTGCTATTACCAGTGAATTTTGTACCTTCAGCTGACTTCTTGTTGCCCATTAGCACACTTTCTCCTTCAGATTGCAGAGTACCCTTGATCATTTGTGTAAGATAGGTCTGGTATTGATGAAATCTCTCAGTTTCTGTTTATATAGGAAGGTCTTTATTTCTCCCTCATTCTTGAAGGTTATTTTTACCAGATACACCATTTTAGGATAAAAAGTTTTTTCTTTTTTTTTTTCCTTCAACACTTTAAATATGTCATGCCACTCTGTCTTGACCTGTAAGATTTCCACTGAAAAACCTATGTATTGGAATTCCATTGCTATTTGTTTCTTTTATTTTGCTGCTTTTAGTATTCTTTCTTCATCCTTGACATTTGGAGTTTGTTTATTAAATACCTTGAGATAGTACTCTCTGGGTCAAATCTGTCTGGTGTTCTGCAACCTTCTTGTACTTGAATATTGATATCTTTCTTTAACTTGGGGAAGTTCTCAGATATTATCCCTTTTTATAAACTTTCTACCCCTGTATTTTTCTCTACCTCCTCTTTAAGGCCAATAGCTCAGATTTTGGGGGCTATGTTCTGAATCTTGTAGGCATACTTATTGTTTTATTCTTTTTTTCTGTTGTCTCTTCTGAATGTGTATTTTGAAATAGCCTATCTTCAAGCTCACAAATTCTTTCTTCTGCTTGATAAATTCTGCTATTAAGAGACTCTGATGCATTCTTTAGTATGTCAGTTGCACAGTTCACTTTAGAATTTCTGCTTTTTTATTATTTCAATCTCCTTGTTAAATTTATCTGAGAGAATTCTGAGTTCCTTCTCTGTGTTGTCTTGAATTTATTTGAGTTTTCTCAATGTAGCTATTTTGAATTCTCTGTCTGAAAGGTCACATATCTCTGTTTCTTTAGGACTCATCGCTGGTGTCTTATTTAGTTCATTTGGTGATTTCATGTTTTCTTGGATAGTCTTGATGCCTGTAAATGTTTGTCAGTGTCTGGACATTGACAGGTTTGATATTTAGTTTAGTCTTCAAAATCTGGACTTGTTTGTGCCCATCCTTCTTGGGAAGACTTTTCAGGTATTAAAAAACTCTTGGGTTTCAAGTCCAATAATGCTGTGCTTCTTGCAGACTCACAGAGGTACCATCTTTGTGGTCTTGGATAAGATCCAGAATTATGTGAATTACTAGATAGAGATTCTATTCTTTTCCCTTAGTTTCCCCCCAACAAATAGAAGCTCTTTCTTTCTGTTCTGAGCTTTCTGGAACTTAGAGTTGAGAAAAACAAATATCCCTGTGGCCACCACTACTGTGATTTCACTGGGTCAGACCTGAAGCCAGCACAGAACTGGGTTTTGCTCAAGGCCCACTATAACCACTACTTGGCTACCACCTATAATCAATCAAGGCTCAAGACTCTATGATCAGCAGATGGTGAATCCAGCCAGATTTGTGTCCCTCCTTTTAGGTCAGTGAGTTCCCCAGACCCCAGGTGGATCCAGAGATATTGTCCAGAAGCCAGGGATTAGATTCAAAGACCTTAGAAATTTACCTGATGTTCTATTCTACGTCTGGTAAGCTGGCACTCAAACCACAAATAAAGTCCTTCCTGCTCTTTCCTCCTCTTTCCATAGGCAGAAAAGTCTCTCCCTGTGGTCACTGTCACCACTGGCCCATACGGGTTTCTGCTAGGCCACTGACATTGTTCACTTAAAGCCCAAGGGCTCTTCAATTAACATGTGGTGGATACAATCAGGTCTGGGACTAACTCCTCAGAGCATTGGCCTCCCTGTTAGCTAGCTCAGGGCTGGTCCACAAATGCTAACCAGAAGCTGGGCCTGGACTTAGGGACCTCAAGAGCCTGCTTGGTGCTCTACACCACTGTGGCCGAACTGGTACCTAAGGTGCAATACAAAGTCCCCTTTACTTTTCCCTCTGCTTTTCTCAAATATAGCCACCACACTATACCCACCACAGCTTAGAATGTGCTGGGTCACAACTGAAAGCAGCACATCTCAGAGCCCAAGGCTCATGGCATACTACCTAGGTATCACTGTTGTTTTTTCAAGGTCCATGGGTTCTTTAGTCAGCAAGTGATTAATCCTGCCAAAACTGGGTCCTTCCCTTCAAGGAAATGGGTTCTTTTCTGGGCCAGAGAGTATCTTAAAATGTCATCCATGAGCTAGGGCCTGGAATGGGGCCTCATAACTCTACCTGGTGCCCTATCCTACTGTTGTTTTGCTGATATCCAAGATGTAAGATAAAGGCCTCTTTACCCATCATTCTCCTCTTTTCAAGCAATAGGAAGGTGTCACTTTCATTACACTTCCTGGGGTTAGGAGAAAGGTGGTGCAAGCACTCCCTTTGCTGCCCAGTCTGGTGTGTCCCTAGGTCACATGCCCCTCAAGTCCACTGGCTCTAAGCCAACCCAGGACTAACACTTGCCTAGAATTTGCAGTACTTATGTCCTAGGCTGCCTTTCAATTTTACCTATGACTGCAGAGTTTTTGGGCTGCCATAGTGAAGCCTGCAGAGAAACTCAAACTCTTACCACTGGGATGGGCTATTACCCTTCAGCTAGGTGCAGTCCAAATGCTCCCTCTGTGTGAAGGTGCTGACTGATCCCATCTTGGCTTTGTTCTCTGCTGACAGGCAGCATTGACTTTCAATGTAAAGTATTCTAGTCACTGAACTCTTTATCCCCCAAGTGCACAGATTCTCTCTTGGCACAGTACTGTTGTGATAGGACAATGTGGGAGGGGTGACATCCAAGGTTCAAGATGTTGTCTTAGCTTCTTTAGTGCATCTTTCAGTGAAAACCAGGTGTTGTGATTGCTCACCTGGTTTTTGCTTCTTGTGTTGGTGCTTTTTTTGTATGTAGTTATTTGTTAAAATTTGCTGTTTCTGCATGTAGGATGAATGGTATAGTTCAGCCATCTTGCTCTACCCTTAGAAATATATTTTGATATTTTAGAAATATGTCTCGATTACATAAGTGGGTAAAAGTGAGAAGTTTGAAAGATAGCTGGATATTCTATCATGAACAAAATATTCAATCATCCATTCATTCATTCATTCAAATATACTCATTGAGGAATACCTGCTCCATTTCAGGCATCATGCTGGATAACTGTGAAAAAGAAAAAAGGCAGATCCCTATGGTCACTGATTGTAACAAAGTTATATTCTGGTGAGAAACAGAAATACATTTTTGTTTTCCATCCTTGAAAAGAAGATATTCAAAATCCCTTTGAAATGGAATATTCTGGCTTTCATGACAAGAAAGATATTTGGGAATAGGCAAAAATTGAAACAGAAAAATACAGAGTTTTTTTCCTTTAAATTATGCCAGAATTGAAAAAAGCTCATGACTGAGCTCAGGTCTCTACTGCCTAAGGAAGTATGTGAATTCAGGTGCCTATATGAACTAATAATTATTTTAAGTTTTATTTCCAGTATGAAAGGATTCGTCTTCCTTATAGGGTTTCTGCAGCCCCTCAGACAGAACACAGAGAAAACCCAGACATTGGAGCAGGGACATGGGCAAACTGGAGCTATAGAAAATTCAGAGGGTCAAGAAATGGAGGTAGTGTTTACACATGGACACAGTAGAAGAATCTGACTAGCAGTACTTGGCTGTCACTGAGTCCCGTGCTTCCCAGAAGCCATGGTGCATGCCCATGACCTTTGTCTCCCCAGCACTGAGGCACGACATCAGTTTCCCTTTATCATCTATTCTACTATGCTCACTTAAGTTATTTTGAGCATGAAGCTATCTAAGAGACCCTTGCCTTAGTAGATATGGTAAGATTCTGAGTATAGACAGAATTTGCGATAGAAGTTATGAACCATAAACATAAAGTATTTGAGGATTCCACAATTCTAGTAGGGGAAAAATAAATTCTAAGGGATTTGAAGAGAATATGACGGAGGAGAAGTGATCAGTGTAGTCACTGGGTCCGTGGAAACAGGGTCCCCACTCTGCTCAGTGACTTCTGAGCAGAGAACAGGGAGACAGCAAAAATCCCAACTATGCATCTGATTCTGACAGCTAAAATTATTTATGCCACAGAGAGATAGCAACACCTGAGAATAGAAACAGTTCTGTGATGTGGTTGGACATACGGTAACAGTATCTTTCAGAGGAATTCCTCTGCTGAGCATGACCTAGGAGGGAAAAAAAAATGATTTTTGTGTGCCTATGCATGGCGCAGAATTAAATATGAAGGCCATTAGAATTGAAGCTGTTCTGCCAAGAGAAATGAGAGGTGTCCCAGCAGATTCCTACATGGACAAACTGTGTAGAAGACCAGATTCTAGAACATCCACATTCCACCTCATGTCCACCAATACCTTAGTGTTGAATGAAATTTTGGAAAATTGACACTTTTATCAAGTTGAATAAAGAAAAAGAAAGTTACATTATGTGGACCCAAATTTGTGGACTGAGATGTATATCCACCAAAATTCAGTGACAAAGGCAGCAATTTGAGAAAATTCATTCAGATAAAGTAACAATTGGGTACTCGGACTTGCAGTCTCTTCCAGAGAAGATATAACACCAATAACTTGGCAAGACATTAGAGAGGATCCTGGATAGGCCTGGGCAGCCACCTTAGCCATACTGGCTAAAAGTGCTCATAATCTCTTTGCAAAATGTTATTTAGAAACTTCACAATCGCACACAAAACCACACATTTGTTCCTTTAGAGCATGGGTTTAGATTTCTTCAGAAGCGATTTTGTTGTCCTGATAAGGTTTCCGTGAGGAATTCCTACAGACTGTTAAAGGTGTCTGATATTTATGCTTTAGGTCTTACCTAAGTCTAACATTGATTCCAGAAGCATAGAGTGGAAAAACCCAATAAGCAACCTCCTTAGAGATGCTGCCCTAATGAGGTTTATTTCTTCCTGGGTACGTTGCCTGACACACTTGCACCTGATACTTTTGGTGTTTCCTTATGAGCAGATCACGTTTTTTCACTTCTGCTTTTGAGAATTCACAGTAAGTGGATTCACATATAACGAAATAGATTCATCACTACGCCCTATACTTTTTCTGACTATTTCTTCAGTAGTCAAGTGTACTTTTAAAAAATGAAACAGATGATGAAACAGAGGGGACAATGTTCAGAATAAAAGTCCACATAATGAGCACCTATCAACCCTACCTTGTTACAATTTACAAGTAGATTTGTTAAAACAACAGGGCAAGTTTCCTAGGCTAATTCATTGGTGAATTCTAGAATATTATATCAATAAAATTAAAATCTCTATATGTTCTTTATTGCTTTTATTCTTTTCTCCCACACTACCATCTCCTTTCCTGATTATTATTGCTTTTCCTCGAAGGTGTTCTTTTTTTTTTTTTTTTTTTTTTTAATCCCCTGAGGGCCATTTCTTGTGGCAGTACATGCTCTGCCCCCATTTCTCATTGTTTTGACTTCACTATATTATTTCTGGTGACATTGCAGGACTTCCAAGTGGCTCTCACTTCATATAATTTATCAACTTTTCCTGCCCATTCAGTGTCATTTTGATGTTTTTCTGAGCAGCTGGCAGCAGCACAACAGACCTAAAACACGACAGAACTGGCAGAACCCAGACGTGAACAGTTACGCCGGAAAACACTGTCCAACACAAATAATTCAGAACTAATTTAATGAAAACACGATGATGTACATGTTTGTGTGAGACTAGGAAGAGCAGAAAAATAAAATACGCATACACATATACACATATCAAACACATTCAGTGAGCATTTAGTAGTAAATCATAGGATGCTTAAACTTGAAAATAACTTAAGATCAACAACCCAATATGAGAAAACTGAATGTTAATCATCATGATGGGGTAGAGATGGACATGAACTTGTTCTCCTCACCCAGAAAAGTTTCCATTCCAGTATGTAGTATACTGACAGGATAAATGCATAATTTTTATCAGTCACAAATGTTTAACTATCTGCTCTTTTAAAATTGTCATTTCCCCCTTTTGATTAAGATAGCCATGGTTTTAATGTTTGATATCAAGAACTGTTTTGATTTGGACCTGATTAGTGTTCATCGATATATTTCCAGTCTAGTAAAACCTGAGATGAAATTTAGTCTCCAAATAATCTATACAACAGTTTTTAATCTTTTCACATTTTTACTTTATTTTCAGGAATATATACTTTTTATCTTCTAATCTTTCTAGTACTTTTTAAAAAATTTTGCTACTGTGCTTTATATTTCTAAGAGCTCAGTCTTGATCTCTAAAAAAGGTTTTTTATTTATTCATTTATTTTATTTTTATTATTTTTTTGAGACAGGGTCTCACTCTATCACCCAGGCTGGAATGCAGTGGCGCAATCTTGGCTCACTGCAACCTCTGCCTCCCAAGTTCAAGAGATTCTTATTTCTCAGCCTCCTAAGTAGCAGGGATTACAGGCATGTGCCACCATGCCCAGTGAATTTATATCATTTTTTATTTTTTTGAGACAGACTCTCGCTCCGTCACCCAGGCTGGAGTGCAGTGTTATGATCTCAGCTCACTGCAACTTCCACCTCCTGGGTTCAAGCTATTCTTCCGCCTCAGCCTCCTGAGTAGCTGGGGACAGCAGGCATGCGCCACCACACCTGGCTAATTTTTGTATTTTTAGTAGAGATGGGGTTTCACTATTTTGGCCAGGCTGGTCTCAAAATCCCGACCTCATGATCCACCTCCCTCAGCCTCCCAAAGTGCTGGGATTACAGGCGTGAGTCACCGCATCTGGCGTTATTTTACTTTTAGTAGAGACAGGGTTTCACCATGTTGGCTAAACTGGTCTCGAACTCTTGGTCTCAAGTGATCCACCTGCCTCGGCCTCCCTAAGTGCTGGGATTACTGGCAATACCCACTGTGCCCAGCCTAAAACTTTATTTTTTAAACTCTGGTTCTTATTTTATGGGTTATATAACTTCACTTAGCACTCTGAGGATGAGAACTGTTTTTATTTTTACATTTTTTGTTTTTTTAATTCCTCCTACAAAATATATTATCCTTCTAAGTTTTACCATAGTAGTAGTTGTGGTTTATTTGTTTGTTCAATTCTTCAGGTAGTCTTTATCTTCCAGATTAGAGTTTTTATTTTTATTTTTTTTCTCAGCTATCTGGCATTCCTTAGATGTTTGCTCATATTTAAAAATTGAGAACCAAAAACCTCTTTAGAAATTTTGAGGTCAGGTGCAGCACAACAAATATGAACTTCATTTTTGACTAATTTTGTTGAGTCATTTCACTGGGGATTTTTAATGTAAATATCTTCTCTTTCAATGGTCACATTTTGAGAAAAAGTATTTCCAAACCTATAACTTGAGTAAGAAATCAGTTTTCTAATACTCTAGACATGACTGAGAGAGGAGTGCTGGAAATCTTAGAAGCCATCATGTAAACATTCACTTAATCACCCTCTTTTGAGTATATGCTACCCTACACTGGACCTAGTATCTTTCAATCCAGATACTCTGTTAATCTCTCCAATCTTCTACTATCACTGAGAAGAAAAGGTGAAGGCTAAAGACTTCTTATATGAATTTGTAACCAAATCTCCTGTTTTCAGCCCAGTATTCAAACCTCCTTCAATGATACCTTTTGTCACCATGTTATATGATGGATTTTTAAAAAATTCATGAAAAATGTGTATTATGAAAAAACTACACATGGATTGTTTAAAGTTGCACCAACATAAATCTATACTAACTTGTTATAACATATACAGGATATATTTTGAGGCACTAAGAAGCATATGACATCTGTTTGAAAAAGCTCTTATTAGAGTGACATGAATTCTGCTAAATTTGAAGTAGGAATGAATATCAAAATAATGGTGAAGCTGGGGTGTAAGAATGTTGAAATCACTAATACTTTACAAAAAGTTTATGGGGAGAGTGCCTCCAAATAAATCAACAGTTTACAAGTAGATAACTTATCTTAAGAAGGGATTGGACAGTGTTGAAGATAGAGCTCACAGCAGTAGACCATTCACATATATTTGCAAGAAAAAATCTTGTGTGTACGTTCATTGAAGAGGACCAACGATTCAGCAGAAACAACAGCCCATACCATAGTCATCTCTGTTGGCTCAGCTTACAAAATTCTGACTGAAAAATTAAAGTTACAAACACTCGATTCAATGAGTGCCAAAACTTCTGTACTCAGGTTGACTGCAGAAAAGAGCAGAACTTTCAATGGAAATTTTAAACAGTGGGATCAAGATCCTGAAGCATTTCTTCAAAGAATTGTAACAGGTGATGGAACATGACTTTACAGGTATGATCCTGAAGATAAAGCAAAATCAAAACAATGGCTACCAAGAGGTGAAAATGGTTCACTCAAAGCAAAAGTGGAACAGTCGAGAACAAACATCATGGCAACTGTTTCCTGGGAAGCTCAAGGCATTTTGCTTGTTGACTTTCTGGAAGGCCATAGAATGACAAAATCTGCTTATTATGAGAATACTTTGAGAAAGTTAGCCATGGCTGTATCAGAAAAATGTCCAGGAAAGCTTTATCTGAGTGTTCTCCACCAGGTCAATGCTCCTGCTCATTTCTCTCATCAAAAAAGGGCAATTTTGGAAGAGTTTTGATGGACAATCATTAGACATCCACCTATAGTCCTGACTTGGCTCCTTCCAACTTCTCTATTTTCTAATCTTAAAGAAATCTATAGAGGGCACCCATTTTTCTTCAGTTAAGTAACACTGTATTGATACAATTAAACTCCTACAGCACTCATTTATTTAGAAGTGAACTAAATGGCTGGTATCATTGCTTACAAAACTGTCTTGAAGTTGATGGAAGCTTATGTTGAGAAATAAAGTTGATATTTTTATTTTTATCTTTGAATTTAATTTGTTTATGAATGTTTTGGTGTCTTCTCTTAGGTATTTTGGTGGCTGTGCCTTACATATTTTTTTCCTTGCTGATAGCTTTCCCTCTTCTAATTTAGTCAGTTCATCTTTCATTTTTCAAAATTATATTTTAATTCTCTTGATTCTTTTTCTCTTCATCCTCATGAATTTGTTTTGACCTATTTCCCAGAACTAAGGTTCTCTGAGTAAGTGTTCACTGTAGTTAATCTTCAGTCTTTACATTAATGTCTAACTTCTTTTTAGATGCTTAAATTGTTATTAGTACTTGTAAAATCAATAGGGAAGGATTCCACTTTGGTTCTTCTGTCAATTAAAGTAAGTGCCTGGTGGAACAAGTATCTGAGAGTATTCTCTAAGAAATATACACCAAACAATCCCTGAAATTTAATCTTCTATTCTATTTGGCTAGACAGGAGACTTAACTATTTTTTTACTGCATTCATACATCCTTCATTAATAAAAGCATGACTTTACCCAATATAATAACCCAACTTTACTTAGTTAACTGTAAATTATCAAATATCCTTCCATATTACATGACATTAATTATACGAGAATATATTTAAAAGCTATGACAAACTCACAGCCAACATAATATTAAATAGGGAAAAGTTGAAAGCATTCCCTCTGAGAACTGGAACAAGACAAGGATGTCCACTCTCACCACTCCTCTTCAACATAGTACAGAAAGTCCTAGCCATAGCAATCAGACAAGAGAAGTAAATAAAGGGCATCCAAATTGGTAAAGAGGAATTCGAATTGTCACTGTTTGCTGATGATAGGATCATTTATCTAGAAAACCCCAAATACTCCTCCAAAAAGGTCCTAGAACTGGTAAATTAATTTAACAAAGTTTCTAGATACAAAATTAATGTACACAAATCAGTAGCTCTTCTATATATCAACAGCAACCAAGCTGAGGATCAAATCAAAAACACAACCCCTTTTACAATAGCTGCAAAGTAAAATAAAATAAAATAGTTTGTACTATACCTAACCAAGGAAGTGAAAGACCTCTACAAGAAAAACTACAAAACACTGATGAGAGAAATCACAGACAACACAAACAAATGGAAACACATCCCATGTTCATGGATGGGTTGAATCAACATTGTGAAAATGACCATAATGGCAAAAGCAATCTACAAATTCAATGAAATTCCCATCAAAATACCACCATAATTACTCACAAAATTAGGAAAAACAACTATAAAATTCATATGGAACCAAAAAGAGCCCACAGAGCCAAAGCAAGACTAAGCAAAACTAATAAATCTGGAGGCATCACATTACCTAATTTCAAACTATACTATAAGGCTATAGTCACCAAAATAGCATGGTACTGGTAGAAAAATAGGCACATAGACCAATGAAACAGAACAAAGAACCCAGAAATTAAATACAATACTTACAGCCAACTTATCTTTGACAAAGAAAACAGAAACATAAAGTGGGGAAAGAACACCCTTTTCAACAAATGGTCCTGGAATAATTGGCTAGCCACATGTAGAAGAATGAATGAAATTCTTATCTCATCTCTCACCTTATACAAAAATCAACTCAAGATGCATTAAGGGCTGAAACTATAAAAATTCTAGAACATTGGAAAAATTTTCTAGACATTGGCTTAGACAAGGATTTTATGGCCAAGAACCCAAAAGCAAATGCAATAATAACAAAGATAAATTTCTGGGACTTAATTAAACTAAAGAGCTTTTTTTTTTTTTTTTTTTTTTTTTTGGTGAGATGGAGTCTCACTCTCACTCTGTCTCCCAGGCTACAGTGGTGCAGTGGCTTGATCGATCTCGGCTCACTGCAAGCTCTACCTCCTGAGTTCACGCCATTCTCCTGCCTCAGCATCCCAAGTAGCTGGGACTACAGGTGCCCACCACCATGCTGGGCTAATTTTTTTGCACTTTTAGAAGAGACAGGGTTTCACCATGTTAGCCAGGAGGGTCTCAATCTCCTGACCTTGTGATCTGCCCACCTTGGTCTCCCAAAGTGCTGGGATTAAAGGCATGAGCCACCACGCCCAGCCACTAAAGAGCTTCTGTACAGCAAAAGGAATAGTCAGCAGAGTAAACAGACAACTCATGGAGTGGGAAAAAAGCCTTCACAATCTATACATCTGACAAAGGACTAATATCCAGAATCTATGATCAACTCAAACAAATCAACAAGAAAAAAAAAAAAATCTCATCAAAAAGTGGACTAAGGACATGAATAGACAGTTCTCAAGGGAAGATATGCAAATGGCCAGCAAACATGAAAAAAACAGCTCAACATCACTAATGATCAGGGAAATGCAAATGAAAACTACAGTGTGATATACCACCTTACTCCTGCAAGAATGGCCATAATCACAGGTAGATCACGAGGTCAGGAGATTGAGACCATTCTGCCTAATATGGTAAAACCCTATCTCTACTAAAAATACAAAAAAATTCACTGGACATGGTGGAGGCACCTGTAGTCCCAGCTACTGGGGAGGCTGAGGCAATAGAATAGCGGGAACCTGGGAGGCGGAGCTTGCAATGAGTCGATATTGCACCACTGCACTCCAGCCTCGGCAACAGAGCAAGACTCCATCTCAAAAAAAAAAGAATGTCCATAATCAAAATCAACAAATCCAAAAATAGTAGACGTTGGCATAGATGTGGTGAACAGAGAATGCTTCTACACTGCTGGTGGGAATGTAAACTAGTACAACCAGTATTGAGAACAGTATGGAGATTCCTTAAATAACTAAAAATAGAACTACCATTTGATCTAGCGATACCAGTACTGGGTATCTACCCAGAGGAAAAGAAGTCATTATACAAAAAAGATACTTGCACATGCAAGTTTATAGCAGCATAATTTGCAATTGCAAAACCGTGGAACCAACACAAATCCCCTTCAATCAACATGAATAAAGAAACTGTGGTTTTATACATGTAATATATATATACATATATGTGTATGTATATATTCCTCTCTCTATATAAATATATATATAGGAATACTACTTAGCCATTAAAAGGAATGAGTTAATGGCATTCACAGTGACCTGGATGAGATTGGAGACTGTTATTCTAAGTGAAGTAACTCAGGAATGGAAAACCAAACGTTGTATGTTCTCACTTGTAAGTATGAGCTAAGCTATGCCAATGCAAAGGCATAAGAATAACATAATGGACTTTGGGGACTTGGGGAAAGGGTGGGAAGAAGTTGAAGAATAGAGACAACAAAGAGGGTGCAGTGCATACTGCTTGGGTGATGGGTGCACTAAAATCTAACAATTCACCGCTAAAGAACTTACTCATGTAACCAAACACCACCTGTTCTCCAATAACCTATAGAATTGAAAAAAAATAAAAATAAATCTATTATCCTATTCACTGTCATGAATTAATAGCATTTCAAAGCCACCAAGGTAGCAATGGAAGGGAAAATATATGTCATGTTAAACATCAAAGAGGAGACTTTCTGAACTAGATTCTCAATAATACAGTGAAGAAATTTCATGAAGCTGTAGAAATTCAATATAAACTTGAAGGGCAGCAATTCAAGGTACTTACTTACACAGGGCCCACGAAAGAGACAAAGTGCATTTCATTCAGAATTATACTGCTACCTCAAAAGGACATCATTATACAAAAAGATACTTATACAGACATGTTTATAGCAGTGCAATTGTACAATTTGCAATTGCAAAAACATGGAACCATCCCAAATGCCCATCAAGCAACTAGTGGATAAAGAAAATTATATATATACCATTGAATAGTATTCAACAATAAGAAGGAATAAAATAATGGCTTTTTCAGCAATCTGTATGAAATTGGAGACTTATTCTAAGTGAAGTAAATCAGGAATGGAGGACTAAACATTATATGTTCTCACTCATATGTGGGAACTAAGCTATGAGGATACAAAGACATAAGAAGGATACATTGGACTTTCGGGACTCAGTGGAAAGGGTTGGAAGTGACGAGGGATAAAAGACTATACATTGGGTATGCTGTATACTGCTTGAGTGATGGGTGCACCAAAATCTCAGAAATCACCAATAAAGAATTTATTAATGTGACAAAACACTATTTGTTCCCAAAAAACCTATTGAAATAAAAAAAATTAAAATTATATTGCTACCTCAGATGAACAATGATCATCAGCAAGTCTATTGGCCTGAGGATTCAAGTGGTCAAATTAATTCATAACTGGGAAAATGTGAAAGACCACACCTTCTGGTAGAGAGTAGTTGGAGAGAGTACAGGTTGAGTTGTGTTACCTCCAAATTACAGTTTTTTTTCCAGAATCTCAGAATATGACCTTATTTGAAAATTGAATCAGTCATTGCAGATATAACTAAGATGAAATCATACTGAAAAAGTGTGAAACGTAAATCTTTTTTATGACTGATATATTTATAAAAGAAGAAGAAACAGATACACTAAAGAATGTCATGCAGTGACAGAGGCAGAGATTGCTGAGAAGCATCTACAAACCAGTGAAGGCCAAGTAATGCTGGCAACGCTAGGAGCTAAAAGAAGGAAACTGGACAGATTCTTCCTACTGCCTTCATAGAGAGCAAGCCCTTCCGCTGTCTCAATTTTGGACTTCTAGCGTCTGTAGAATAAATACATGTTATTTTAAGCCTCCCTAAGTGTGGTCATTTGTTAAGGCAGTTCTAGGAAACTATTATAGACACTATTCCCCAAACTCAGAAAGTGGAACCTTCTAGAAAAATGCAGAATGTAACACAATATGTAGCTAAATCTAAGACCAGGCCAATTAAAAAGCTAGGTAGAAAAGGCTTGCCCACTTGCAAGTAGTTTCAAAACTCATTAAAAAAAAAAAAAAAAAAAAAATCCAAGCAGAGAAAATGTTGCTTCCAGAAGTCTCCCTGGTCTTCCTAAAATGCTAAAACCTTTGAACGTATGGACCTACTACAGGGTGACTTTTTATAGTACTGAGTCAATATGGCAGTTGCCTAAAAGCAATTTACTACAATTATATTTGTACCTGGAGAGCATATGTAGGGATAGGACGAGACTGGACACAGAGCCTCTGGACTTAGGAACATATAAAAAAGAAGTCACTGCACTTTGACTAAGTAGTATTTGATTATAGTCTCACAACTCTCAGTTAGAATAGTCTGTCTTCATTCTCCTTAGATAAATACAGCACCTACCCAAATATCTTGGTGCTTACAGGAAGACAAACACAACATGCAAGAGATAAAGAAGAAAGCCACGTTTGTAAAGGCAATCAATTCAAATAAACCAAAGTATATATTTGGAGCAACTGAACTGCAATACATTTTTAAGAAAATTAACCATAACTTAAATTTTATGAATCTAGAAATAACAGTAGTAGCAGTAGTAATAATAATGATAGAATAACTAATGTCTTAGTTTGTAGATATATAAGAGATTGTCGTGACAACTGTCTCATATGATTATGGAGCCTGCGAAGTTTCATAATGTGCTGTCTTTTGTAAGTTGGGGACTTCAGGGAAAGCAGCCAACCGCACCGAACCGTCCCGGTTAAAGTCAACGGCAAAACCCAGTCCCCCGAGTCGGTTCGGGCGATCCACCTGTCGCAGGTCGAGACCATCCGGCCGACACCCAAACCTCGCCCCTCGCCGCACAAAAACCAGTCGTTTATGCGTTTCCAGCAGCCACGGAGGCCGGGAAAGAACATGCGAACCCTCGAGGCGAGCCAGCAGTGAGCTGAGATCCGGCTAACGTATAATCTGTGCTACGCAGAAACAGACCGCAAACAAACAAAACAAACAACAAACTTCCGGGGTCTCTAGACCGATAACCGAGAACTTTGTGAGGATAGAAGGTACTGGAGCGAAAGTTCAGATCCTAAGCGAAAGTGAAGCCTGAAGACAGAAGATGGATGCCTCAGCTCAAGAAAAAGAGTGAATTTGACCTTCTTCTGCCTTTTTGTTCTATCTGACCCCTCAATGAATTGGATAACGCCTATCCACATTGATGAGAACAAATTTTCTTTACTCAGCATAATGATTCAGATGTTAGTCTCTGAACTTGTATGCCTGAACTTGAAAGTTTAAATAAATAAATAAATAAATAAACTAACTAACTAACAAGTGTTAAACTCTTTTGGAAAGCCAGGCATAATCTTTTACCAGTTATCTGGATATCCCTTAATCCAGTCTACTTAACACATATAAATGGCAATTACAATGATGAAATCCAAATCCAAAAACAGGCAGACACTGATTCCATAGAACTTAAGTACTTTGCCCACATTGTCCAGTTGAACATTTCTCCAATAATAGAAATATTCTTCTGTGTTGTTCAATACTGTTTCCACCAACCAGACGTGACTGGTAAACACTTAAACCTGTCCGATGTGATGCAAATGAGAAACTGAATTTTTAATTTTATTTAATTTAAATTAACTTACATTTAATTAGTAACGTGGCTAGTAGCCATTGCATTAGGCAGCCAACTCTATAGTTTATAATTTCTACAGATATGTGGAACATAGGGGCTCAGTATTTTGCAATGTTCATGAAAAGTAAGCATTATCTAGATGTATCCTGAAATGTAATTGAATCCTAAGATTGAGGATGGAATCTATCATGGACCAGTTTCCTTATCTTTTTTTGCATAAGTAAATGAGTTTTAACTAAAATCATAATATTAAATATCTCAATATTAAATATCAGACGAAAATGACTCCATAACTAAATAAAGTCACTAATTACAAAATAAATACACAGGCTCAAATATTTAATATATACCTATAAATTGCATTTATAAAATGTATTGATTTAAATAGTCACATTCATAATAATAAGCAAAAATATAAAATACTAAGGAACGAAGTGAATGAAAGAAGTATAGAATTTGTATCAAGAAAGGTCTAAACATCTCCTAATAGTCATAAAATTTGCTTGAGTAAATGGAAAGTTATACCACCTTCTTATATGCGAACACTCAATCACATAACTTTGCCAATTCTTCCTAAATTTTTATATGAATTAAGTGCAATGCCAATAAAATTACCTTGGCTGAAACTACATAAACTAAGTTAAAATTTAAAGAAAAATCTAAAAAATTATTAAACCATATATAAGGCAAGAAAGGGCTATCCACATTTTTAAAAGTTTATAAAAATATCTTACACCCACAAAGGAAAGAACATGTCAGTAGAAATGGAATAGAGACAGAAAAGGGAAAATAAATGAAAGAATTTATAAGCATCTAATCAAAAGAAAGTACATTGTCATGTAAAAAGTTCTTTTCTTAAAGTTTTGAAGGACAATGATTGTTGTAGTTCCAGATTTTGAAGAATTACATTAAGAATTACCAGTTGATAGTTAACATGTGCTAGATTAATTATGTAATCAATGTCAGCTGGTAGTTCTTGGTTTTCTATGTAAACCAAAAATTTGCAAAAATAAGCTTTATTGCCTCTCACAAGTGAACGGAAGGTGAATCTGTGTAATTTTGTGACACCTGCTGCACCTAGCCAAAAATTCCATTCTACTTTCTTTCAAGGAAAGTTTAGAAAAGACAAGTATAACCTTAAGTGGATAAGTTATCAAATCTATGGTTCTCTTATTAATAATTAGGGAAGGCTGATTTATAATGCAGGACAGAAGAGATTGTTTACCTTCTTTTAGAAACACGTATCAGAGAGAGACTTGAGGACATTCCAAGTCTATTGCATGGCACTCTGGAAGAAGACTTGCATTCCCTATTTTTGACTAGTAATGGAGGGATTGTGGATTCTGTCATACAGGTTTTAAGAGCAATACAATTATATAAATAAAAACTATTATTATCAGATGAACTATCTGGACAGCATTTTTAATATTCTGAACAATGGATTTAAGATCCATGCGGACAAACTTTGTCTGTTTTTCACTGATGTTTCTCCAGCCAGTCTCTGTCATACATTTGATACTGAATAAATATTTAAGTGAATAGATTAATTGATGTTCAATTAAATATTTTCTCATTCTGCTCAGTTTTGAAACAGAAAGTGTTCTTCTCTGGCCATCTACAGTCTACTTTTGAACTAGGGGCCAAAAATTATGCAGTTTAAACAAAAACAATATAGTTTATTACTTATAACTGTAATCACTGATCAAACCCATATGTGGGTTTTAATTTTGGAAAATTAAGCCACGGTGGGTAGCAAAGGAAAGGAGAAAGAAATCATTATAGGGAAATTAGGTTAGAGAAAAATGGGGAGCGTTCACAAGATGAATTGTTTATGACTCATCTAGAAATGAGAGAATGTGTTACATCTAAGTAGAAAAAAAAAACATATCCTGAAATTCTGTGTCTCTTGCTTCTACTGACAAACTGAGATACTTAAATTCACATTTTTTAAATCAACGGACTACTCATTCTCTGTTTTTTTTTTTGTTGTTTTTTTGGTTTTTTTTTTTTTTTGAGTGACAAAATAATGGAGGTAGCAGGGGTCAAATATATTACAGGACATTTGGCTAAACAATTTGTATGCATCATACACCATTATTGTCTCCTTTTCTGCTATCATAAATACTGTTTTTCAGTCTCTTCCAGTTTTAACAATGAGGCAATTGAGGTGTTCTGAAAATGTATTTTCAGATTTGGTGAGAAAAACATGCTTCTCCTTGAGTGTCTTCTGATGCCTAATTTACATCTGGTTGCTAAGAAAGTTGTGTGTGTGTGTGTGCGCGCGCAAGCACGTGTGTGCACGTGTAGATGCATATATACTCTTTCATGTTCATTATCTTGCTCTCGGAACTAATGTTTAAAAACTGATAACGAGTTTTAGATGATAGAGCATTAAAATAGACATATTGCAAAGATTTTAAAATAAACACATATCTGCCACCCTCATTGTCATTTATTGTAAGAAAAAAGCTACTGAAAGATGATTTCTATTTTAGGAGCAAATGAAAAATATACATAGATTCTATTACTAAGCACATGCTAAAATAATTTTATTTGCGTATGTTTGAATGCAATAAAAGCATTACAGCTGAAAAGCTAAATGTAAGGATCATTTAAATCAGTGTCTGTATATCTTCTGGAAGGTATATGGTATTTAATTTATCCCTGGTCCATCAGGGCCTATGATTTTTTTTTTTTTTTTTTTTTGGTTCAGCCTCCTTGGATGTATTCTCACTTAATGATTATAGTATTATAGAAGGCAAAAAAAAAAAAAAGAAAACCTAGTGAGATTATAAGAATATTAGTTTCTCATTTCCTTGTTAAAAATTAACAGAAACTTAGTGACTTAAACCAACACAAATTTATTATTTCATAGTTATGCGTCAGAAACCCAGCAATAACCTTAGGTGGATAAATGATCAAAAGTTATGGTTCTCATGTCAATGATCAGGGATGACTGAACTGTCAGAAAAGAAGAGGTTGTTTAACTCCTTTTATAAACATTTATCAGAGGGAGACTTGATGATCTACCAAATCTACTGTAGCCTGGCACTCTGGAAGAGGACTTGCATTCCCTATTTTTGATTAGTTAAGGAAAGATTGTTGATTCTGTCATATAGATTTTAAAAGCAGTACAATAACTTAAATACAAGCTGCTACTTTGATGTGAGCTATTACGTAATTGAGTGTTCACATATAAGAAGGTGATATAACTTTCCATGTACTTAAGAAAATCAGTTTCACTTGGCTAAAATGAAGATATGGCAGGGCAGCATTCTTTCTGGAGTTTTTAGGGAGAATCTGTTACCTGGCTTTCTTGTAGCTTTTGGAGGCTGCCCTCTTTCCTTGGCTCCTGACCCCACATTATTTTGATTGCTGCTTCCTTTATCGTATCTCTTGCCTTCCTCTTAAAAGGACTTTTGTGATTATAGCGAGTCAACCTGGATATTTAAGATAATATTACCATTTCAATATCTTTAACTAATATCTACAAAGTGCCTTGTACTATGTAAGGTAACATATCACAAATACTGTGGATTATGGCATGGGTATCTTTTCGGTTCATTATTTTGCTTAACATAATGGATTTCTTCAAAAAATATTAACTTGACTATGTGAATTAGAGAAAATATTTTGAAAACGTAAGCAAGCAAAATGATTTCTTCTTTTATATATCTTGACTAATTGTTTTCCAAGCTAGAATTTGAAAGTAAACAGGTAACAAAACATCTGTGGTGTGCTCCTGGCTCAGTTTGGCACAGAGTAACTCCACAGTTTTAAAAATCATTCCCAAAGGCATGGCATCTGTCTCATGTAAAACATCAAACTGAGTTTATAAAATATGTTCTTGAATGCAAAGGATAGGGTAACTGGTGGCTATCAAGGATCTAGGGAACTTAGATTGGGAGGAGATCACCTTCCTCCACTTCCCAAATCATTGTTCGTTAAATCAGCAGTGTCTCTAACAGGTGCATGACAATTTGTCTCAATGATAAACAATATTTTGTTGCTATGGGACCTGAGGTTACTGAACTGAGACATTAAATTAACATCGGAAATCTAAGTCTTGAATAAAGTATTTTTCTACCGTATTTCCTTTTGCTTTAATATGAGATTATATAAACTTAAATTCACTTCAGAGCCTCAAACACAGTGAAAACTGTCAGAGATTCCCATTAGAGAACCACATTTTATGGCTTTTTTTTGTTTTGTTTTTCTAAGGTTTAAAAAATTCAATCTTGGCATGTGCATTTGTGCATGGATATTGCTTAGATATTAAGATGTGCCAAAAAAGGATTTCTAACTCCATGCAAAACACCAATATTTCTATAATTCTTCTAATGAGACAAAAAATGTATAGCTTAAAAGAAAAAGACCTGAAATCAGCATTAGCTACAAATCTTAGAGGGTTAGAAGCAGACCCTTCTAAAAGGAACTCTTTATCACTCATAATATTTTGTATTTTATAAAAATGTTAATTCAGAGATTTAAATGATTTATTCAATGTGAAAAAATAAGAAAATTGATTAAGCAAAATTATATGAAATAAAATCTCATTAGATCAACCAATTAGTGACCTAAATACAACTAATTTTATAAATTTTTAAAATAAAAATTGCATTTAATCAACTAAACTTAGATATGCAGTTAGTTTTAGACAACGAGTTGAAATATTCTGCTACCAGGCACGGTGGCTCACGCCTGTAATCCCAGCACTTTGGGAGGCCAGGGCAGGTGGATCACCTGAGTTCAGGGTTTGAGACCAGCCTGACCAACATCGTAAAACCCTTCTCTATAAAAAATAAAAATTAAACAAAAAAAATGAGCCCGGTGTGGTAGTGGGCGCCTGTAATCACAGTTACTCTGGAAGCTGAGGCAAGAGAATCTCTTGAACTTGGGAGGCAGAGGTTGCAGTGAGCAGAGGTCGCACCATTGCACTCCACCTGGGTGACAAGAGTGAAACTTCATCTCATAAAAATAAAAAATAAAAAATAAAAGAATTTCGAACTAAATCCACATACAGAAATAAAGTCTATGTCTGTAATCTTTAAGACAATTTACAGTCTAATTTGATATTACATTTTTTTTAAAAAAGTTTATATTAATGGCAGAAAAGATGTTTGAATTTGGAAAGACAAAAGAGTTTTAGCAAGCATATTTAGGACAATGAAACTCATTTCAGGTTGAGTAATGAAATGAAATCAGTGATAATTTTTAAAAATGTTTTGATTTCCATACATTTATTTTACATTCTATGCTAAAATTTGTGATGTGTCCAGAAGTTATTTACATCTAATTGAATCTATGAATTGTATTTTGTTCTTTCTCTTTTCAAGATTGTTTCAATGATCTAGTACTATAATTGGTATTTTTTAGAATAGTGAAAGTTTTCTGAGATCAAATAATTCAGTTAATTTTGAACTTTAAGGAGAGCTGAGAGAAAAGACAGAATAGAGGTGAACTGATTTGCTACCACGTAAAATAAATCACATAGTATCAGTGGTTTACAACAAGCATTTATCTAGTACCCACACATATTCATTGACTGAAGATCAGGTGCAGATCATCTTTAAGCTAGGCATACCTGGGATGTCCTTGCTCCATATACCTCTACTGTACCTCCCGGTATCCCTGAACTAGGCTGTGCATATTCATTGTGTATTGATTGCAGTGGCAGAGGTAATTGAGTCAAACTCTTTTTTATCCTTTGTGTTACAAATAGTCCAACTATAATCTTTTAGTCATTTTAATGTACAATTAAATTATTTTGACTATAGTGCTATCAAACACTGTGCTATGAAATACTAAGTATTGTTGTTCTATCAAATACTAAACATTATTCATTGTCTTATCTATATTTTTGTACCCCAAACCATCCCCACCTCTCCCAACACATCTATTTAATACGCACCAGTATATACTGATATTCTTTATTTTGGGTATATACCAAGTGGGACTGCTGGATCGTATGGCAGCTCTATTTTTAGATTTTTGAGAAACCTCCAAACTGTTCATCACAGCGGTTATATTGACTCATTTCGCCACTAACAGTGTGTGAGGGTTTCTTTTCTTCATATCCTCTCCAGCACTTGTTATTGCCTGTGTTTTTGATAAGAGCCATTTTAACTGTAGCAAGATGATATCTCACTGTCATTTTGATTTGCACTTTTTTGATGATTAATGATCTTGAGCTTTTTTTTTTTTTTTTTGAGAAAGAGTCTCACTCTGTTGCCTAGGCCGGAGTGCAATGGCACTGTGTCAGTTCACTGCAACCTCTGTCTCCTGGGTTCAAGCAATTCTCCTGCTTCAGCCTCCTGAGTAGCTGGGATTACAGATGCCCAAAAACATCCCCAACGAATTTTTATATTTTTAGTAGGAACGGGGTTTTACCATGTTGGCTAGACTGGTCTCGAACTCCTGATCTCAAGTGATCCACCCGCCTAGGTCTCCCAAAGTGCTGGGATTACAGATGTGAGCCACCACACCTGGCCTGAGCAATTTTTTATATGCCCATTTGCCATTTGTATATCTTCTTTTGAGAAATGTCCATTCGAATTATTTGCCAATTTGTTCCATTGGATTATTAGACTTTTTTCCTATAAAGTTGTTTGAGCTGTTTATATATTCTGGTTATAAATCCAATGTCAGATGAATAGTTTGCAATTCTCCCATTCTGTGAGTTGTTTCTTCACTTTGTGGGTTGTTTCCCTTGATGTGCAGAAGCTTTTTGATTTGATGTGATCCCGTTTGTCCATTTTTGCTTTGGTTGCCTGAGATTAGAGGGTATTGCTCAAAAATTTTTTTCCCAGACCAATGTCCCGGAGAGTTTCCCCATTCAATAAATGGTGCTGGGAAAACTGTATAACCATAGGTAGAAGAATAAAACTAGACCCGTATCTCTTGACATATATAAAAATCAAATCAAAATGGATTAAATACTTAAATCTTAGACCTTATTCTCCACCATGACAGGGTAGTACTGAGTCTAATTCAATGTCCCCCAGCTGCTGTGTTCTACCTCACCCAGGTGCAGATTCTCTGCCCGGCATGGCTGGCAACTGTTGGTGGATGGGAGAAGGAAGGCATTGGCAATTGAAGACTGTCTCTCCTGCACTCTTCTATGCCTCTTTCAACAATATGATGTTAAAACCAGGTACCAGGTAGTATGATTGCTCATCTGATTTTTGGTTCCTGTGATGGGGCTTTTCTGTATGCAAATAGTTGTTAAAATTTGGTGTTCCCGTGGGGCAGGGAGTACAACCAGTGTTGGCTTCTATTCCACCATCTTGCTCTGCTCATTGGTCTTGGTATTTTCTTTGTGAAAGGTTATTTATTATTCAATCTACTTAGTTAATATACATCCATGCAAATATTCTGTTTTTTCTTGAGTCAGTTTTGCTAATTTGTGTCTTTCTAGGAATTTGTCCATTTTATCTAGGTTATCTAATATATTAGCATACAGTTGTTAATTGTAGTTCACTGTAATTAAAGCATCAGCAGATTCAGTTTTTAGTGAGGGTACGCTTACTGGTTCACAGGTGGCATCTTTTAGCTGTGTCCTCACCTAGTGGGAGAGGCAAAGCAGATCTCTGGAGTCTCCTTTTTAAGGGCACTAATCTTATTTATGAGGGTAGAGCCCCATGAATTACCTCCTAAATGGTGCAGTTCTTAATACATCATGTTGGTAATTAGGTTTTAACATAAGAATTTGGAGGAAACACAAACATTTAAACTGTGGCAGCATTTTTATTATTAAAAATGTTCTTCTTTGTCCATAGTAATATTTTTTGTATTAAAGACTTGTTTTTTGTTTTACTGATATCAGTTTAGCCATACTTTCTGTCATGGTTTTCTGTTTGCATAATATATATTAATTCATTATTTTCCTTTTAATCTTTTGGTGTCTTTGAAAATAAACTGTTTTGTAGATAGCAGGTAGTTGAATCAACTTTATTTAAAAATCTATTATGCAAATTCATGTTTTTAATTGGAGTGTCTAATTCATTCACATAATTACTGAGAAATTACAATTTATGTCTGCAATTTTGCCTTTTGTGTTCCAAAAATCTTTAGTATTTTTATTCCTCTATTCTTCCATCATTGACTTATTTGAATGAAACATACATTTACGAGAGTAAGATTTAAATTTCTTTGTCATTTATCTTACTATGTTTTGAGTTACATTTATCTTACTATGTGTTGCGTTACGTTAACTTATAAAAGCTAGTTAACTTATAAAAATCAGTTAAAACTAGTACCAACTTAACTATAATAGTATCCAGAAACTTTCTGCTAATATAGCTCCATTATCTTTCCCACTTTTGTGCTTACTATTTTATACAGATGACATTTTACACATGGTATAACCATGGACAGAGATTTATAATAATTTTTTATATGTAGTTATCTTTTAAATTTATAGAAAAAAGGATCTACAAATATATATTGATAATATTTTTATACTTAGTGAATTGCCTCTTTTGCTGTACTTTATTTCTATAAGTAGATTTTTAGTGTTAATTGCTCTTTCATTTCAGCATAGACTCTCTTTAGTATTTTTGTAGGTTCATATAGTAATTCTATTTTTGATTATTTGAGTACCCTGTATACTCTTTTCCATATTGGCTGCACTATTTTTCTTTCCCACCAACATTGTACAAGGTTCCAATTTCTCCACATCCTCACAATCACTTGTTGCCTTTGATTTTTTAAAAATAATAGGTAGCTTGATAGTATGAGGTGATAACTCATGGCGGTTTTAAGTTGTATTCCCGTGATGATTAGCAACTTGGAACATTTAAAAATGTACCTATAGCCATTTGCATATCTTCTTTGGAAAAATATCTGTTGAAGTCCTTAGCCTATGTTTTAATCAGGTTGTTAGGTTGTTTCTTTGAGTTGTAAGTGCTCCTTATATTTTGGAGATTAACTCCTTTTCAGATATATGGTTTGCAAATATGTTCTCTCATTATGTAGGCTGCCTTTTCACTCTGCTGATTGTTTTCCGTGCTATGCAGAAGAATTTTAAATTGATGTGGTCCCACTTGTTTATTTTATTTTCGTTGCCTGTGCTTTTGGTGGCATACCTATGAAACCATTGCCAAGACTAATGTTCAGCAGTTTATTTTCTGTATTTTCTTCTCAGAGTTTTACAGTTTTTGGTCTTGTGTTTAAGTCTTTAGTCCACTTTGAGCTGATTTTTGTGTAGGGTGTAAGATTAGGGCTCAATTTTCTTATTTTTCATGTGGATGTCCACTTTCCCGCAGTATCATTTGCCGAAGAGACTGACATGGTTTGGCTGTGTCCTCAACCAAATCTCACGTTGAATTGTAGCTCCCATAATTTCCGTGTGTCATGGGACCCTGTGAGAAGTAATCACATCATGGGAGCGGGTCTTTCTCATGCTGGTCTTATGATAGTGAATAAGTCTCATGAGATCTGGCAGGTTTATAAAGGGAGGTTCCCCTGCACAGGCTGTCTCTGGCCTCTCCCTATGTAAGACGTGACTATGCTCTTCCTCACCTTCTGCCATGATTGTGAGGCCTCCTCAGCATGTAGAACTGTGAGTTCATTAAACCTCTTTTTCTTTATAAATTACCCAGTCACAGGTATGTTTTCATAAGCAGTGTGAGAACAGATTAATACAGAGACTATTCTTTTTTCATCATGGATTCTTCTCAACCTTGTTGAAGATCAGTTGACTAAAGGCAAGTGGTTTAAATCACATTTTCTAACAGAAAAGAAAGTCTTGCCTATCAGAATATTATTCCACTCTATTTTCACCAAATGAGCTTGCTATTTTTTATTTAATTCATGGACTTGACAACATTTTCCAGTGTCAAATATAATCTCTTCTTTTCAAGAAACAGTGGAAAGAGTGTTATATCTAAATAAATAGTCAAATTAGTGTTTCTAAGGACTGAGAATACAACCACCAAATCAATGTGTTGTTTTCTAGCAGGCAATGGTTATATATATAATATACATATATATAATATACATATATATATATATGTATAATTATTCTTCTAACCAACACAGTTCCTTTCTTATGTAGCAAGTTTTAAATGTTAATATTCTTCAGTAGCAAACTTGCCAAATTCAAAGGAGGGATTTAGCTTAAATACAATTGCTTCTCCCTCCAATGCAGATTGCATATTGCTCCTATAAGCGGTTTAAATTTTATGTCCCTGTTTTTAAGACATGTGAAACTGCAAAGACCCTGTGAAGCTGCTGTCATCTCCGGTATGAGAAGTCAGCAGCAGGCACTGCCAGAGCAATCGGGAAACAAACTTTTACTTCCCTACCTGATGCATCCCATTCAATCAAATCTATCCCAGGAGAAGGAGGAAAGACGTTGTTTGTCAAGCCAAACAGCAGACTGAAAGGAATGTCCCTTTTAACTCAGAAATAGAGGAAGAAAAAATAATAGGCCCAGAAATGAAAACAAAAATTTACTACATATTCAGAATCAAACTGTATAAATAACATCCTACTATATTCCCAGGTGTGGAAATTGCATGTTATTTCTGGACTATGGAAAGTAATTGGATTATTACAGCATTGCATTGTGCATATCCACTCTTAGGTTTTCTCATCTATCATTGATCATTTAACTACATTTTAGGAAATCCACTCTGTCATGAAAATCTTTAGAAATGATTATTTAATTATTGCACTTTAGTAGTCAATCTTGAATTTTTCCATGAATGCAGAGAAAAGTTATTTTTTAATGGATAAATTAAATATTATTTTAACAGCTGCTTCCTTTTATGTTTATGGTTTACTAATTGCTTTCATTTTAAACCTGTGATAATATAATATGTATTTCACTACACGGACTATCTTTTAACACAATTATTTGCTTTCATGCTGAAAAATATGCACACAATGGGACAGTAAAATCATTAGAGTCAACTGAATTAGTATACAGGATTTTTCAAGTTGCCTAATAACATCTGTCATAAAAGTATAAACGTTTTAAAAAATAAACAGAAATCTTTTTTTGTTCAACCTAGTGGAATGCTCTTTCCGTGGTTCTGTTAAAATGAACTGTGGTATATTGCTAAATTTACAATAGATTAGATTTATTTTTCAATAATTCTATTGATTATAATGAAATGTTATATTCAAATAATTTTTGAATTTCTGGCTTCAAGAGTTCTATTTTATTCTGTTTTCTTTTTAATTTCCTGAGCAATTTATTGTTTTCGCTCACTTTAATTTTGACAAAAAGAATTGCTACATACCAGGGAAAACTCTGTCTTAGTCTATTCAGACTGCTAGAGCAAAATATCATAAACTGGGTGACTTAAACAATAAACATTTATTTCTCACAGAAGCTCCTAGAAGCCAGGGAGTCCAGGTACAAGGTTTCAGCAGATTTGATGACTGGTGACAGCCTATTTTCTGTTTTATAGAAGCAGTCTTCTGCATGTCATCACATGAGGGAGAAAGGAAGCAAGATCTCTGGAGACTCTTATAAGGACATTAATCCCATTCATGAGAGCTTCATCCTCATGATCTCATCTAATTCTAGTTGCCACAGGAAGACTCCAACTCCTAATATTATCACATTAGAGAGTGGGGTTTCAACCATGCACTTTGGGGAAACAAATATTCCATCATGCATTTTTTTATGTACAAAGAGTCCACTCAATCATTTGGAGGAAGTAATATCTATGTACAAATAATTATAAGAAAAGGATCAAGTTTATTGTGAAAAATAGCTCCTAATATTAAGGTGAAAAAAGACCAGATTGCAAAAGGCAATTCCAGACTACTTCTAGGGTAGCTTTAGCTTTTATTTAGCTAAGTAAGGTAATGAAGTGGCATTGTTTACACATGTAGTAGTTACTTTGCCAATTTACACTAATGTTACCCATATTAATCAAATGGGCTACCATAGAATACAATTAAATGGCAAATTTTGAAGTATATACAGTGTACTCATTACACATACTTAGTGTTATTTATATAGTTACTCTGTCAACAGAGTTGTAAATTATGTAATGATCTTGTCATTTGGTAAACTTTTTGTCTTAATGCAATTGGTCTTGATTGTTGCAGAGAATTATTCTGGAAAAATAACCATTAACACGAACTGCAAATACAAATACAAAAGCATTACATTGTTGAACAGTATTGCAGCATATCAACAACAAAGGTGAAACAATGTTTTCATCTACATAATTGACCATATAAGCTATGTATTCATGGAGTAATAAAAGTACTCAATGGCTGTTTAAAATCTTAAAATAACCTTGCTTAAAATATGCTTCAGGCTTCAGTACAAAAAAAGTAATAGTTTAGCTCTCTTAAGAATTTATCTTTAGCCACGAGCAGTAGCTCATACCTGTAATCCCAGCACTTTGGGAAGCTGAGGCGGGAGGATTGCTTGAAACCAGGAGCTTGAGACTAGTCCAGGCAACATAGAAAGACCCCCATGTCTAGAAAACATAATATAAAATAAAATATTAACCCAGCATGGTGGTGCATGCCTGTATTCCCAGCCACCCAGGAGGCTGAGGCAGGAGGATCACTTGAGCACTGGAGATAGAGGCTTCAGTGAGTTGTGCTCATGCCACTGCCCTCCAGCCTGGGTGACAAAGTGAGAACCTGTCTCAAAAATTAAAATATGTGTGTGTGTGTGTGTGTGTGTGTGTGTATGTTTAAGAATAAATAAAACAGGCTTTAAAAAATAATAGAAACTATCGTTTACTGATTGCTTACCATATGCCAGGCAAAATTATTACTGCTTTTTGTTGATTGACTCTTAAACCACACAACACTCTTAAAAAATTATTATCCTCAATATTTAGAGGAAAGTAGGATAGTGTGTATACATTTAATTTGTGTAATCTTATCACTAGGATTCCAAAAGCATTTTTTTTTTTTTCTTTGAGACAGAGTCTCACTCTGTCTCCCATGCTGGAGTGCAGTGGTACGATTTCGGCTCATTGCAAGCTCCGCCTCCCGGGTTCACGCCATTCTCCTGCCTCAGCCGCCCGACTAGCTGGGACTACAGGTGCCCACCACCACGCCCCGGCTAAATTTTTTGTGTTTTCAGTAGAGACGGGGTTTCACTGTGTTAGCCAGGATGGTCTCGATCTCCTGACCTCGTGATTCGCCCGCCTCGGCCTCCCAACCACTCTGTCAAAATAATTATTTTTACCTGTATCATTAATGGCTTACAATGACCACATTTTACAAGATTTCTAAGTATGAGTTTTAATAATTTTCCCATTGGAAAACTAAGTCACTACTCTATCTAGAAACATTATATTGACAATTAAAGGGAAAAATAATATTTTTTATTGTAAAGGATAATTTTTAGATGGACACAAATATATTAATTGACATTTTTATTTTTGGGGTTTTATCTTGGTAGGTATTTTTCTTCTTTAAGTGTTACTAGAGTTAAAATTTTATAAGTGGGCCTAAAGAAGAGGTTAGATAGAAACACATGACTACCCTGATATTTAGATACGATATAGTCTCAATCAATGAGGCCTGAAAATGACCCAGATATAAACACTATCTGCTTTAACATCTTTACTTTAAGTAAGAGTCCTGAGAACAGAAAGTGTAGTTATAATTGAGGAAAATTTTAAAGATAAAAAAATTGGAAAATAGTGCCCTGATTACCCTCAAAAAAGAGTTTCTAAAACTTACTCAAGTTTAAAGTTTTGGCACTTTCTAAGCATGCATTTTACATATGTAATTACCATCTGCCAAATCTTCTGCATTTTTGTTACCTAAGAGCTCTATCTAGATTTGAAGCTCATTTGTCTGGCTTTCATAGAACCAAACATGAATCACAGAATGTTTATTTTAATTTATTTGCCTAGTAATTGATAAAGATAATTTTCACTTACGTATTAGAAACTTATAGTGCCATATACTGTGGACTGTTGTAGATTTTACTTTCCTGAATGTACTGAGACATACCTGGAATGTTTTGGTGAAATACTACTAAACAAAAAGCAATGTAAAATGGTAAGAATCAACTAAGTTAAAGTATCATCTACTTATGATAATATTTAACTGTTAAACCACAACAGAAATCATTCTACATTAGTTAAACTTGTAATGATGAGATTTTTCCATAATAACATTTATGAATTATCACTGGGGCCATATTGATCCTCTGTGAGTATAAATATCAAAACTGGTAATGCTAACTGCACTCTTTTCCTTTACTAATGTGCTTCAATTCAGAACCAAAAAGTCCTATAATATAGTTATCTTTCTGCAGAGGTCTTCAACAAACACAATGGTTGTTGCCAACGAAATTATTGCATGCAAAGCAAATGCTTCAAATTGCAATGCTCTCCATCTTTCCCTTGCCTAATAGATATTGTTGAAATGGCAAACATTTTGTTCTGGCCCAGGAATCTTTGGTTTAGCTATGATTTGTAAAATTTAAGGCCTTATGCCTTATTGCTAATTTATTCTTAAGTTTCAAGAAAAGTGTTTTTGCATCTGTACACCATCCATCTCCCTCACACTCACATTTTTCATGTCTGGTTTTAAGCTCCATAGTATAATGTGTTTCAGCTTTGATTCTTTGATACAGGCAACTTCCTCTTGTTTTAATATCTAAAGCTGTAGCTGGATGCATTATTGATAAGTGCAGTGGAACTTCTGCTGAAGCTTGTGAAACAGTTATTTGGTGTCTGAGTCATGAAAAAAAGATTCTTATGGAAACTTCATTATGCCTTTTCTTACACATGGCATGTGTTTGATTACTTCTGCCACCTTCTTAATGTTGATTGTCACTTTATTTTCTTTCTCCTTGAAATCGCTAGGTATCATTTAATGCAGAGAATATACCCATCTGTAGTGTAAATTATGCATGTTTTTATTTTAGCTCACTTGCTATCAAATCCAGATTCTTTTTCTGAACAGCAAAAAGTTAATTTTACATTTATGCATCTTTCCATGTGGTTTGTGCTTAGTTAGATAAAGTTTCAAAGCAGTATTCACATTTTTACTTGTCTTTTTTAATAAAAAAAAAAAAGAAAGCTGAAATATTTTGTGTGTGTGTTTTTGTTTTGTTTTGTTTTGTTTTTTCCCCAAAGGAAACCTACGTTGCTATACTATGACCTTGGACCAAATGTACCATTGAACTGCTTAATACAGTCAATATTAATGTACCTTGTATTAAAAAATGAAATGATAGTTTAATGAATGCAGCTTTTATCTAATTTCATTTGCTTTTATTAGAATGATGCACTTTAAGCTTGCAAGGCTTCTTCCATCCGTTTCTGTGGACCTTGACACACTAGTATAGCACTCTGCTCTTCCTGACAGAGAGGGGACTTTCAGTGGTTAGTTGGTTGCTTTCTTGAAGGGACTAATGCTTACTAGAGAAAAATATATTCTTCAACAGCAGAAGCAGGGAGACATTTTAACTGAATGCGTTTACAGAGTATGTGAGCTCTAAACCAACACTGGGTTTCCATTACATTATAGACTCTCTCAAAGAAGCTGGATGACACGTTTTCTGCACTATTGAATATACTATGTTCCCATATGATTCATATTATATGCAAATGATCTTAAGAGATAGATATTTTTAGTACACTTGAAGTTTAGATTATTTTGTTGTCTAACATGCACTTTTATATTTATTTAAAATGTTCTGATATAAATCACACAGAATTTAGTATTTAAGAAAATAGTTGTGTGTTTTTGCTCTTGACTGACTCACTTATTATGATCAACCACAATCTCTGCTTACACAAAGACTGCTCAGTAGCTTTTGTTATAATCTACCAAGAAAAGGAACAGACACTTAAAGCATATAGAGAAGAAGACATTTAGTAAGTACCTGTCTTGTTTTTCAGTGTGTGGTTTAATTATTTATACACACTATCTAATTAGCATTCTAAGCTTTATTGTCAGGTTGTTTTTCCTAATATAGTAAGAGATGATCACTTCTTCTCACCCTCCAACTATAGGGAAGTCTTCATACATTAATTCCATACATATTTATTAACTACCTACTATATCCCACTTTTCTAGCTCTTGGGATTCATCAGTGGTCAAAGCAAGGAAAAAGCTCTGTCCTTTAAAACATTTTATTCCTGCAAGGAAGCATGCAATAAAGATAATAAATAATTAAATTACACGTGAAGGAGAAGGTCCCAACTGTTATAACGTAAAGTAGAGCATGTTAGGAATGGTACCTCAATGAAAACATTATTTGAAGTGTATAAGAGACTTAGATATGTAGAAATACAGGGAAAAGAATCTTCAGAATACACTAATGTGGAAGCACACTAAACAAGGTGGTAGAAAGCAAGACCATTATAGTTGGAGAAATGTGAGACAGCAGAGGAATAGCAAAAAATTTAGGTTAGAGAGATGTATGTGGAGTATGGGGCACATTATGTAGGGATTTTGGCCATTGTAAGAAATTTTCCTTTTACTTAGGGTTTTGAATATGGTAATGATCGGAACTATTAAAAGGAATCACTCTGTATGCTGTGCTGAGATTATTCTATAGGGATGAAGGGTAGAAGTGTGGGACTCAACTCGTGAGTCATTGTAATAATTCTGGTCAAAGCTAGTCATGGCATGGACTGGAGTGGTAGCAAAAGGTTTTCAGATTCTTAATATGGATTAGCATCATTGAAAACCTTTAAAAAAAAGACCTTAGGACATATTTAGTGAGCCAGAGTTGTCAGTTATTCTAAGAATTGCATTTTTGCTTTAACATTTGTTTTCCTAAAACAACAGCATAATTTATTTAATTACCAAGCTAGATTAAAATTCCAAGAATTACGTCGTATTTTGACTACCATTTTAAAATATACATAAAGGCTCTCCCATGCACCATAGGCATGGTATTCTTCATTTATAAACTGTATTATCAATTAACTCTGATTAGCTGCCATAAAGAAGTTGGCTTCTGATGCAAAAGCTGGATTTTACTAACCTCCAATTGTCCCTTAATGAGGTGCATGTTCTATTCATCAGCTCACATCTGAAGGATGCAATCTGTCATATAGGGAAAGTGGGTGAATTGTTAATGTGATCAACTGAGAATCTGTGTTAACTTCATGAAAACACACTGTTATTCTTTAGGTAAAAAAGGTAAAATGTGATTTACATGTTCAGTTGTGTGGAATCTAAAACTTCATAGGGCTATTAATCAGTTGATCAGTCAGAAATAAAAATTCAATGAGACAAACATATGTTCTACTCAACTCCACAAAACTATTTTTAATTCCCACCGTGATCCTACATCATTTATTCTGCATTTAAAAAAATATCAGATGGCTTCTCTGTATGATATTCTAAGTTCCTTCATTTGTATATTATTACTAAATGCATATAATAGGAAAGAAGTAGTCAAAATATTTTTTATTGCTTTTATTATGTTCTATGTGTTGTCCAATATGTTTTATTTTTCTCCTGAATAGTCAGTTTTTTCTTTGTTAATATTTGTGTCTGTTTGAACATCCTTTTCTTTTGACTCTTAATGTTTAATATGCTTGTGTATTTTAATAATAGCTGGCAATGGTATATACATATGAACACATGCTCTTCCACATCCTAATGATACCTTCTTGAAATAAATGTATGGGTTTAAACAAGATAAGAAACTCTTCTGAGAATTAGTATAATGTCTTTTTTTTTTTTTTTTTTTTTTTTTAACCCAAGGAAAGCCAACAAATAGCCTATCTGAATCTATGTTAAGCTTACCCAAGGAATTGGGAGAAGTTAAAATAAATCTCATATCATGCCAGTTAGCAGTTTACTCACTTAACTCTCAGGGTCTTGTCTATTGTTTCCTATATTATAAAACTATTGTTCATATTATAGTTTTTGAATATTTGTTATCATAATGATACTTTGGAACTGTTGATCAGAAATTGTCCCTTTTAGCAACTCAAAGCATTTTAGAGTATTATTCTGTGTTAAAAATGTTCCTATGAGGTACAAAAAAGTGTTACTCTGATTCTTTTTTGAATGGAAAAAGTGAGTTGATAGATGGTTTTATAAAACATAGTAGCAGGACTTATTTTAGCAAGGAATAAGAATAACCCACTTTTAGTAAGTGGCTAGTGGCAAGAGATGGTTAATGTGTCATTGAGAAATGGTTAATATAACTATTTCATATCAAAGTCCAGGAAGTGAGCTAGTTGTAAATAAAACTTGACTTTGTGTTCCATTGTCATTTAAAAGAGAACAATCATATTAAATATATACTTATAGCATCAGGTACTTTTCTAGGTTACACATCTAAAGTCATTAAGCTGAATGTGAGACTCACATAATTTCAATGGGCCTTTTGGAAGTACATCAATTGGGTTCTAATCCCTTATTGAAGAGTGTGTCAGTTTGATTAGTCATATATTTTTCATATTAATGGAAGACTACTGCTAAACATCTCCAAAGTATAGTAAGGCGATCTTACCAATAATCCATCAGCTGAAGGAATATGAATATTTTGAAACTCAATTGGTTTTAGAAAACAAACAAATTTTGATTAAGGATAATAATACCTTGGGCACTATGTTTAGTTAATGTTATATAGATACTTTTATTTTTATTTATTTATTTTTTTAAGAGATGGTGTTGTGCTATGTTGCCAACTCCGGTCTCAAACTCATGGCCTCAAGCAATTCTTCCACTTCTGCCTCCTCAAGTGCTAGGATTATAAGCACGAGCCACCATGCCTGGCCTAGTTTAAGTTAAATATTTTCAGTAATATATCTTAAAGTATTTGCTTTAAATATATTCCATACTTCTTTTTAAGCAACTATAACTGTGTGTATGCATTTGAAAAATTTGTTGAATTCTAACTTTTGTTAATGCATACCTCATACAGTTATAAAGTTTGTAACACATACAAAAACCTCATGTTTTTAAAGAAAATAAGTGTACACAACCACAAGTATGTTCTTTTCTTAATTCCTTAGTGCTTCAAGTGGATTCCTCATATTCCAAGTCACTCTGGCTCAAAATATATTGCTTTCTTCTCAGTCACCTATTTTGTACATAATGATACCCAATTTTCCTATTTTATCTACCTTGAAATCTACTGTATTCTATGATTTTTATTTCTGCCCCATGATAGCCATTTTTATTTGCTATCTACTATTTCATTATTTTCTAAATATTCATTTTTGCTTCTGCATGGCAAGTCACCTTCAAAAGAGCTGTCAGATTATCCTTTTAGAGCATGATTTGATTATTCTCTCCCACTACTAGATACTTTTTAAATGCCCATGAACAAAAAGGTCAGGTCCTCTGGATGTAATAAAGTCTTAGAATCTGACTTCACTTCTTTTTCTTATTTATCTCTTTTAATACACTTTACTTCTCACAATCTTTTATCCAGCCAAATTATAGTGCTCACCATTTCCTAAACACAGTTCATATTTTCCTTTTATTTCTCCCACCTGAATTCAGTCCAGAAGGCATTTATTGGGAATTTGGATTGTGACAGTTTCTATGCCAGGAAACAAAACAGATTAGTACTCATCTTGTGTCTTGTGAAGAGTTCTCAAAGCCTAATGGTGGAAAGACACATGAAAGTCATTTTAACAAAAATAAGAAAAGAGTCATAAGTTCAAAATGGCAAAGAAGTAATCTGCCCACCACCCACACCAAGTTTTAGCTAAAGATTTCTTCTTCAAATATCAAGCTTCAGGACAAATGAAACCACTTTAGTGAAGCATTGTACGGTTTACCAGCTCACTCACAAGTGTTCTCTCTTTCTCAAAATTACATAACCCATTGACTTCACCTTCACCTAGCTTTCTCAGATACTTTCTTGCATTTCAGTGGTTTGTAAGCAGATAGAATACCTCCTGCTATATTGTAAAAATCTTCAGGAGAAGACCTTGTCCACTAAAATGTAAATTCTAAATAGCAGCAGCACATAACCACTAGTAATGGACATTCAATAACAATTTTCATCAGTGAATAAAACGATCATGCAACATATCTGCAATTTTCGTGAAATCTAACAAGTATATGGCATAAAATTAGGCTAAAACTGCATTTGTTGAAGAAATAAGCAGAGAGTGGCATCTTAGTTACCTTTATATTCTTTGCAATGCTGTGCTGGTAAATGCTTAACAGTCATTTATCCCCTCACACAACCCCATCCCACACACAAAAATTTATTTTCAGCATTTGCCAATTTATTTGGTGTAAATATTCCTACTATGGCAGATTTCAAGATGAATTGTCATGCTACTTATTGCAGACTTGAGCAGAGAAAGGAAAAACTTCCAAGAGCTAGTGCAAGCCAAATCTTGCTAGCATAATTTCTATCATAATAAACCATCAGTGATTATTTAATGACTAAATTAATGAAAGCTTTAGGCATATAGCTGAACTTTAAATAAAATTATTTAATACATAAAATGTAAAATATTTTCAAAATTGAATTAAAAGTTCACAGGTATTAGATAATAAATTATATGTGGACCTTACATAGGAATTAAACATAATTTTACTACATACTAGAGTTATTTTAATAATTTTATACAATTTTAATTTTTTAATAGTTTTAACTTGGTATTTTAATTCAAAATTTATTTTATTTTATTTTTTCTTGGTGAATGACCTAACTGACCATTTATCTTTTCAAATTTTGAAATAACTAATTGTCCCAAAAGTAACGCCAAATGATGGTTTGTTAATTATTTCAGGGAAATTCTCTCTTCTGATTTCAGATTTAAAAGAGCTTGGTAAACAACAGATCAGGGAAAACGTATTGTAGAATAATATTGGCTTTGATCTTGACTTTGTGAGAAATTGGTGCTTTCTAGTGGACGATAGCCGTAGGGAACTTTATCATACATATTATGACCACCTACATCCCTAAGCACAAGTCTTCATGGATAATAAGGTTACTTTGTACCTTATTTCTCTTACCAAATACTGGATTTGACTTGAAAAGAATGCCATAGTTGGAATTATGTTTGGCTTAGGATGAAATAAACCCAATTATCCAGCTTAAATAAATTGTTTTCTCACATAACAAAGTCTGGAAGTAAGCCATTCAGGACAGTTCTGTGATGCCAAAAGAGACTGAGATTCTTCCTTCTTCCTACTCACAAGCTGCTACCACACATTGGTCAGAGTCTAAGATAAAGAAAGAAAAGTAGAGGTCGCTAGGCCTATGCTGGGATGCTTTGTTCCTTTATTATTATTATTCTTTAAAAAACATAGTGACTGTTACGACACTCCCACAAATCAATATCTAATGACATCTCACTGCCCCATGGCAGCCATCATAGAGGCAAAGGAGCCAAGGAAACTGAACACATTTCTACTCCAAACCAAATTAGGATTATATTAATAAAGGCAGAGGGCAAAAACAATACTGGGCAAGAAACTGCATTGTTTGTCACATGAGTCATACTTACGTCTTTGCTGTAGTGTGAATAAAGAAATTGCAATCTCATTGAACTTAATATGCCAATGATAAATTTACCCCATTCTATTACCTACTATGTTATTTATTGAGCAAGGCTGACTATCTCTGACATGTGGGCCATACAACATTTTATTAAGTCATTAATTAATTCGGCTCATACTGTATTCATGGCACTAGAGTAGTTGCTATTGAGAATGCTGAAAATTACAACATTACTCCTTGGCCTGGACTGACATCACTAAACAGGACAAATTTCACCCACTTTAGAGTACATAGCTAAGAGTCAGAATCCTTAAGCTATCACATGCTCATTTTCATTAAACATAACTGCCATGTGTCTATTTTAAAATCTTGTATCATTTTTCCATTGGTAAGATATCGTTAGGAGGGTCAAAATAATATATTTTATGACAAACATTTGTAATCTCCATTTGGAAGCAAAAACTTCTCTAGATCTGAGAGAAAACAAGTAAGCATAAAGAGTGTGTTGAGCTCACTTCTGAACTAGGATTGAGAACAAATAAATCTGTTCATCTTGTTCATATTAGTCTCTATGAAAGTTTAATTACATAAGAACTTGATTTATATTATTATAGGTTACTTATTTGGTTTGTTTCTGTATGCAGTGTTGAGAGAGGCAGCTACAGGTGCAAGAAAAACAGAAATCTTTCCAAATTTCCTGGGGAGAAGGAAAGCAAGAAAATGAAAGGGTGAAACCGAGAACAGGAGCTTCAAGTCAGGATAAAATGTGGACCTAGTCTTGATCTTGCTGCCTGCCACTTTTGTAGTCATAAGCAAGTCATTCAAATTCTCAGAGTCTAACATCCTTTTTAAATATATTACAGACTCAAATACCATAAGAACAAAGTTTCATACTTGCTTTACAAATATTCCATAATACCACAAGAGATGTAAGCCATCTTACAAGTCATAGTAAATTATCAAATGAAAGAAAGAGATTCAATTTTATTCCTAAAAAAGATTTGGAGTACACTGTAAGCTGGTGTGGTTAGAAAAGTCTAACGTGAACATTGAAGTCTCCATATAAATTTAGAGAGCTAGATAAAATCAAATATCAGATTTCAGGCTGTGACAATGGCACAGTCACCATGCTATGTAAATATTAATAATAAAAATGCCAATTTTAGAAATTAGGTTTTATTGTATATTTATTGTACATACTTGGGATGAGTTTAAAAAACAACTTGAAAATCACATTAAGTGGACTTTACTTGAAGGTAATGAGAAAGCCTTACATATTCTAGAGAAAGTTATTGACATAATGAGATATTAGTATTAATTTTCCTCTGCCTAGGATGTGCTTTTTTTCTTCTAATAACCTTCCATCAAACTGGCCACCACATTAGCAATAATCATTGTATTTAGAAAATTTATTCTAGAAGAACTGAATTAAACAAACAAGCAAATAGACAAACAAGCAAACAAACACCCCTTGCAATTTTTGACTTTTAAGCACAAATGGCTTATTTTAGGTATCAAAATGGAAAGCAATGACAAAATATGAGAATAGATTATCAATAATAATGAAATATTTTTGTTTCTGAAAACAACATGACTAGAAGTAGGAGTAGAGAAAGGAAGCAAGAGTATTAGATTCTGTTCCTGGGCTTTGTGTCATTCCCGCTCCTTGGGTTCAGTGAAGGTAAGAGGAAGAAATGAATCCTCTTTATTGAGCAGAAGGCAAAAGAGAATTGTGATTAATTTCTATAGAATTGCTGGTATCGATGCAGCAAGGTCTATAGTAGCACAGTTTAAATGGGGTCAGTGACAACCTTGATTGTGAAAACCTTGACAGTTTGGAGAAGATCTCATCAGTTTTGTTAGAATATTCCTCGATTTGTGCTTGACTGATGTTTTCCTTATGATTAGACTGAGGTAACGCATTTATTTTAGAGGCGAGGTTACAAAAGTAAATGCCAATCTCATGTCATCATATCAAGGGCATGTGCTATCAACATGACTTATCATAGTATTAACTTTGATCACCTGGCTGAGGTAGTGTTTGTCAAGTTTCTCCACTATAAAGCCACATAGTCTCCCCTTTCCATACTTTTCTGAGGGAAGTCACCAGTGCAAACCACCCTTAAAAGGTTACATGAAATGATTTGTTTGTAAATGAAACACATAATGTATTTTGAGATTTGTTATAATCTACTTTAAATTAGTTAGAGAACAAAAGTGATTACTTAAAAAATTGAAAATTGGCCAGATGCGGTGGCTCACGCCTGTAATCCCAGCACTTTGGGAGGCCGAGGTGTGTGGATAATGAGATTGAGACCATGCTGGCTAATACAGTGAAACCCCGTCTCTAGTAAAAATGGAAAAAATTAGCCAGATGTGGTGTCAGGCTCCTGTAGTCCCAGCTACTTGGGAGATTGAGGCAGTAGAATAGTTTGAACCCGGGAGGTGGAGGTTGCAATGAGCTGAGATCACACCACTGCACTCCAGCCTGGGCAACAGAGCAAGACTCTATCTCAAAAAAAAAAAAAAAAAGAAAGAAAGAAAGAAAAGAAAATTGAGAATTGTACCAACTCTAAATGTATTCCTACAACTTTTCAGGAAAAAAGTAATTTATACACCAACAAGGCATATATATATATATACACACACACACACACGTAATTATTAATCTTTTAAAAGTTTAAATTTATGTATATACACACATACACAAACACATATAGTTTATATATATTGCAGAATGTTTAAGTTTGTTTCAACCTTATTGTCTGGCTTATGTCATGAATTAAAGAAGGCCGGGGAAATAATTGTAAATTGAATATATATTAAAATCTATGTTTATTTAAAATGGTGCTATTCTGAATATAGATCCCTGTCTTGGAAATGTCATGATTTTTTTTTGTTGCTATTTATAAAAAGATAAATGAAGAGAGCAAGGCATTGTGCAAGAAAATAACTTCATCAAGGAAAGAATAGATGTACTTGAATCTAATGCATGTACTGACATGTCTGCCCAAACAAAGCACCTGAAATGTGGGCCAATTTTAAGAAGTCATGATGAATTATGAAATATCTAGGAAGTCTCTTCAGGCAATAAGGCTATGGGAACCAGATATATGCATTCAACAGTTATATTTTCTGTTGCTCTTCTATAGGGAATTAGGTTCAATGTGGATTGGTGATCAACATCAAAAAGTTTGGATGAAATCGTTATTTGTTTTTTCATTGGTTACTTCTGTATTTTGGGTTCTTATTATAGAATACAGAGAATACTGCCAATTTACACTTTTTTTTTTTAAGTGAACTGTTCTACAACTATTTGTTTTAAGGAACCTGTCTACTAGGAAAACTAATTATTGGATCAGTAGTTCATTTAATATTGCCATCAATTTCTCCTTTCACATGCTATCCCTGCACCTTTCTTAATGCATTTCTTTTTACCAAATTCACAACCCCCATTCACTGTCCCTTACATTTAACTCTCTTTCTGCTAAGTAAATATCTGAATTCAGCTGCTGTTTCTCTTGGTAGTATTCCAACAGACAGAAAAGGATAACATAGGGATTAAAAATGCCACAACAAGCCACATGAGAACAGTAAATGTTTCATTTCAGTTTTAGCTACTTTTTTGCTTTTATTACTACAAAATTTGGACAAAAACAGTGACACCTTCCAGAAAGGAAGTTTCTTACATCAGTGCCTATTTTAAAAGAACACATGTCCTGGAAACTAAATTAAGCACAATTTTACCAATTAATTCTTACTGAGTTCATTGTGAGCTCTATTACTCTCTTATTTAGATCCTGACTTTCTTATGTGAACACAAAAACATACAAATGAAAAATGTTCATGTATGTGTAAAATTTGTTGCCAGTCTCCTTTTTTTCCACATTGCTAAGATTTTACTTAGCCCTCAGGCAAATTTCTGCTTTTTATATGACCCAATTTAATTTCTTTAGATTTCATGGCCTATCTGACCTATTACAAACTGGCCTTGAATTTTATGAGGCAAATTAAATAATTAAGAGCTCAGCTGCTTTCAATAAATTAGGATCAAATTGAATTTTTATAATCTGCTATTATTCTGTATTAGAGTTTTATTTTAATAATCATGGTATCTGTACAATGACTCTAGCACTTGTTATGCATTTTATACTATTTTATAACTCACAATATTAAAATATCATAACTAAAATACATTTGAATATAAATTTAAACTTTTAAAAGATTAATAATTATACTGTGGGAAATAAACATAGAAATGTTTCTTTATAACTTTAAAATAAAGTTAGAAATTAACAAGTGATGTCCTAAAATCTACAAATCCCCAAATAAAGTATATTTTTGTGTTAAATTTATTAATTCAGTTAATAAATTTTGTACCAACGTTTTAAACAATCAACTGTATTATTCATTGAAGCAATATTTAGAGCAACATTTTCAGAGTAAATATTTTTTTCTTTTAGAACTTACAGTAAAATCTGAAGAAATTCAGTTTATCAATTTAATAACTTTAAAAAAATACATGTAATATTTTTGCACAGTTATTTGAAGCTTGGGGTCAAAGATGCTATAATTATTGCTTATCATTCAATAGAATGACTTCTTTAATTAAGAGAATCACAAAATTAGAGGATTGTTAAAAATAAAGGATCCCAGATACATTTTTAAAATTTTTAATAAACTCATAATTGTACATATATATGGGGTACAGTGTGAGGTACAGTGTATTTTTTTTTATTCCAGACTTTGAATTCTTCAGGTCTAAGATTTCTGTTTGATTCTTTTTATTATCTATTTCTTTGTTACATTTCTCATTCAGATCATGAATTGTTTTCTTTATTTTGAATTGTCTGTTTGTGTTCTGTTACATCTTGCTGAGTTTTCTTAAGATCATTATTTTGAATTCCTTTTCAGGCATTTCACAGATTTCCTTCTGCCTGGAGATTTACTATTGAAATATTCTGTGCTCCTTTAGAAGTGTCATGTTTCTTTGCTTTTGCATGTTTCTTCTATCCCCCTGCATTCATATCTGCACATCTTGTGGAACTGTTGTTTCCTTCAGTTTTATGAAGTAGTTTTCAAACTGAAGAAAGCTGACAGAACTTTATTCTGTAGATTTGTCCTATACTTTCATTTGGGTATGGTGCTTCGGCTTCAGTTCTGGGTAGAAAAAGTAGGGTAGTTTCTATATTATTTCATTGGCTCTAAGGCACATCAGCGGTGTCTGCAAGTGCCTTAGTGCCCTAAGTTAGGGTTATTGTGGAGGCTGTGGTGTGGCTTCTCTTAAGGCCGGGATGCCTGACAGACCAGTCCCTGGGCTCCAAGAGGGAATGAAAGCATGCAACTGGTGGCTCCACTGCTGTAGGCAATAGGGTTGCAGTTAATGGAGGTACCTGGGTGGGCCATTACTTGGGCCCCTAGGATGTATGTGCAAAAGCTCCTTCTATAATAAGGAGAGTTTCCGTACTGTGAAGGATCTTCTACTTCCCATGGTATGGGCTCAGATGCCAAGGACACAGCTGCTCCACTGGGTCCAGCTGGTGTCACAACACTGCAGGCCTGTGGGTGGATGTGGTAGGATGATGGTGGAGCCCCAGGGATGTGGAAATGCAGGGCAGAATGCACTTCTGTGGTGGCTTCATTCTCAAAATGGCATTGTGTAACAACAGTCACAGTGTGGGGACCCACTGTGAATTTCATATCGGGAATAATGTAGTTGAGTGTACTTAAACAGGTCCCTGTACTGGACTCAAGGTCTATGAGTGCTGCAGGGATCTCCTGTAGCTAGGATTTTAAGGTCCATGGTGGAAATATGAACTGCTTGTTATCTTCCATTTACTTTTTTTCTAGCAATGAAGAGTCTCCCTTGGTTCTGAGCTGATTCTGGCCGGGTACTTTACTTCCCTCTCTATCCTGTCATCCCAAGTTTTAATGCCTCAAAAAGCATTCTTTACTTTCTTGCTGAATTCCAGTGTTCTCTCTTAGATACTATATTCAGTGTGTTGTTATTTGTTGTTTTGTTCCTTTTTTTTTTGTGGAGAAGGCAGAGCTGGCCACCTCAAGTCAGCCATTTTGAACAGATAAATTTCTGTTAAAATGGAATAAATTTTGAAGCCAGACAGATTTTCTAATCATCTTATATGGTCTGTTAGAAAAGTGGAAGCCAGGCCATGAGTGGTGGCTCACGCCTGCAATCCCAGCACTTTGGGAGGCCGAGGCAGATGGATCATCTGAGGTCAGGAGTTTGAGACCAGCCTGGCCAACATGGTGAAACACCATATCTACTAAAAATACAAAAAATTAGCCTGCCATGGTGGCGTACACCTGTAATCCCAGTTACTTGGAAGGTGGAGGCAGGAGAATCACTTGAACCTGAGAGGCAGAGGTTGCAGTGAGCTGAGATCTCACCATTGCATTCTAGCCTGGGCAACAAGAATGAGACTTCATCTAAAAAATTAACAAATAAATAAATAAAAAGAAAAAAAGAAAAAGAAAAATGCAAGTCAGAGAGGGTACATTATTATTTTTAATGTAGAGATGTATAATGAAAGATTACATTAAACATACTTTCTAAAGACCACATAGACATGTACATACAAAACAGACATACAAAAAATACTCAGAGACAAATATGTTAAAAGATAATATAATTTTGGGTGCAAGTTCTTACAAGGAACTAAGAGAATAAGATGCAATCTGAATTGCAACTAGAATTTTACAAAGAATTTACAATAAGATTATCCTTTGAGAATTAAACAGGAACATCAAGACATAATCAACCTGGACAGGGATGGACAATCTGTCTTAGAAAGACAAAGATTCTCTTAGAAGAGAAAGCTTTAAATGAATCCTGACTGCATAAATTTACACATCCAATAAAATATCAATATCATTAGAAGGAAGGTAGCTTAAGCATGAGAAATAAAATAAGCAGTGTTCCAGTATCAAATATAACAACTGCCCGTCAAGGACAGTCCAACAAAATGGTTGCTATGGGCCAAAGATCGTCTCTGCCTACTTGTAACAATGTAACTTAACCTAATTTTATCAATTATTCAAATATTATACATAATTCTCTGCTTTTGATGCCATGTTCACTAATGTATCTTCTGACTAATCTGTGTTTTCCCTTTGAAACACCTGTAGAACAAAATATGCAGCCCAAGGACTTAAGTCCTCTATATACTAACCTTGCCTATTATATTTCTAATCGTAAATCAACAGAAAATTGGTTGGAATTTGACAATCTGCATAATTTATCCAAAGGGAAATGTGTTGGTCAGAAGACTCAAATATCTAATACGCCAACAATTAAAATGTATACTATAAAACGACATAGATTTAATTGTTTAACAACAAAGTTGTGGGCTTAATTAATAGGAATTCATTATATGGGGACAAATCCAGATTTGGAGCCTGCAGAAACAGGGCAGATTTTGGATCACCTCAGAAATTCATCATCTGAGGAATCTGAGGTGAGATTAAGGTATCTCCAGTTTCCCCAGTAACACCATATTAATGGTAGAGAATATCTGTACTACTTGAAATATCTGCAACTTACTTTACCTTAAATTATAAGATAAAGCAGTTATGATTCTTATTTTATATAGGAGAAAACTGAGGCTTAGTAGTGAAGTTACATGACTTTTTTTCAAATTGACACAATTAATAAAAGGATCTGGAATTCAAACCACATTTTTCTAGGTAGAGATTGCAAATTCAAATAACTACAGAGGTAATAAGCAGGTAAAGAAGGTGTATTAAGGGCTCCTTAAGGTTGTTATAGCAGTATAGGTTGCCAGTTTCTTAAGAAGAGTCAAATATCCTGATTCTATGTAAATTCACTTTATTTTGAAATGTTTTTCAATTCAAAAATAAATTTTGGAAACTAAAGGTAAAATAAAATTCTCATATGTGAGCCAATTTGAGCTATGGTACATCAATTTGTGGCTTCTGGGCCAAAGTGAGTGCTTCCATCATCCATAGTGAAATAAGAGTTTTCAAATTCATAGGAAAATAATTATTATTCTGGAATAATACTTTTTGATAAGAACCTAGAGTGTTAATATCTGATCATACTTTGTGCTGGTATGTAAAATTTAGAAGCCAGAAAAATAAGTGCTATTGGTATTATTATGCAAAATATGTAAAAGTATGTTCTACCTCTTTTAAACAAGGATTTCAGATGTACCTGAAGACAAAGCTATAGTTTTCCTAATGAAATAGTTGTCTATACAAGTTTTTGAAGATTTTTTTCTCTAAATTCTTTAGAATCAGACAGGACCGGAACTTAGACTTGAGAGCTTTTTAGCAGTCATTGCCAACAAGACAGAATCATACGTGAAAACATGTATAATTTGTGGTATAGGTGATTATATGTAAGTAGACTGCTTTGAAAATATAAATCATTCTCATTCAAGAGTGTGTGCTTACCAATCTCAGTTCACCTTTGGTTTGCCTTTCCTAATTCCAAAGTCAAAGAACCTCTGAACTTGGCGAATCCAGTTAAAAACTGTAGTTATACCAAAAGAATCTCTTGCTATGTATAATGATGTCTTAGCTACACTAAGTTTTGTCTAGATATTTATTCATGCATATTCTTGCTCCACAATATGTATTTAAAGAGATCCATCTCTTTATATTAAAAAAATATGCCCCTTATAAAGTAGTTTCTTTGGAAACCGGAGTATAGTTTTACATACTGAAACATTTTATATCATCTACATAATATAACTTAAAAATTGTCAATGGTTGTTCTAGGTTTTGTTTAAAAGGAGAACATTTCCCAAATGACTACTTTGAAATAAAATGCTAAGGCTATGAGAAGAATATGTCAGTCTGTGAGTGTCCTGTGCAAAAATATTCTGAAATTAATAAATATCAAATGTTTTCATGATGTTGAAGGTTAGACAAACTAGACATGGATTCAATTCTCTTAATTTGAACACAGATTTCTGCTCATGACATGAAATAATTGTCTAGTTTCAGTAAAATATAGGCAGACAATTGTATCCTGCAGCAGTTTTTCCTGCTGCATTTAGAGCTTCAGAGTGACTAGGAAATCCATAAGGTAGGTCAGGGCAACTGAATAATTCTCAGTTGACAAAACCAATTGTCTGTTGACTATAGGCCGGGCAATTTTTCTTCAAGTTTCTCACTTCTTAAGGAACCACATCTAAGAGGTAGTGTGAGTCCTATTGTGAACACATTAGATATCCCTCTTCAGATTAACTCCACAGAGACTTCAAGTAATATAAAAACCAACCCAACAGTACCCTAGATATTACACTTCAAAAAACAAAGCTTGAGATTCAGTGACTTTAGTCTGATTGTTTCAAAAACAGGGACTTCTTATGTTCAAAGAGTGGAACTAAAATCACGGAGAATATTACTACAGTACTACAGAAATGTATAAAGTTGATGTCACAAACACAAATTAGGCAAATTTTGCATATAGGAAATCTTTTTTTTTTTTTGAGACAGAGTCTCGCTCTGTCACCCAGGCTGGAGTGCAGTGGCGCGATCTCAGCTCACTGCAAGCTCCGCCTCCTGGGTTTACACCATTCTCCTGCCTCAGCCTCCCGAGTAGCTGGGACTACAGGCGCCCGCCACCTCCCCCGGCTAGTTGTTTGTATTTTTTAGTAGAGACGGGGTTTCACTGTGTTAGCCAGGATGGTCTCGATCTTCTGACCTCGTGATCCTCCCGTCTCAGCCTCCCAAAGTGCTGGGATTACAGGCTTGAGCCACCGCGCCCGGCCAGGAAATCTTTCCATTAATAATTTTCCTAACTAAAATCCCAGTGGTGCTAGTATTTGCTGGTCCAAGGATAATAATAAATTAAGCTATTGCTATATCTTTCTTATTAAAATGTAGATGATGTCATGTTATGAAGTTAATAGCTATTTATTTAGTACCTACTGTGTGCCATTTACCTACAACTGGGCTAAGAACTTCCATTTTTACAGTGAGCTATATTTGATATACTCTACTGATAGAGTGATATTTCTGGGAATTATCAACAGGGGTCTCATCATTAGGCTTCTCCTAAATCACTCTTGATTGATGGCTATCTCCACTGTCCTCAAAGATCTAAAGTAGAAGTGCTACAAACCCATTAACAAATTATATCAGCAGGAAGTTGTCCCTAATAACCAACGTTATCATAGAGCCAAACTCTTTTGTATCAAATTTTATCTACATTAAAATTGTAAATTGCTAGACTATTAATATTTTCTCTTAATTAAAAGTATTTAAACTTAAATATATTTTAGTTTCTTTTTTTGTCTTGCTTCAGAAGAAGATGACTCTCTTTTATTATTATTATTTATTATTATTATTATTATTATTATTATTATTATTTTGAGATGGAGTCTTGTTCTGTTTCCCAGGCTGGAGTCTATCTTTTTATCTCCAACACTAATCCATCATGTTCCAAGTACCACTTTCACATTTTGGACTCTCCTATCTTTTCCCCTCTTTATCCTATATTTTTGGCCCTTTCTTCTCAACATGTAAATATGTATAGGTTATTCCCATATTTAAGAAATCATTTTAATCTGACATCACCCTCTATTTGTTAACTTCTCTTCTTTTCATCCTACCCAGGTTATTCTGCCTTCTCTTCTATTCTCATCTTAGCCCTTGGTGACCTGCCAACTTTTCTTATCCTAGACAGAAATTGTTCTTGCTAAGATCCCTAAAAGCCTAATTGAAAAATCTAATTGTCACTTATTATTCTCAAATTATTTGAATTTGCAAGATACATAACACAATTGACTACTTCCAGCACTGTTTAAAATGCCTGCCATTTAATGCACTTTAATATATTCTCCTTTACATTTTACCATCTCTTGGATTTTATGAACACAGTCTTTCTTGGTTTAATTGTTCCACTTACGCCTTGCATCACTGGTGATTCCTATTTTCTCCTTAGATATTGGCAGTATTCAGAGTCCTGAGCACTGTCTCTTCCCTTTATGTATATGTTTTGTGAACTATCTCATTAACATTCACAGATTATACACCACTTTGTTATTTTAAAAAAACCTCCAAATCTCCATCCCGACCCAGACATTCTCGATTGTTCAAGGTCCAAATGCCTCCTGAATTAAAATGAAGCTGAATGTGTGAACTTTATTCTTGGTTATAATTGATAGGATGACCATTCTACTTGTTTATCTGCAAAGATATGGGCCAAATTGTTTTCTCTTTTTCCCTCTGCATTACACATCTAATTAGATTCTAGTTCCTGCTCCATGACTTATACATCGTCTCCATTTCATATTCCTGAATCTCCATTTTCAATAGCATTAGTTATTCAGAATCATATCATCCCCAAAGGTGAATGCTCTCTTCTTCTAGCTTCACCTTCCTTTGTCTTGCTCTTTTTTTCATTATCAAAGTTGTTTTCAGAGTAATTGTTCTCAAACACAAATACTATATCATATTACTTCTATTTCAAAGTTATTTGTTCCCCAATGATTATCCCTGGGAAATTTTAGCTTTCATATTTTGGCATCTTAAATCTCATTTTTGCTTGATGTTTCAATACCATTTCAATACCACTCAGCCATTCACTACTGAGTCCTCTATCCACACTCACACTTATGCACACATCCTATGCCTGACCTATATCAAATTACTTTAAAGTCCCCTGTATCAAATGTCTTTGGTGCCTGTGTCACATCTCTGTCCACAACTGATTTCATCTGCTGCTGTGATAGACAGCAGTCCCATCCAAGTTCTCTTCCCATTGCACTACCTCAAGCGCATCAGAAGTCATGCAGCATTCTGTCCCATATCCTTCTCCCTATGCCTCAAGAGCTCCACTGACCCTAGCACAATCATAACCAGAATGTGAGGATGTTACTCCCTGAGAGCAATCCTCAGCCAATAGTGGACAGAAATGATGAATTAATGTTCCACCCTTCTGACTTTTAGCTTTCGGGGACCATGTCTAAAAGGGAGTGTGAACCCTATTGTTGCCAAATTAGATATCCATCTTCAGATTGGATAACTAATAATTACATATTGGAGCCTTTGTTTCATTGAGGTACTGGCAGAAATGAATCTCTGTTGCCCAGGGCAGGAAACTCAGATGAAACATTACATTCATTTTTAATCCTTTTTTGTTTCCACTTAGGCCTTCTCCATTAGTCCCCTTTACCAGGTTCACTCCCACCCTGCCGAGTAAACCACATGTATTCAAGACAGTATCTCAGGTTTTACTTTCAAGGAACCCAAACTAAGCCTCTGCCAAACATATCAGCTTTTGCACATACCATTATCCTGATCTAAATGCCTTTTTCACAAATAATTCAAAAGAAACATTCCCACGTCCACCCACACTAAGGTTTGTGAGCATTTATTGACCCATTTGGCAAATATTATTTTCAAACATTTTAAAATATCACCATTTTTTATTGTCATTGATACCAATAGTTAGCTTATTACCATCTCTCCCATGATAGACCATGACCTCCTTGAGAGTGCAAATCAATCTTAATTACCTGTGTTCCAATGAGTAGTATGGTAACTAACACATAGTGACACTAAATTATTCTTATTAAATGAATGACATTTGTAATTTAATATAATGGTGTTTGATTGAAGGAGATAAGGCATTTTTTTTCTGATAGGAATCATTAATGCAATCAATAATTCTTTAAACTGAATTTTCAGAAAAAAAGATAAAGCTGAGCTAAAAATAAAAATATATAAACATATATTTAAAAATATATAAAGTTATTTATATATTTTACATATAAAATATATAAAGTTAGCCTTCTTTCTAGGCTAACATGTATGATATAAAAGGGGCAGCTTTTAAGATCCTCAATAGTTAGAGGATGGAGGAGGTAGTGCCATCTGGAGCCAGAAAGGGCAGAAGAAAATAGTCAAGTTGAAGGCTCTAAAGACCAAGGATTCCAGGTGGATCTAATTACCCTTTACTTAGAACTGAGAAATATGTCTAGAAGCTGTGGAATCCCGAATTGTCAGCGAGTACTCACAAATGAAATGAGAAACTGTAAACATAAGAGGAAAAAAAATGTGCAAAGCAAAAAATCAATTATAGATTCACAGGAATAGAGACAAAGTTTATTGGGATTATTGAACCAGGGAAGACAGCCAGACTGTCAGGGATCAACATACATTGGAAGAACAAAATTAAGACATGCCAAAATTTGAAGAAAATTATTTTAAAAGGTGACAGTTATCAGAGTTACTTGAAAAAAAGAGATAGAAGTTGAGTTATTTTTTATTTTATTTTTATTTTTGGAGGCTGAAGGCTACTTTGAAGAAGTAGTCCAGCTCTACCAGCAATATCTCTTTAGTTCTTCAAAGAGCTATTCCCAGCTGGGCTGTGAGGAACATATGAAGTCAGATTTCTCTAATTTCAAAATAATGGGTACTTATGGAGATTTGATTTTAACACAATCAAGTGATTGTATTTTATATTATAGGTTATGATATTTCAAGGATATACCTGCTTCCAAATGAACAGTGGTAATATTGAGAAAGAGTACAGTTAAAAAAAAAAAAATTCCAGACTTACATACAAATATGCAGGTAAGAGAATAGGTACAGTGGATATTAAAAATTAAAGCGGGGCCAACTAGAATTGATTTAACTGTGAGAGTATATTACATATTGTTCACCCAATGAAGGTTAATATTGATGTACTCAATATTGTATTTAATAACTTTCCCTGTTGTAATGTGGCAGTCTCAGTTGGCTAGAAAAAGCACACATAAGACAAATTTTAACAGACATAAATGTAAAACACCATATTTATGTCTTTAAAAGTTAATTGCAAATCCTTACCAAAATATTAGTAAATTAAATCTAGCTATATAAAAAAGCATTAAACACTATGATCAAACGAGAATTGCACAAAAAGTACAAGGTTAATTTAACATCTGTGTATAAATCAACTTAAAATATCGTATTATTAGTTTCCTATTGCTATGTAAGGTCACATTTTCATAGGAGTCAGGGATTAGGACATGGACATCTTTGAGGGTTATTATTCAACCTACCAAAATCCCTCCTCTTGTCCAAAAGGGAGTCATTTCACACACAAAATATATTCAGCACATCCCAATGTTTCCATTATACCATCAATTTAAGCCCAAAATCTCACCTAAGGCTCACCAACTTAAAAGCCCTGAATTTCATCATCTAAATAGCTATGGAGGAGGCTCAGGACATAATTCATCCTAAGGAAAAAATTTCTTTTCATCTATGCCTCTATAAAACTATAAAACAAATTATCTGCTCCCAAAATGCAATGGTGGTGCAGATATAGGGAAATGATAATAATAATAGAAATTCCTATTGGAAAAGGGAGAAAATGAAAGGACAAAGGAAATCACCCATCGCAAGAAAATTCGAAATCCATCTAGGTAATCTCCATTAAGTTTCAAGGGCTATGAACAATCTTCTGTGGCTTGTGGTAAGCAGCACAAAGAAATCAGGACACATCGTCAACACTTTGCTTTGAAATCTCCTCACATAAACATCCAAGTTCATTACTTAATAAATTCTACCTTTCACATAATTTGTAAGATGCAATTCAGTTAAGTTTCCTGCCACTATGCAGTAAGAATTCTCTTTCTTCTAGTCTCCAATAACATGTTCTTCATTTTGCTTTGAGGTCTAACCAAAAGCACCTTTAACATTTCTATGTCTACCAAGTCTATTTATCACTATTTAGTTGTTCTCTATGACAGTAGTCTTTTTTTTTCTTCCTCACTTCATTCTGTATTCTCACTAGCTGCTTCTTTAATGCTGTTTGTTCCAGGCAATCTAGAATTTTTCTGCCATGTTTCTCATAATTCTTTTAGTCCTCGCCCATTGTCAAATTCCTAAGCCACTTCAACATCGTTAAGCATTTGTGACAGCAGCACCCCATTTATGGGTACTATTTATGTTTTAGTTTCCTATTTCTACTTAAGATTACACAAGTCCTTATCACATCATATTAATAAAAGAGAAAAAACACATGGTTTCTCAATAGACTAAAAAGACATGGGTGAACTCCAATACCCATTCATAATAAATATTCCTAACAAACTAGAAATAGAAAAGAATATCCTAAACCTGATAAAATGCATCTGTTAAAATTCCACAGCTAACATTATCCTTAATGGGGAAAGGCTTGAATCCTTTTTTCTTAAACTGGAATTAGGTAAGAATACCTGCCCTAACCACTTATATTCAACAACATGTTAGAGGTTCTAGCCAGTGGACTAAGGCTATTAAAAATAACTTAACATCCTATAAAGATTAAAAAGGAAAGAGTAAACCTGTATTTATAGATGATGTGAGTCTCTATCTAGAAAATTCCAAGGAATACACACATGCACATACAAACACACTGTTAGAGCCAAAAAATGAGTTTAGTAAGGTTGCAGAATACAAGATGAATATAGGAAATTAAGTTATATTTCAATATTCAAAATATGTACAATCTAAATTGAAATTATGAAAGTAACTTCGTTAACAATAGTATAAAAATAAATTACTTAGGAATACATTTAACCAAGAAATACACAATTTTTACAGAGAAAGATACAAAACATTGCTGAGACAAAAAATAGGAGCTCTAAGTAAATGGATAGACATTTATAATGGTAATTTTCTTCTGTCCACTGCACAGAAAGTTTTCTCATCTCACTTTAGCTTCAACACCTTCTCCAATGTGGACTGTTACTGCTTCCCTGTGACACTAACATAGACACTATCTTCCCCTTGCTTGATCCAACAACTCATACTGCTCTGCCATTCAATTTCAAAGAGTAAACTTACCTTGATCAGCCCAACATAACTGATTTTAGACAGAATAATTTACGTTCAGGAAGGATATCACAGAGGGAGAGATGGAGGAAGAGAAAAGACAGAGAAAGTGTTTCTTTTGTTTTAAAATTAGATATACTTTTTTCTTCAAAGTCATCACCCAATGTCCCTATATGTAGGCTATAAGAGTACAATACTCCTATTTTCTATCTTGGTCATATCCAGATGGAATGTTGTATTTACTATCAAACATCACAGTTAAAGAGTGTGAAGAAGAAGACAAAAGAGTGGTTAAAAGTATCGAACTTCTTTAACCTGTACTTGTATGAAGACATTAACTATCTTCAAACATTTGAAAGAATGTCGTGTTGAAAGTGCGATAATATAATATTTTTTAATACGTTGCAGAAGGAAAAAAGTAGTCTCAATGGAGAGGCCTTGACTGAAAAACGGTAATACCTAAGATTTTGTGTCCTGGAGTTCTTAGACAGAGACCAGATAGTCAATTTCCAGTTTGTTCAAAGACTCTTTGTTCTCGGATGGCAAGCTGTTGCAAGTTTCCTCTAACGTTAATTCTATAGCCCATATGTTAAGACTGTATCAATTAAAACATTCTCAAAAAACTTTGAAGTATTTGAAACGTGTAGAGGGAGTAACTTACTTAAAAGGTGTCAAATGCTGGTTCTACAAATGTTGGATGCTCGACTGATATTGATAAGTGGCTCCTGAAACAATTTTCTTCACAATTAGCAAAGTCATGAGTTTGCTTCCACACAGCGATATTAAACTGTACGTCAATTTAGATGACATACATGTATGCCAGAGTCATTTTGGAATGGATAGTTTCCTTTAGTTGGTGATACAGACAGTTTCAAATCAATTCCCTGATGACAGCAATGGGGAGCAAAGAGATAACCAACTATTGCCACAGGTGTCACATTTTCTTGGCAAATGAAAACACGTACCTAGTCAGAAAAATCCTAAATGCTATAAAAATACCTTTATAATGTTGCAGCTTAAAAATGTATTTAAAATATATGAAAATTTCAAGCACCTGCAGTTTCATTCATTAATTTTCAGGATAAATCAATAATAAAACCAAGTAACATGATGCAGAATAAATGAACTGAATTTAGTAAGCCAGTCATAATTGAGAAGCCTACATGTGCCTTATTCATGAATAGGTCCAGTCTTTATATTAAAATGTATCTTATTCTTGGAGCTAAGCCTTACTTTTACTTTATAACATAGTTTGAATAAATATAAAATAGCAGCCAAGTACACTTATATAAATCAGACAGACCTTAAAGGTTTTCACCATATGAACTGAGAAAGAAACAGGTTTACCAATTTATTCTGGCAAAGGTTAGAACTTGAACTCTTTGAGAGGAAGCAAGCAATATTAAAGGCTGTTTGACAACCCACACTAATATTTGAGTCATTAAATGATAGTTTTTTTAAGGTTCATAATTTAAATGAGTCTGCAATCTGATTAGGTAGCATTAAAAATGAGCTTTTAGCTGCTAATAAGCTTCCCCTTGGTTACACAGCCTGTTGTTTTTCTGAGGCAAAGAGAAGAGGGAGCTGCCTGAGCCACTGTTTGCAATGTATGAATAAGATGACAAATGGCAAGAGGGCGTGGATGTTGATGAAGAAGGTTTGATTAGCAATTGGCAGCATGAAAACTTCTGAATTATTTTGCAAATTTAAAGAAAGGTTACACATGCAGTTGGTGAGCAGAATTATAGACACAAAAATACAATTATCTGAAGAAGCAGACATTTTGTTTCCATGCATGTGATTTGGGTATTTTTGCATCTCTTTATCTTTAATCAAAACTCCAGGCTAGGATCTTGATACAAAGCAAATGAAATTGACTTGCATGGTGCTTGGCCATCAAACAAATGTCCATAGCATTTCCCCAGGCCACACCAGTCTCGGATAACAGTAGAGTGACAATAAGTAACAGAATGTAAATGATAAGTGCAAAGCTTCAGCAGAGTGTGAGAACACATGATGTCACATTTAAGTTAATACTCCAAATCACTACACTGGGGCCTCCACCTGTTTGACTAGCATAGGGAGCTCTAGGCTATTCCAAGCATTCTTTTCCCCCAAATATTTGCAATACCCCAAAGATTGCATATTACTTTGGGATGTCTCAGCAACAAATCACAAATAAATTTACTAGAATTGTCTAAAACAATAGGAAAAAAAGTTTTCTAATAATAAAAAGAACAGAGGTAGTGTTGTTTTATCCCTTACTCACTAACATCATCAAGCATACAAATTCTGTCCATTGCTCACCCTACCATTACCAGAGGACTGCCTTGGTGTATTAGTTTTCTAGAGCTTCCATGATAAAGTACTACAAACCTGGTGTCTTTAAAAAAGTAAAAATTATTCTCTGACTATTTTGGGGACTAAAAGACTGAAATCAAGTCACTGACCGGGCTATGCTCCCTCTAGGGAAGAATCCTTCCTTGCCTCTCCTTAGCTTCTGGTGGTTGCTGGTAATCCTTGATGTTCCTCGGCTTGCAGCTGCATCACACTAATCTCTGCCTGATTGTCACATGCTTTCTCCCTGTGTCTCTGTGTGTGTGTGTCTGCACTTTCCTCTTCTTTTAAAGAATCAGTCAGCTGGGCGTGGTGGCTCACACCTGTAATCCCAGCACTTTGGGAGGCTGAGGTGGGTGTATCACAAGGTCCAGAGATGCAGACCATCCTGGCAAACACAGTGAAACCCCGTCTCTACTAAAAATACAAAAAATTAGCTAGGTGCGGTGGCACGCACCTGTAGTCCCAGCTACTCAGGAGGCTGAGGCAGGAGAGTCGCTTGAACCCAGGAGGTGGAGGTTGCACTGAGCCGAGATCGCGCTACTGCAGTTCAGCCTAGAGGATAGAGCAAGACTCTATCAAAAAAAAAAAAAAAAAAAAAAAGAATCAGTCATTGGATGAGGTCCTGCCTTCCTCAAATATGGTCTTATCTTAGTGCGACGACATCTGCAAAAGGTCTTCTTTTCAAATCAAGCCACATATAAAACGTTCTAAGTAGACATGAATTTGAGTAAGATGCCTTTCTACCCAACTCACTTGTTCTTTCACTCCCTTCCTCATATTTGAAAAATGCAGCAGCTGTTGCAGTTGTCAGGTTCTCAACCCAACTAGATTCAAGTTCACAAAAGAACAGTTTGTGGGTTTTTTCCTTGTTTTCAGAAGGAATAATCCATTCCCAAAAGGTTCACCAATTCCATTGGGTCTCATTGGTGAGAAATGGTTGCCTTTACTAAACCACTAATTAGCCTGGAGAAAAAACAATTTCCATGACTGGTGTAAACTAAGCATATTTTCGTTCCTGGATTATGAAAGGATTCATTTTTACTGAAGCACACAAGTACCAAATTCTGAACAGAATGAGTGTTCTTTGGTAAATAAGACTTGTGTGACAAAGAAGGAGTTTGAAAATGGCTGTTAAGTTGGCAATAAAAGTCTGTCATATTCAAGTTTCTTTACATATGTAAGAGAATCAGTCCTGGTGATTCTCGTGACCAAAAAAAAGGTAATGAATCAGTTACAAATTTCAGGTTTAGACTCTATAATTCCAATTCTTTATTAATTCTAATACACTCCCAATTGATTTATAATCCTCACATTTACTTGTCTCAGTTGTTTAGATCAGCAGAACCACCAGAGAACAGCCCGGGCTATGGATGCTCCCACCTCCACTTTTGCCACTGATAAAAAACAAAACAAAACAAAACAAAAATACTACCAGTTTTTGCCTTTATCTATAAAGACTTACAGTTTCAGCCTGAATAGTCCCAGTTAATCACTCTTATAATCTTTTGTATAACTCTATATGTTCATGGAATATACGGTATTATGGAATAAATTGTGTCCCCCTTAGATTCATATGTTGAAGTCCTAACCCCCAGGACCTCAGAATGTGACTGGAAACAAGATATCTTTAAACAGGTGTTTAAGGTAAAATGAGTTCATATTGGTGGGGCCCTAATCCTTTATGACTGGTGCCTTTACAAGAAGAGTTGTGGACACAGAGATGCACATGCGCAGAGGAAAGAGCATGTGAGAACACAAGAAGGCAGCCATCTACAATTCAAGGAGAGAGGCCGCAGAAGAAACCACACATGCTAGTACATTGGTCTTGGACTTTGATCTTCCAGAACCGAGAGAAAATGAATTTCTGTTGTTTAAGCTACCCCAGTCTGTGGTATTTTGTTATGGCAGCCCTAGCAAACTGATATAGACAGTTTCAGTGATGGGAGGTTGAGGACTCATATCAGCCATATGAAGTTAAAGAATAACTCAAAAAAAGGTTACTTAAGTTCTAGAGTTTTCTGATTTTTAGTGAATCTAATCTTTACCACACATGCGTGCACACACATAATCTTTCTTGACAATATGTGCCCTGGAAACAGAAAGCTGTTTCAGAACACATTTTAAAAATCTGTCAGGTGCTACTCAGCTAAGTGGCAGTCCCCTTAAGAATCCTCTCTGTTAGTTTAATGAATCCTCATTGCCTGGATTATCTGTACCTTTGTCCCTCGTCAATACACTGCTTGGTTAGTGCTCACTGGCCGATGTGCTAGTGACAAGCTTCCTGGTGGCAAGATATGTCGTTGTTAAGTGAGCAAACACTACAGTCAAGTTTTCTGTGTTTGAATCTATTTTTCTAGGCATTGCTTTGGGCAGGTTACTTAAGACTTCTTTGTCTTTGCCATATCATCTAAATAATGGGGATAACACAGCAGCTTACCTTACAGGCATGTTAAGTTTAAACGATGTAATATGTGTAAACATATGAAGTGTCGAGTGAATGGAAGCTAGAAGTAATAGCAGCAACTTCTTCACTCTGTTGAAGCAGCACTGCACTGTAGAGTGGTAGTGATAAGTTGGAAGGAAGGGATGAGCTTCTCCCTGAACCTTCCTCACCTTGATGTCAAAACAGCACAGTCCATGCTTGAGCTTTCATGGTTACAACTCTCATTATTTTTTTTTCTATACACATCTCTATTTTCCGTGTCTCTGTCTCTCACCTTGTCTCTTGTTATACACCTCTATCACCATTGCTGACTCTTAGCTCAAACCAATTCTTAGCACAGAGGAATGAAAGGAATAGATTACAGCTGCTTGTTTATTTAAAGTTGCAGTTGCTTCAACAAAGAGTTACCGACACATAAGCAACGAGCAATGCATTGTGCTTGACTTGCAGTGAGAAAAGACATGCTCCCTGCCCTTGTGGAGATAACTCTCCAGCAGATGCTGTAGGCAATTAGCTGCAAAGTAGTACAAGTCCTGTGGATGCAAAAGATATGGAATGAACTCCTTCCTGTCTGGAGAGTTGGCTGTCAATTAGCTAAGCTAAGACAGGGAGGGGAGAGGATCCAGGCAGAAACGAAGTATGTATGAAGGTCCTGAAACAACGTAGAGGAAGACGATTTGAGAAAATGTATGCTGACCAGTATGTCTGAAGCAGGGAAAGCAAGTATCAAAGCACAAAAGGGTTCCAAAAGTCAGCAAGATCCTGATTCAACAAGACCCTGTATGTCAGGTTAAGTACTTTCACCTTTATCTAAAGAAAAATTTAAGGCATTGTGCAGTAGGGCAACATAATTATATATGAGTTTCTAAGAGATATTTTGACTGCAATATAGGTAGATGCTGGATTAAATAACTGCAGAGAGGGAATGAAAAATGTTCACAGAAAGTCCAATTATGAAACTATAGCAATATTTGAGGTGTCAGATGATTAGGTCATTTGCTGGAGGCAGATGGATGGATTTGAGATAAGTCAGCAAGTTTTTGTGATTGAATAAATTCTGGACTTAGAGCTCAGGTGCTGTTTGGATGGTTGTGCCATTTACCAAGGTAAACAGGATAAAGACAAGAATGGAGCAGGATTAAAGATGATGACCTCAGTTGAGTTTATGTACTTAATTATGTGCCTATTAGTAACAGATATATAATTCTGGAGCTCAGAGGAGCATTTTAAGCTAGAAGACAAATTTTATAAGTATTTTTTTATGGGAAAGACAGCTATCACTTATGAAAATGTAGTCAAGGTAGAGAATTTAAGTACAATCTCAAATAGTTTCTGTGAAGATAGAATTTAGACACAAGATGCACCTGGCTTATTGTTTGATGGACAATTAGAGGTCTTTCAATAATTGGTGGTTTTCATCTTTATTTTTATTTATTTTCACACTAAAATATGTGGTTAGTACTAATATTAATCCCATTTACAGATTAGAAAGCAGAGAGCTTAACATATTTGTCACAGTAACACAATTGATGAGACGTGGAGCCAGGTTTTAGTCCCATATTCATGTTGGTTTAAATACAGAGCCCATGTACAAACCTCCTTCTTTCTTCTTACAATGAATTCAAATCTATCTATTATCAGTGTAGTATTTCTTTGAGTATCAGGTTTTCTGAAAACAGCCAGGCTAGTAAATAATCAGGTCATTCAAAAATGCCACTCCTGATATTGCCCATGAAAAATTGTATAAAACAGTTAAAGAGTTGTTTTTTTAAAAAAAATATATGAATTCACATTAACAAAGTTGCCAGTATGCAAAATCCATGTGTTTTTAGCAAAATATTGCAACTTGTATTACCCTGAAAGTAGTTGTACAGTCAGATATCATCGGTTTGTAAGGTATCCTTGATTTAAAATGGAAGAATCAGCTCTTGAAACAAAGAGAGAAATGAGTTGCATCTTTAGAATACTCATTTTGAGGCTCATCAAGGGAGCTCCTGGAGGGCTCCTGTGTGTGATGCATTTTTATTCGCAAAAAGTGAAGCTCAGCCCTGCATTGTCATTTGCAAGGTCCTTGTTTGAGTTATCTGGTGCTGAATTATGAGAGCAACTCCATCATTTAAGTGTTATTGCTCTTTTTCTTTCTGGCTCTTCACTCCTCTTCCCAGACTTTGCTAAGGTACTTCAGTGGCTATAATGAAGTGAATCCAAATTACTAGGTTGAGACTAGGCAAGAGACCTGACTTGCAGACAAAATATTCTTTTAACATTTCACTGAACTAATCATCCTAAAGGATTTACTCTGCCTTTCATAAGCTCTTCCTTGGCTTTGATTTTTTTTTTTTCTCTTCATGTGTCTTGGTTTAGCTAAAGGAAGTTTCAAAATGTTGACCTGAATGTTTTAGTAAAGTTGTCACAAAATTTCATTTTGTGAATGTATTTAGTTGATTATTTTAAACTTATGGAAAATAGAACAAGACTGATCAGACTAGCCTTAACATTTCCCGTTTATATATAGACATACAAAATATACACAGTATGTTTTCTGTGACAAAATATTAGACTCTGACCAATACGCAGAGTAAAAGAAAATAATGCATGAGGTTTCAATTTACTTTTCTATGGTAAGAAATATCACATTAGTTCACATGAAAGTTTCTTAAGATATTAGAGCATAGAAACAATATTGCACTATTAAAGAGCTTTAAGGACTATGGAAGAACAAACAGAAGGAGTGTTGGCATGTTATAGGATCAAATATATGTCACTATCACCCTTAATTCCTCACCTATGTGAAACTTTTAAAATTGACACAGTAGTAACCCCAGTGGAGATCAACCCATCACCTTTATACTGATAAAGACTAGATTAGATGTCATGACTTTACCTGTTAAGCAAGTGGAGTTGCCAAAACTGTAGTGCTAAAGGAGTAGTCCCATCCAGGTATGAATACAGATCAAAATCCATTGGCTTTTCCTAAGAATATTGCATCTATAAAACTTACCACACTAACCCATAGAAAATGTGTGTTTCCACACAGGCATATTTCAAAGAGAAAAACAAACAAACAAAAAGAAGGGTGTGAACTAAGCAGGCTTAGTTCCTTCTTTCAAAGTGACCATTCAAACCAATCAATCTTCCTCTCTTAAGGGGAAGGGAAGAGGAAGCAAACTGGGGTCAGCAATATTACTGAAATGATGACTCCTTCACCTGAAAACTTGAGGAAGGGCAAATAAATGTGCTCTTTAAGTAGGAGTTCACAAAAAGATTTACAGAACAGAGTGTCATAGTTTTTTGTTTCTGTTAGTAAATAGATATTTTCCCTCAGTTGAAATGAAGGATATTTTAACTATAGACCTCATTTAAGTTTGAGTCTTGATTAAAAAAAAAAAAAAAAAAATGACTCAACTACTAGGAAGCCCTGAAGAATAGTTGTTAAATTTCACACTCCAATAAAAATTACAAATCTCATGTTTCCTAATGCTCAACATGCCATTCCTTATTTGTCAGTAGGTGTCCATCTTGTCATTACCAATGGAATTAGGTGTCCATAGTTGCCTCCATCCAGACCAGGGAAGTCTTGTCACACAAATTTACTGCTTACACCACACTCATTTGGCCACAGGTGTTTGCTTCTCTGGGATCTATGAAGTAAGAGCCACATACACCATTACTGGTGAGGTCATATAACATGCTTTACACAAATTTCAGAAACTATGGACCAGAAAGGAAAGGTCACATGGATCACCTTCTAAATATATTCCACCCAAACTGACCATTGTAACCAAAATATTCAAACTCAAATAACCAAATTAGCAATTATATTTCTTACGTTTAGAATATCCACATTGTGGTCACCTGGAATCTTTACATCTTCTAATACATAAGTGCCTTCTAGTCTCACAGTATTCATTTCCTGGGTGGGAAAATGAAATTAGGTAAAGTGGTAAATGTTTTATACATGCCATGGACAACAGGGATTCAGTTTAATTTTGTGATTTCTCTGGAGTTCTAATAATTATATACCTCGGTGATAACCTATACTTGTTAATTTTATGTGTCAATTTGACTGAGCTAAGGGAGGCTCAGATAGCTAGAAAATTATTATTTCTGGGTGTATCAGTAGAATGAGTGAAAAAGGTATTTCTCACCAGTGAGGATGGGCATCATCAAGTCTGTTGAGGGTCCCAATTCAACAAAAGGCAGAGGAAGGGCGAACTTGCTCTCTCTTCTTGAGCTTGAACATTCTTCTTTTTTCCTTCAATGTTAACACTCCTGGTTCTTGGACCTAAGGATATGGACAGGAACTACTTTCCTAGGCCTCTGGCTTGCAGAAAGAATATTGTGGAGCATCTCAGTGTCCATAAGAGTGTGAACTAATGCTCATTATAGATATTGATTTAGATATAGATATAGATTGACAGATAGATATAGATATAGATAGACATAGATATATATAGATATACATAGACCCTACTGGTTCAGTTTTTCTGGACAACACTTATGAATACATAATTCCAAGGCAATTTTGTACAGAAAAGATCACCCTGTTTATTTTAGCATTTTGATCTGCTGGTATTTGATATGCCTTCCAAAGAGGAGGAGAAACACAGAAATTTGTTATGTATAGGTGTTTTAGCCTAAGGTTGCATCCTTTAACATTAATACTTTATGTATTAACTCTTAACCAAAGGATATATCTTTTCTACTACCTTTCTTTTATCTTTGCTTTATGTTCAATGTCTCCTGCCTTTCTCCACCTCACATTGTCCCAACACATACATACCTCACTAAAAATGAACACAAGAAAAGTTCCTATCTAAATCTTTCTGAGCTCCAATAGGTGGCAATTGACTTTTTCCAAGTGTAGATAAGGGGTAATAAATAAGATATATGGCTTAAAAATACACTCTAATTCATTTTTGTTTATTCTAAATTTTCAGTAAAATCACAAAACTACCCTGAAGTTTTGTGTTGTTGTACCATAATGGGAAGAAATTTATGATCCCAGAAAAGAGACTGAGCCATAGTCTGATATCACTACTATCTTTCCCTGAAGCCCTGTTTGTATGGCACAGTCTCACCAGGGTGGAGTTGACATGTATCAGTCCTTCATATACGTGAGTGAAATGAAGAAAAACATCCTTCATGGTGGGGGAGAAATATAATATTTGGAAGAGAGGTCTTCCAGTGAAAAATGCAAAAAACAGTGTAAGACAACCTCTCTCTCCCATACAAATGAAAGAAAATAGTACTTTGAATAGAATAGAATGCCAATATATAGTATACGTGACATGTTTCAGTAACAATAGCTATTTAGAGTGCTTAATCCTAAGGATTTGGGAAAATTTTGTGAAGCAAACAGACAAAGCCTATTAAAGCCTGTACAAAGAGAATAAAACAAAAGAATCTATTGATCATTATGCAAAATTTGTTTGAAACAGAAACAGAACCATGTCATCAGAAGTCAACAACTTCTTGGCCCTGTTGACGTGAAATAGATAGTCTTAAAAAGAGTGAAGTTGTTAGCCAGGCGCAGTGGCTCACACCTATAACCCTAGCACTTTGGGAGGCTGAGGCAGGTGTATCATCTAAGGTCGGGAATTTGAGACCAGGCTGACCAACATGGTGAAACCCTGTCTCTACTAAAAATACAAAAATTAGCCATGTGTGGTGGCCGGTACCTGTAGTCCCAGCTACATGGGAGGCTAAGGCAGGACAATTGTTTGAACCTGGAAGGCGGTGAACCAGTGAGTCGAAATCACACCACTGTACTCCAGCCTGAGCAACAGAGCGAGACTCCATCTCAAAAAAAAAAAAAAAAAAAAAAGAGTGAAGTTATTACTTTCACAATAGAGCCTGTGGGAAACTTGAACCAGAGGAAGTTTTACCATGAATGGTGTTACCAGAGATCCCTTCTTTGTGGTCCCTATTCAAGAGATCCATCCCTATGCATCCCTATGCAAGGATCCTGGTTTTCACCTATTTTCCAAGATCAGTATCAACAGTGCCACTTCATTCTCAGTAGTCTCGGTTTGAATTACAAATGACATGATCACTCTAAATACAACCCTATACCTCTGATGAGACTAAAATATATCTCAGTGTCCAAGATGAGACCTTCGTTGGTCCAAAAGACAATCTAGTTACAATAAAGTTGATAGTCTGTTTCTCCCTCTCTTGCATCTGCCTGAAGCCCAAGACTGGTTTTTGACTTTCCCCAGTGGAGTACAAAAGTCTTGCCCAAGTCACAGTTCAGCCATAATAGGTATGAATCTAGGTTCTGAAGTCTATCTGGCAGCAGTAACTAAGTCACAGTAAAAATTTAGACTTGTTTTTATTTAAATTTAGATTTGTTTCTGAAAGTCAGGCTCTGAAAAAGTGGAACATTGTCATTTATCAACCATACCACTTGAGTTAGGTGGAAATAGTAAAATGACTCTTTTTTTTTTTTTTTTTTTTTTACTCATTTGTTTTTTCATGGAACAAACATTTGTGAAACATTACCACACACTACTCTATGCTATCCTCAGATATGTATCAGTGTCAGCAAAATGATCTTACCATGTTCCTGATTCCTCACTGGGAAACTGAAGTATTTTCTTGAAGGAGAGTGTAGAAAGGCAATTCTGAAAGTTACATGGAGAACTTTAAACAGGACATATTTTGTTCTTATCCTTCAAATTTTTGAAGTCTGGGTTATACAAATTCTATATATACACAAAGAGAGAGACAAAAAAATAAGTGTTAGATGAAAATTACACAGTCGTTCTCATGAAACTACAAAGAAGGTAAGATATATTTTGTTACGATCTTGAGTACCACTGTCTTGAAGATTCGAACTATAAAGCAAGAGGCCACCAGTTTCCACTTCTATTTTGTACCATCATGTAAACATTACTTCATTTTTTTTACTGATCAAACAGAATCAACCTTCCTATTAGAGAACATTTTATTAGAAAATGCTTTGAATATGCACTTGGTGAATGGTTGTTATATACAGACAATAAACAAAACCTGGCATTCACAAAGGCATCTGGCATTCTAAAAACTCCTTTTCTGAGCCTATCTTCCTAATAGTTCTCATTATCTACTGCATGTTTGACTTCACACACATCAGCATATTCATTTTACAGCCCCCTCTGTAAACATTCAAACTCCACTCTGCAAACTTTCAACTCACATTTTTATTTGTGCATCAAACACATCAAAGAACAAAAGATCTGTGGGAAAATTATGCACCACCACATAACTTCTTTTGTCAGAGCATAGAGCCTAAATAAGTATCCCTAGAGTCTTTTATCCAAAGCTTTGCTCCTAAGATGAATTATACCTCCCACTTCCTCATCTTCTATTGTCTCCTACTTTGCGGTTTATCTCCTTATTTGTTCTTTTCTAAATTCTGATAACATAAAGGAAAAGGAAATAAGCATATATCTACTGGAAACTGCGGAAAGAATATCATGACACAATATAAAAGATAAAGAGAATAATGAAAAAAATCATGATTACTGACTTATATAGCTCATTTGTCAACATAAATAAAATATCCTAAAGTGTAGTCAATCTATTCACACATGAAGTAAGGACCAAATCTGACTAGGAAACAAAGTAATATGAAAACCGTGAGCTTAAAGCAATCAGAACTGATGGAAATGGCTAATGAGAAAATTGATCTGTTTGCATGGTAGAGAAAGTGGAAATAATTTCTTTCACATTACACAAATCAAGGCTTCATAATTAGATTTGACACAAATACAGGTATAACATCATTGCATGGGACATTAGGTTGTACTACAAAGTAATTTAAGTTGAAAATGTAAGTTCCATTAAGAAATAAATTCACCAACCTAATAAGACCAGGAACATATTCATGATAAAATAAGAGAAAATCAATAACACTTTTCTAATTTGAATATTTAGTGTAGCCTTGGAGAACAAAATGAAGAGAAAAAAAATACTGAAATCTAATTGTATTGCTCAAATTGAGTAAAATATGAATAGTAAACAAGCAAAATACATATTAAAAAATTAAGTGGCACTTTTTTCAATTTATCCCAAATTAGTTGTGTTATTATATATTCACTCAGTGCTAGTTTACTATAGACAGAAAAACAGGGAAAGACTAGCATTCTGACAATCCTAGAATTCAAATTACCTGTATATTCATTACTCTGCAGTTTTATTTACCATTTAAAAAATATAAGAACGAGTCAAAGACCTGTTATGGTTGAGAAAATGGTGAGAACTTTCAGAAAGGTATATACTAAGGTCTTTTATATGCTCGGAGCTAAGAGAAAATATACATATATTTTATTTTTACTTATTTGAGAGGAATGGAATAACTATAGTACCATTTTATTTGATTTATATTCTGGCAATTGAAAATACTCAAAAGAGAAGGAGATTGTTTAGTAGTCTCTTATCTGCTTTCCTTAAATATGCCAGCCAGTTATCATCAATTCATTGTTTCTCACATCCAAATGTACCCTTAAATATTTGATTTGAGATAATGAACTGCACTCTCAAAGCATTTCTCCTTTACAATAGATATGATATTTTGTCACTGGAAGGTACTGGCAGGGCACTGCAAGAAGGAGAGGGAGCTTATCTTCCTGGATCCAAAGTGCTACTTTTGCTCGCTTTGCTCCTGCTACATAGAATGTCATCAATGTGTGTGTCAGTGAAGAGGGTGGAAGGGAATTCCCCCAAACTGCAAATCTTTCAGTGGCCTTGCTTCCTTGGCCCTGCCCCTGACAATACCTTGTCATGGCCCTCCTTATGCAGATATTGCGTGATCTAAGACATGTGCCTGCAATGCCTGGACCGCATCTGTGTGCCTACACACCAGCCTCAGCTTGACTATGACTCACAGAGTTGCTTCACTTGGCCTTCCCAATGCAGACTAACAGCTCCAAACCTCCTACAGGTGGTGGCTCACTGACTTCTCTGTTTGTCTGCACACATATGTGTCTTGCCTCTGTTTTGGAAGGCTGTTTCCTGCTTGCGCAGTGACTATGGACCAGATCTAATCTGGGCAACAAAGCAACATTTTTTGCCACTCATTTGGTTACAAATATATCTTCTTCAACAAGGCCTTGGAATGGGACCTCCCTTCTCAATTTGTCCTTTCTGAGTGACTTTCTCTCTACCTTAAAGCATCCTTCAGAGTTCTCTTTATGTTTTTATAGTAACCTTGTATGTCAGTGGTCCTTAGTTCCATGCCCATTTTCCATGATTGGCTAGGAATAACAAGTCTCAGCATGTATTCTTATTCATAGCTATAATTTATTACGGGGAAAGGGTACAAAGAAAAATCTGCAAAAGTAAAAGTTGCATCGAACGAGGTTCCAGGTAACAAAAGTCTTCTCCAAGTCAAGGCACAAAGAACTCAATTTTTTCAGCATCAAATACTGACAACTATATGTGAGGGATTATCTATTAGTGGAGATCATTAGGGATGCAGCGGCCAGGGCTTTTATTGGAGGTTGGCCACATAGGTACCCTCTGACCTAGTATATATCAAAATTCTAGACTCCTGAAAGAACACAGGTGTTCCACATTAAACATATAATTTTCATAAACAGGTTAGGCACAGTGAGCCACTTTTTATCAGGGAGTGGTTGAAACCCTTCTAGAATCCAAATTCCCAGAAACCAGACAAGGTCCAACCTTGGAACCAAGGCTTTCTAGGAATAGTCATTTCAAGTCTGTTAACTATTTTTCTGCACACCTAGCATAGTTTAATAATTCTTTATATTAAGCGTCTTCTGTTGAAATTGTGGTGAGGTTTCTATCTCTTAATTGTGCTTAGACCAATATGTATGCAAGTTACTTCTTGGGGCATACTAGATTTTTTCAATGTTACATTAACTTCTAATCTCTTCAGAAAATATTTAGAAAATTACTGCTACAGAATACTAAATATTAGCAGAAGTTAGCCTCATGACACCAAACAACAGCTCAATTTAGGCAATTTAGGGGAAGAAATTTGGACAGCTGGTAGCTAGGTTTATGTCTATGCCCAAAAGTCATTTTAGACTACAGCAAGTAAAAAAAGGAACAAGTGTGAAGTCTGTGAAACATGTTCTTGTTTTTATGTTAAAAAAAACTTTTCTTTCAACTATTTTGCTATATTTTAAATATTCAAATTATTTTAAAATATTCATTAAGAAAAAGGATTGGCTACTTTAAAATTCTATGAGCTTTAACACAGGAAATTGGAAAATGTTAAAACTGGAGATAGCAGAAGCAAAATATGTTTTACACATGTCCTACGAAACAGGTGGGTAATTGAAAACGCAATGCAATCATGTGGGAAACTCATTCTGGGTACTTTCTGATAAGGCAAAACTGCCATCAAGCCAGGGTAGTACCCAGGCTACAGTGTTAGCCTTTGAGTTTTATTTATTTAGCTCCAGCAAAAGCCAAAAAGCAAAAGCTGAGTTGAAAAGGGCCATTTTTTTTCCTGTGGATTTCAGATGTATTGAATTATTGGAAAACAAAACAGAAGAATTCCTGACTAAAGGCTTTCTGGTAAGTACCTATGAAAAGCTATGATTCCTATGTATAACAGGATGAAGAGAGACTAGTATACGCCTCTCTGATGTTGCAAATAGTAGATAAAATGTAGAGGCCATCTGTCATCAAAACTCCCCAGAGAAAGTAGGTTCTGTTTGGACTTTGGTGGTAAAGAATCAAATAATTTCAGACGGTAAATATGCTATACTTAAAATCCAGCCAGCCTAGCCCTATAAGTTTACAGATAGGAAGCTCAAGACAGAGAGAATGTTATATGCCAAGGAAGCACAACAAGTTATGAGTACTTGCTGATTACTAGTAAGATAGTAGAAACAAAATTAGTAACTATAATACAAATACAAGCCAATAATCTTTTCATAGACCGTTTGATCCTATTAGAGAGAACACACAGCATTAGAAACGTATGACTCCAAACGCAGAAAAGCTGAATAAGAATGCAATGTGGTAGGCATCAAGAGAGGTTGTGTTCAAATCATCGTATACTTGAAACATCAGGGAGGGACTCATTTTGGTTTTTATAATTTACCTTTCTTACCTGCTATATATTTTATGCAAGTTTTTGGAGGGCATTTTAATTATTACTCTTCCTGATGATTTATCTAGTATACCTTCATGTAGATAGCATAGTTGATTTGAGAGGTTTTTTGTTTTGCTTTTGATGATTTACACTGGTCACACGAGATCTAATGTATCAGATGCCTGGCGCTAGTACTTCAGACTAACATTTAGCAAGAGTTAGCACCCTTATCTTGCCCTACTATATTTTACACTTTCTGACAGTCTGTAGCATTGCCATCCTTGTTATCTTATAATAGTAATTTAATTATGGCTTAAAGTTTTAATTCAACTGCCAAATTGCAGACATGATTCATGTGGTCTTGAGGTGTTCCAGTGTACAGGTTTTTTTCTGGGTTGTTCTGTACCCTAATTTAGCATTTAGTGACGCATTTCATCCGATAAAGATTATCTCCTTCAACATCCTTAATTACCTCGGACATCTTCATGAACAGGGAATTGAGGTACTATTTATATTTTTAGCCAGTCCTGAGTGTAAGAAAGGAACTCTTATAGTCAGGCATATATATTTCCATGTAACTCTCTCACATTTGGTCTAGATTTCGCTAATGAGTGGTAGATAAACAAATAAAAACAACTAAGGCAGTCTTTCAAGTGTGTGCAGACAGGTCTGTGACCACGGCAGGGCTTCTCTTCTCAGCACTAAACTTCATAATTTTATCAACCTTTCTTTTTATGATATTACTCTGCTGCTACCAAACTCTTTAGATTAATCTTATATATTTTCAATGCTTTCCCCAAAATAAGAACTCAAAAACTGAGCTCAATACATCTCATCAATGCAGACTACAATAGCATGTTTCTAGTGTACTACTATTAATGAATTAATAAATTACTGTAATATTTTAAATGATGTTTTCATGGTTATCAAATTTCCTGAGGTATAACTTTACACAAATAGCTATAGAAGAAGAGTCCCCTCTTACTTTTAAAAAGTGAATAAATAAATAAATATTTTTAAAGAGTACAAGTTCAGCTTTGTTACATGGGTATATTGCTTAGTGGTGAAGTCTGGACTTTTAGTGCAACCACATGAATAATGTACATTGGACTCATTAAGTGATTTCTCATTCCTCATCCCTCTTGCACTCTCCCCTTTTCCAAGTCTCCAGTGTCTGTTCTTCCAAGTATATACATTATTTCACTTTCACTTATCAGTGAGAAAATGTAGTATTTGACTTTATGTTTCTTAACTATTCTTTTGTAGTGAATTTTATGAACATGAATGCATGTCTTAACTTTTGTTTCTGTAGATTGCACTTCTTAGATTTTTATGTTTTTTAAACCCCAATTCTATCATCCATTAACTCTTCTGATCCAGCAATTTTTGTATCTGTAGATGTAATAAGAAAGTTATCTGTTTTCATCCCCCAAAAAACTAAATGAAGGTGAAAGCCTATGATGTTAGGTATCAGAGGCTAACTCTCAACTTCCTGATTTCATATCCCTTTGTGTGTTATATAATGCAGTTTGGGAAGGAGTCTTAAAAGTACAATCTTTTATTATACAAAAAAAAAAAAAAAAAAACTATTCTACTAAGTTACTTAATTGGCACTCCTTCAGTGTGTTTGCTTAACAAACTAAAAACCTTTCACCAAACTCAGTGCATATTTCTTGAGGTTTTACACAAAGATACTATGAAAAATTTTGAAAAAGCCATGATGGAGAAATTATATCTTAGATATTGTTTCTATAGTTGTTACTTTATATACACTCCTTGCAAAACAGACATGAGGCTAGTTTAGAATGATTTCTTTTATAGGCATCCCATAGTGGTTTTTGTTCTGATCCTCTCAAAGGTATATATCCAATATATTAAATGATTTGAGAGTCTATTTCATTGAAAATCCACACAAATACATACTAGGGGAGTCACACGGGAAAAATGAATTTATTGGATTTTCACAATTGGACTGCAATACTAAAGATAGAAGTGATGGTTTCAAAAGTTAAAAATTATTTAATCAGAAATGAAATTTGGACATTATTCTAGGAAATACCAAGACCAGGATATATTAGTTTGTTGTCCAAAACTCTGCAGGTACATAAAAATAGCTTCTCCATGGACACAGCAACATGTTTAGTTTTGTATAACAGCAAAAATACAATGGAAATATAGTTGATTAAGAATGATAGATCAAGGTAGGACAAATGACCCTATTTTTGAGACAGAAAGCCACAGTCCTTGTTCTGAAGCCAGGATTCAGGCTTTGATATTTGGGCCCCAAAGTCTCTGCTCCTATTCCCTTCAGTATGCCACTCTTTTTTGTAGTGTCTCAGTATCGAAGTCGAACATTTGCCCTATTTGGAAAGCAGCTATATGAGCAATTCCGGAATTAGAGTTATAAAAAAGGCATTTAAAAATGATCTATAACATTTATACTTTAAGTATTCATTATCAATCCTATCATTTAATCATTACCATGTAATTGTTACTACCAAGACTGCTAGAGATAGATATTATACTATATAAATTTTACCTGTGTTTCATATATTTTTTTTGTTCACATGTTATAGATATATGGTTTACATATTATAGATAGAATAAGAAATGGACTCTCCCTCCAGGTTTCTGACTTTTAGTCTGCTATTCTTCTATCCTACAAAATAAGTTAAAAACCATTAGAAAAATATCATGGAACAGGTCTCTTAACACAAGTCAAGTGAGCATTTTATGCACCTTTGCTTCCAGCTTTATTGAGATGATTGACAAACCAAAAGTATAAATATTTAAGATGTACAACAAGATGTTTTGAGATATATATACACACACACCTTGTAAAATGATTACCACAATCAAACTAATTAACATAGATCTATCACCTCAGAGTTGCCACACTGTGTGTGTGATAGAACACTCCCAATCTATTCTCTTAGAATAGATCAGAGAAGATAAGCCCTATTCTCACGTATACATTATTATTAATTAACTATAGTTACTTTACTGTTTATTAGGTCTCCAGAATTTATTAATTATTTAACTAAAAGTTGTGCATCTCTCATATCCCCTGCCTCCCAACGTCTAGGAACCACTCTACTATTCTCCACAATAAATTATTATTCAGCTGTTAAAAAAAGAAGACCAAAAAAGAAGGAAAGAAAGAAAGAAAGGAAGGAAGAAAGAAAGGAAGGAAGGAAGGAAAGAAGGAAGGAAGGAAGGAAGGAAGGAAGGAAGGAAGGAAGGAAGGAAGGAAGAAGGGAGGGAGGGGGGGAAGGAGGGAGGGAAGGAAGGAAGGAAGGAAGGAATCCTGTTATTTGCAACAGTGTGGATTAAACTGGAAGACATCATGCTAAGTGAAATATGCCAAGTGCAGAAAGAAAAATGCTGCATAATTTTACTTATGCTGTGGAATCTGAAAAATCAAACTCATGTACTGTCTTAAAATTTACCCTTGTTTCCTCTCTCAAATTATTCTAAGATTTTACCATCATTGGTATTAATTTGTTTTAGAAAAAAATAGCTGTCCAACAGAACTTTGTGATGATGGAAATATTATGTTGTGTGGTGTTCAAAATGATACTATACTTCTGTAGTTATTGTGCACTTGAATGGTGAAGCCAGGCAGGCCTTGAGATGGAGATAGGGATCTGATGATTAGCTAACAAAATACAGTTAACTAGAAGGAAGAAGACCTAGTGTCTGGTAGCACAATAGGGCAATTAGAGTTAACAACAATTTATTGTACATTTCAAAATAACTGAAAGAGGTAAACTTAAATGTTCCTAATACAATTGTCCTGATTTGATCATTGCACATTGTATGCTTTATCAAAATATCAGTGTACCCCATAAATATGCACAGCTATTATGTATTCGTAATAATTAAAAAAGAAAGCACTGTAAAATGAAAAAATGGGACAATGTGACTAAAAAATTGAATTTTAAATTTTATTTAATTGCAATTAATTTAAATTTAAGTAGATATACGTAGGTATTGGTTACCATACTAAACAGTGCAGTTATAGAACATAACATTCCCAGTTTTTGAAATAGAGTCATTCGATCACCTTAACCTGGAACTTCGGATCTGATTTTTCTAGTTAAAAACTATTTTCTTAAAATAAAATGTTATGCAGACCATAAAATATAAATCAGACATGGGTGAAGCCACCCTGGTCAATATGTCAAGGGAGGGGAAATCCTGGATTTTGCACAAAGAGTAGAGGTTAGCAGCTGGCCTCTCAGCTCCCTACTTACACTAACATCAGAAATAGCTGAGGCACTGGTAAGACACTGAGGAACATGATTTGAAAGCAACTGATGAAAATGTTTCAGTGCCTCTGGCACCTTTCATGATTTCTTAAATATTTGTAAAATTCATTTTATGATTCACTCATTTTAAAACCATTTTTCAAGATATCTCCACTGTGCTATTAGCAATGATGCTAAGATTAGTAAAACACAATTCTTGCCCTCACGTAACTTAAAATTTAAGATTTTGCAAAAATCCAACATTGCAATTTTAGTGTGTCAAATTCTATAAATGATATAGGTATGAAATACAGGCTGGGTAAGTGCAAAGGAAAGAGAAATAATGCTTCACCGAAGACATAACGCATAGGTTCAGTCTTGAAAAATTAGCATGAATCAGGAGGACAAGGGGTATAGGTGGGGGCAGGATATCCTCAGAACACAAACTCTTGTAGTATACTAAGTAGTAGTTATCGAAAGGTAATGAATCTTCTGTTTACCCAGAGCCAGGTAAAATTTTATCTTTTCTTATTTGTTGAGATTTAATAATTTATTATAATCATTTCTTCATTTTCCAATTAAAAGATAAACGTCTTTGAAATAAATGAGAAACCAAATAGTATTTAAGTACTTTTGCCTTCTCTATTATATGGATTCTTTAGGCCACATTTTTCCAACTTGAAAATAAAATCAACTATTTTATCCCTGCTTTCAACAGATCTAGTAAAACAGTAAGGAGAGAGAGGTTGTCCACTGGGAATATTATGAAAAATATATGTAGAAGTGTATACCCCAGAATATCATGTGCTAAAACAGTTATACAAATGATAATTTGTGTGGGAATTTATAGTTTGTAAAGAGTTTCATATTTTTATTTATTTGTTCAGAAGTTATAGTGGACAAATAATTATTTCTGGTGAAATAATTTTTTCATGTTTTATGAAGCATGTAATAAAAACAAGCAATCCCTGATTATTGCAGAAATATCTGATGTTTTATAGATTTGTCTTACCTATTTCAAGAGGCAGGCAATCTTAACAAAGAATATACGCCTACAAAAAAAAAACAAAGATAGTTTAAGCAAGTTAGCCCCAATGACATTAATGTGGAAACATCTGAGCTTGAAAAAAGAGTAATGAATCATAAAAAGAAAGGATAAAAAAATAAATTAACAACAGATAATATAATATATTTTAATTATAATAAAATGCGAAGAGTCAAGAATAGCTAGTTGAAAAAGTATAAGGACTCAGGCTATCCCAGTTAAAAATCTTCGGGCAATAAGGCTTGTGGTGAACATTCTATAGAACATTACATATAAATACCATAGGTGAGAATATTTATAAATAAAAAGATGATAATTGCATACTCAGAGGACAGATAGTATATAAACAACTATAGACTAGAAAAATTATCTCTTTTAAAAATAAACATCTCTTAAATTTCTTATATGAAAACCATAGTTACCATTTTCTTTTCTCAAACATTGTTACATTAATCTTCACTTATTTTCTATATGTTTTCCTTCAAGTTGACATAAATATATGGGTTACAGAATGTAGGCAACTCAGAGAGCATTACTTCTTGATGTTCATCGGTGTCTAGCTGATTTATTTTTGGACACTCTGCTATGTCTATCCTGATGACATGTGCTCTAATGATCGATGTGAATGAGATGTATTTCCTGACTGAGCCAATATAAAAACCATGAAAGTGAAACATTGCAGAAGGGTAAAGCCATTTTTATTTCTGCTTAGAAAAAAAAAAGAAAATAAAAAAAACATACTTTACTGCCTTTGACCTTTCAGTGTTTTCTTGTGTTAGCCATCATATCATCCAATTATTAAAAAAATATATTACTTCCAAAGTGGCATAAAATAAACAAAGTTATTGGGTAGAGGATGAAAGTATTCAGTAACACCCAATGTATAACAGAAAAGAAAAATTTGCAAATCGTCAACTACAATGTATTTTTGGTTAAGGTTTTTATACATATCAAGATTTTAAATATGTTTTCAAGATGTAAAATATATTTTCAATAGGTTTTCTCGTGATTCCTCTGAAATTCTACTATTGCCATGCATTCTTTTTTCGTATTTTCATCAAGGTTTAAGTATTTACATAAATAAAAGTGATTAAATACAGTGTGGGGTCTACTTTAAACAATAATAAAATTGTGAAATTTAAAGAACACAAATATTTAAAAACTCCTTATTTTTTATGTATCTTAACTTACTATTGTAGGTAAGTTTCTCATGATTCTATTTTACAAAGGGAGGGGCTGAGGTGATTAAGATGCTTGCTCAACAGTGTGTAGAGGGAAATTTATAGCACTAAATGCCCACAAGAGAAAGCAGGAAAGATCTAAAATTGACACTCTAAGATCGCAATTAAAAGAACTAGAGAATCAAGAGCAAACACATTAGAAAGCTAGCAGAAGGCAAGAAATAACTAAGATCAGAGCAGAACTGAAGGAGATAGAGACACAAAAAACCCTCCAAAAAATCAATGAATCCAGGAGTTGGTTTTTTGAAAAGATCAACAAAATTGACAGACTGCTAGCAAGACTAATAAAGAAGAAAAGAGAGAAGAATCAAATAGACGCAATAAAAAATGATAAAGGGGATATCACCACCGACCCCACAGAAATACAAACTACCATCAGAGAATACTATAAACACCTCTACGCAAATAAACTGGAAAATTTAGAAGAAATGGATAATTTCCTGGACACTTACACTCTTCCAAGACTAAACCAGGAAGAAGTTGAATCCCTGAATAGACCAATAGCAGGCTCTGAAATTGAGGCAATAATTAATAGCCTACCAACCAAAAAAAGTCCAGGACCAGATGGATTCACAGCTGAATTCTACCAGAGGTACAAGGAGGAGCTGGTACCATTCCTTCTGAAACTATTCCAATCAACAGAAAAAGAGGGAATCCTCCCTAACTCATTTTATGAGGCCAACAGCATCCTAATACCAAAGCCTTGCAGAGACACAACAAAAAAAGAGAATTTTAGACCAATATCCCTGATGAACATCGATGCAAAAATCCTCAATAAAATACTGGCAAACCGGATTCAGCAACACATCAAAAAGCTTATCCACCATGATCAAGTGGGCTTCATCCCTGGGATGCAAGGCTGGTTCAACATTCGCAAATCAATAAACATAATCCAGCATATAAACAGAACCAAAGACAAGAAACACATGATTATGTCAATAGATGCAGAAAAGGCTTTTGACAAAATTCAACAGCCCTTCATGCTAAAAACGCTCAATAAATTCGGTATTGATGGAACGTACCTCAAAATAATAAGAGCTATTTATGACAAACCCACAGCCAATATCATACTGAATGGGCAAAAACTGGAAAAAATTCCCTTTGAAAGCTGGCACAAGACAGGGATGCCCTCTCTCACCACTCCTATTCAACATAGTGTTGGAAGTTCTGGCTAGGGCAATCAGGCAAGAGAAAGAAATCAAGGGTATTCAGTTAGGAAAAGAAGAAGTCAAATTGTCCCTCTTTGCAGATGACATGATTGTATATTTAGAAAACCCCATTGTCTCAGCTCAAAATCTCCTTAAGCTGATAAGCAACTTCAGCAAATTCTCAGGATACAAAATTAATGTGCAAAAATCACAAGCATTCTTATACACCAGTAACAGACAAACAGAGAGCCAAATCATGAATGAACTTCCATTCACAATTGCTTCAAAGAGAATAAAATACCTAGGAATCCAACTTACAAGGGATGTAAAGGACCTCTTCAAGGAGAACTACAAACTACTGCTCAGTGAAATAAAAGAGGACACAAACAAATGGAAGAACATACCATGCTCATGGATAGGAAGACTCAATATCGTGAAAGTGGCCATACTGCCCAAGGTTATTTATAGATTCAATGCCATCCCCATCAAGTTACCAATGATTTTCTTCACAGAATTGGAAAAAACTGATTTAAAGTTCATATGGTACCAAAAAAGAGCCCACATCTCCAAGACAATCCTAAGTCAAAAGAACAAAGCTGGAGGCATCATGCTACCTGACTTCAAACTATACTACAAGGCTACAGTAACCAAAACAGCATGGTACTGCTACCAAAACAGAGATATAGACCAATGGAACAGAACAGAGTCCTCAGAAATAATACCACACATCTACAGCCATCTGATCTTTGACAAACCTGAGAGAAACAAGAAATGGGGAAAGGATTCCTATTTAATAAATGGTGCTGGGAAAATTGGCTAGCCATAAGTAGAAAGATGAAACTGGATCCTTTCCTTACTCCTTATACGAAAATTAATTCAAGATGGATTAGAGACTTAAATGTTAGACCTAATACCATAAAAATCCTGGAGGAAAACCTAGGTAGTACCATTCAGGACATAGGCATGGACAAAGACTTCATGTCTAAAACACCAAAAACAACGGCAGCAAAAGCCAAAATTGACAAATGGGATCTCATTAAACTAAAGAACTTCTGCACAGCAAAAGAAACTACCATCAGAGTGAACAGGCAACCTACAGAATGGGAGAAAATTTTTGCAATCTACTCATCTGACAAAGGGCTAATATCCAGAACCTACAAAGAACTCAAACAAATTTACAAGAAAAAAACAAACAACCCCATCAAAAAGTGGGCAAAGGATATGAACAGACATTTCTCAAAAGAAGACATTCATACAGCCAACAGACACATGAAAAAATGCTCATCATCACTGGCCATCAGAGAAATGCAAATCAAAACCACAATGAGATACAATCTCACACCAGTTAGAATGGCGATCATTCAAAAGTCAGGAAACAACAGGTGCTAGAGAGGATGTGGAGAAATAGGAACGCTTTTACACTGTTGGTGGGATTGTAAACTAGTTCAACCATTATGGAAAACAGTATGGCGATTCCTCAAGGATCTAGAACTAGATGTACCATATGACCCAGCCATCCCATTACTGGGTATATACCCAAAGGATTATAAATCATGCTGCTATAAAGACACATGCACACGTATGTTTATTGTGGCACTATTCACAATAGCAAAGACTTGGAATCAACCCAAATGTCCATCAGTGACAGACTGGATTAAGAAAATGTGGCACATATACACCATGGAATACTATGCAGCCATAACAAAGGATGAGTTTGTGTCCTTTGTAGGGACATGGATGCAGCTGGAAACCATCGTTCTTAGCAAACTATCACAAGAACAGAAAACCAAACACCGCATGTTCTCACTCATAGGTGGGAACTGAACAATGAGATCACTTGGACTCGGGAAGGGGAACATCACACACTGGGGCCTATCATGGGGAGGGGGGAGGGGGGAGGGATTGCATTGGGAGTTATACCTGATGCAAATGACGAGTTGATGGGTGCTGACGAGTTGATGGGTGCAGCACAGCAACATGGCCCAAGTATACATACGTAACAAACCTGCACGTTATGCACATGTACCCTAGAACTTAAAGTATAATGATAATAAAAAAAAATAAAATTAAAAAAAAAAAAAAGATGCTTGCTCAAGGTCAAGCACTAAAACATGGTTTAGTAAGGTCTTTTTGATTCCTGAGCCATCCTGTTCTTTGTATGTATGTGTGTGTGTTTGTGTGTGTTTGTGCATATATATGTGTGTATATATATTTTTTGATTTATTTTTATGTATTGTTTATTTATTTTATTTATTGCTGATTTATTTTTGAACACTCTGTTATGTCTATCCTGATGATATGTGTCATCATATATATATACACACACACACACATAGTATATATATACACACACGCATATGTGTATGTATATATATATACACACACATACACACACACACACATTGTCTAAAGGGCCTAGACGTTGCCTAGCTAAGTGTCAGCAATGTCTAAGCCCTTTAGCCAGAATAACTCATTTAAACTTCCAAAGAACTCCATCATGTAAGTACCATTACTCTGCAATTTCTCAGTGAGGAAACAGAGAGACAGTGTGTAGGTGACTGGCCCAAGGTCACAAAGCCAGAGACTGAAGCCATATATACATATACATATATATACACATGTAAAGATATATAACATATATATTTTATATATCTATATATATGTGTGTGTATGTATATATATAATGGGTATGGGGTGGGGGGTGGGAGTGTTTATGCATGCACATGTATGTATTTATGTGTGTGTGTCTATATATAGATATATATCCTCCTAAATACTATCGGTATTTCTCAGTATAAAAACATTATGGATCATCTAGACAACGTTCCTTGGTTTTTAGTTCAGGAAACTAAAGGACTAAGAAATTATGTGAAGGGTCCAATGTTAGCAAGTGAGTTGGTGTGAGAGCCAGAAACTAGGAAATATCTCTTGAACTTCCTCTAGGGGTTCAGTTACATCATGCTGTTTCTGTATTACTACCATAAATTTTTGCCTATTTGACTTAACATATTAATGCATGCTTTAACCAAGGTGTGAAAATACAGAGCTTCTGTCACTTGGCTGGCATTAATAATGACCCCTAGTTGTGCTCCAGAATCAATCAGTAGCTATAATTATTGTAAATATAAATGTGCAAGTATAACCCTCGGAATTTCTGACATAGTTGGTCTAAGTTGAGGCCCTAGAATCTGTATTTTAATAAAGTTCTACCAATATCATCATACAAGCAGTAACAACAACAATAATTTTAGCTAACATATAATCACGTAACAAAGTGGTCTCAGTGCCAGACAATGTATAAGCCTTGTAGACTTACAAGGAAAATTCATTTAAACCTCCAAAGAACCCCATCATGTAAGTACTATTACTATGCAATTTCTAGACGAGGAAACTGAGACAGAGAGAGTTTAGGTGATTGACTCAGGGTCACAAAGGCAGAGAGTAAAGCTAGGATTTAACCACCACTATCATGGAGCTCTGTGATCTTAAGCAATACATTACTCAATTTCACTGAATCTCTTCTTTGGGTAGAAAAAAATTAAAAAGATGGAATCTTAATAAAAATTATGCCTATTCATAGATTAAATAGAAAAAAAACTAAATCTGTTTTTCTGGTTACAAAGCTAGTGAGAGACCCCATATGCTACTCCAGGCCCAGTGTTTTTTCTCCAGCAAATTTACCTTTCCATTATAGCAATTTTGCTTTTATTTGTGATATTAAATGAATTATACATAATTCTCCATTAAAAGAAATCTTTGGTTTTACAGTACAAAAAGAGTTGATCAGAAATATGTTGAAAAGTTAACAGAATTGCTAAAAAGGGGGTTCAACATTCAAGTTTCAGGAACAGTGTCCCAAACACTTCAGGAACTGGCTTGAGAAAAACACGATGGAGACAACAGCTACATCTACTGTGTTGAGCTGCCAGGAACTCAGTGTGACTGCCACCAAGACTCTGATGTATTACTATGCGTTCTATAACCACAGTCAAAATTTTAACCACTATTACTCCCAGAAATCCACTATCAATTTTGCCATCTTGCCAATGAATAGACCCTACACAGAGTGTACTTACCCATGCGAATTACTGCCAGATAAAGCTTCACCCAGGCAAGTGCAATTGTTGAAATACTGAGTTATGGTCCTGTGCCACAGCTGCAAGAGAGAGAGAGAACACGCACTTCTTGGCCTATGCCTATTTATACATTGAAGAGAAAAAGCTAGGGGAGGTAGAACTCCTAAAGCAAGCAATTCTCAAAACACAGAAAGTTTGTTTAAGAGATACTAGAAAGCCAAAAATCATTGGGATAAAAGATTTAGGGAAGGATGATGTTTATGTGAAGAGATATTTGAAGTCCAAGCTCTTGGAGTGTTAATTGGATGAAAGAATATACCATTAGGAGAATCCCTGAAAAATAAGTTTTAACTGTATTATTTTAAAAAGGCTGAGAAAGTTATTTTCCAATTCTGCATCTTGGATTTGGAGACTTTTGACAGCTTATGGTATATTAAAAATAATAGAATCTCAGAGAAAAATCTAGATTTCAATACTACTAATATTTATTACTAGCAACATAGTCCTGGATATGTATTTTTCTTTCCATTTCTGAAACAATATCCCTATCAGGGAAGTTGAAATAATATCTCTTACTTCATAGAGTTGTGTGATAATTAAATGAGATAGTACAAGTAAAATACCTTTTACCAAACTATTGGTCTAATTTCTTTGTCTCCTTTGGGGAATTTTTGCAATATTTTGGAGATTTTTGAAACCAACTTCATTAATTAAAATATATGCAAATTATTCTGCTTATAGGTTTTCCAATATAACTTGACCACTCCATCTATTATGACCCACAGTGCAAAAGAAAAGACCTAACTACTCCTAAATACTATACCTACCACAGATCTTTATTTAAGTGTCTATTCATCTATTTTACAAGACCTTATATATCTGAGGGCAGGAAGAAACTGTGAGATTAAGATGGCTTGACTGCCTACAATCGTACAACATACATTTTTCTTTGTCTATTCATTAATAGAATTATGATTTTATTTTTTGAGATAATGACTGCTGGAAACCTGTGGAGTGCAAACCATTTCAAATCCATATGGCTATGTGATTGATTTGCAGAAAGTGCCATATGGAAATTCTGGAAATGTGTGTTGAAAGATGGGGTACCTTTTAAATTTCCCTTCTCTTTCTGATTTTCTGCTCCTTGGAGCAAGATTGTAATAACTGAAGCTGCAGCATCTTGGTCATTGTGGTCCATGAGGTAAACTTGAAAATGAAAATCACATTGGGCAGAGAAAAGAAACAGAAGGAACAAGAGTACATGATCACTTTGTGTAGCTGCAACATCACCCTTCCCCTGGACTTCTCATTTATAAGAGAATAGATATTTGTGTGTTTCCAAACATTCATGTCTGAAACATACATTACTAATAGCCAAATTCAAAACATAACTGATCTATACTGGCTCTCATTTAAATACGTATTTCCAGTACTTATGACAGTACTTAACAACAGTAAGTATTTAATAAAGGTTAGATTGATTAATTAATTAATAATTAATGGCTTTAAGACAAATATAAATGACTTTTGATTTATCTATTATTTTACATTTTTGGAAATACTCATTCGCAGAATCCAATTGCCTTCCATTAGAATCTTAATCCATGGTTAATCGTAGTATAGAAAGTTCCTAAGGTCAGAAATTTTATGTATAAAATTTTGAGTTCTCAGTTTGAATACATACAAGATGGACTAAATGACTGGTATCATGACTTAAAAAAAAATGTCTTGATCTTTGCTGGACACAGTGGCTCATGCCTATAATCCCAACACTTTGGGAGGCTGAGGCAGAAAGATCACCTGAAGCCGGGAGTTCAATACCAGCCTGGGCAACATAGTAAGACTCTGTCCCTACAATTATTCTTTTTTTAATTAGACAGGCATGGTGGCTTGTGACTGTAATACCAGCTATTCTAGGGGATAAGGTGAAACGATTGCTTGAACCTAGGAGTCTGAGGCTGCAGTGAGCCATGATCGTGGCACTGTACTCCATCCAGCCTGGGCAACACAGTGAAACCTGTCTCAAAGAGAAAAAAATGAAAAAATAAGTCATGATCTTGATGAAGCTTATGTTGAGAAATAAAATTTTTATTTTATATTTTTGTCTTTTACTTCAAAAAAAGAAAGATTAAATAAAATAATTATCTAAAGATAAGAAAAATATGGGATAGATATTTACTTTTTCTAAAAATAATAGTATTCAAAATGGAAAGCAGGTGAATTAAAGTTGACCTTTCTCTATTTGCTTCTTTTGCTAGCAACCTTCTCAAGAGCATGCAAAGTATTCTTTTTAGCTAACTTTCGGCAAATGTGCAATAGACCAGAAACCAATTTTACAGGAGAGGCTCGATCTTGTGTGTTCACTATCTTCAATGAGTAATTTGGTTCCAGCATGAGTATTGTTTCAGAAAATAAGCACTAATAGGAATATGAACAGTGGATATAAAAATTAATATGCAAACATGCAATCTATTTACTTTTTCTATTCTATTTCTTGTTCTCTCTCTCTCTCTCTTTTTTTTAAGCCTAGCTTTGTCTTTTAAAGACTTCCCTTCTACTATTGAGGAAGGTATAGGAATGAGATGGAATACAGAGTACAGTGGGAAAATTGGTTCAGATACAAGGGAGAGACATCTGAGACAAAGGAGGGGACATAGAGCTTGACAGCAAAGGTGATGTACATGTAGCTGTATGGTAAGAAGATGGTAAGAGCCTTCTGAGCTGATGTCTGTTTTCTATGGAGGAATACTGTCCATCAGATCAAGTGTGTGGTTTTGTGATATTAAAATCTTAAATTTCTTTCTTGAAATTTTTGTCCGCATGATCTATCCTGATAGAAGTGTGTGAAATTCTTAACTATTGATGATGGAATTGTAAATTTTCTTCATAATCTGTACATATTTGTATTATATACCTTAAAGTTATTTCCTAGTACTAAAGGCCTGCCTTCTTATTTAGCACCATGAATTAGGCACTTTATCATATATTTTATACAATCAACCTATGTTTAGATACCCGATATTCTTTCCTACATCAGAGACTTTCATTATGAGATCATTTTCTTTAATACTGAAGTTTATTGTATGCTGGACCCAGTTTATCTGCCTGCTCAGATTTGCTTGGTTCATTTCCTTTCCGTCCTTTGCCTTTTGTTAAATTGAAAGACCCTGCCTTTTATCTGCTGCGTTTACCTAATCACCTGAGAATTATGTCTATGTGAACCTTTCTGGGGAGAGAAACCAGGAGCATACAGTCATCTGATCAACATTATTCTATGGGGTACTCCAGAATCTAGTGCAGAGGTCTTATTTGACATGACTCATGCAGTCGATGTCTACTTCCTCCACTCTGAGCTCACTTATTGTGCTTTCTTTCATATTTGGCTTCTGGATTCCGGAAACTTTCCTTACTTTATGATTATACACACACACACACACACACAAACACGCACTTCACTACTATATACTTAGATAATACATTTTCTTCAAGGACAGTTTTTCATAACAGCAAATGTGGACGATATGGCTCTAAAGACATTATCTAACTTACACTTTTCAATTTGCAAATTTTGACAATGAAAATATATTACTTCAATAATCAGTAATAACAAATATAATTTCCAAAAAGAAATAAAATTATAGCATTATCAAATTATATCCAAAATAACATCTTATTCCTAATATACTTTGAATTTTGAATACTTATATTTGGCTCAAGAAAATATTGGTCTTTCTTACAGTATAAAATAAATGGTTTTTGTAGTGAAACTTGATTTGTGAATACTTTGCACTTGCTACATTTGAATTTAAAAATAGCTAATATAGAAATAAAATGTTTTCAAAATATAATGAATAACTAAATATATTTTTTCAAATATTAAATAATGTCCTCTAATTTAATTGTTTCTTTATATATAAATAAATTGTAATTTATCTCTATCTCATGTTTTAAGAAACTAATTTGAGAATATTCTACCATAATTATTCAAATCAATAATAAATATAATTTAGCATAGGCAAATGAGGTTAGAGATTATGAAGAGAAATTAATAACATATGCAGATGATACTTCATAATATAGCTTATCTGGGGAATATTTTAGATTAGAAGTTTTCATTGCTCTAGAGGTCCGTAACAGCATTAAAATACATTTCTTGATTATAAAGTAATTACATTTTTTCAGCACCATGGAAACACTTTACTGAAAATGTAGAAATGAGAGGGAATTGAAATGCTTATAACATGTACCCAAGTACTTCTGAATTACCAAAAGGCAATCACTGACTCCAAATAATCAACTGAAAAAAACCCAGAAAATGTATGAATAATATTATAAGTAAATATAATTATTGGGATGATGGCTTTTAAAAAAATAATTGTGTGAGAATACATATTTTATAATAATAAAAAGGTAATATGTACTAATATATTTCAAAGCCATGTTTCACTAATAGATTGGAGATCTCAAGAGTAGAAATCAGGCATCTACATGCACCAAAGTAACTTGATGATTCCACGTGAAACAAAGTTGAAATTGACTGGTTGAGAATAGCCTTGAGTAAACTCAAGGCTCTGTACCTTGAGTTTAGGATTTAGAGTTTACATTTCTATTAGTGGGTGACCACTGAAAGGTTTTAAACAGAGAATGAATGTCTGCTTCAAAATGACCTCTGTGTCTGTAGTATGGAAGCAAGGAACACAGAATGGATAGTGATGAGTGAAGGAAAGAATACCAATTAAAAAGCTACTGCAGTAAGTGTTGGAGATTTCATGTATAGCATGGTGACTATAGCTAATAATATTGTATCACAGAATTATAATTTGCTAAGGGAGCTGATCTTGAATGTTCTCAAAACAGAAAACGGTAATTATGTGAAGTGGAGGATGTGTTAATTAGCTTGATTGTGGTAATCATTTTGCAGTGTATATTTATGTATATGAAATCATCACATTGTATAGCTTGAGTATTTACAATTTTTATTTGTCAATCATACTTTAATCAAGGTGGTGATGGGAAGATTTACTGCAAACTCTTTCATGCAGAATTCCAAGTAATTTATATAGATACTCTTCCCTCAAAGAGGTGGGGCATAACTCCCCACCCTTCATAGGTGGGATGTGTATAGTGACTTCTGAGTAGAGTGTGGAAAAGAGGGGAAAAGATGAGTACATTAACAATGGAGAAACCCAATGAACACCACGTGGCCAAGATTAAAAACAATAGTGATATCTTATTTTGCTAGCATACATTTTTGAAAGGGTATGATGAGAATAGCATTTTCCTTCTACACTCTTCTCCCCTGAAATCCATGGTTTCTGTTGAATCATTAGGAAAAGTCAGATAAATCCCAGTGTAAGTGATCTGACCAGTACTCCTCAAAACTCTCAAAGTTGTCAAAAACAAGGAAAGTTCGAGTAACTCTCATAGTCAAAGTGATTAAAAGGAATGATAGAGTTGTAGAAGACTTGATAAAGGAGTAGAGTGAGGAATGCTGGGGCAGTGAAGAAAAATCTTGGGTGCTAGATGAAAGCCGCAACTTTTAATTAATACCAGTCTCAATGATTCCCTTGTCTTCTCTCACAATGCTCAGCTGCACAGTGAGTCAGGAACTGTCATGAAAGAGGCAATATATTCAGTTTAAAGATGATTTGGGCCATGAATTTGACAATAAAAAACTCACCAAGCTATTCTCGTGAGAAATGCGTAAACTGAAAACAGAAATGCTGAGTAAATATCAAGGTGAAAACTGGGCATATAAAGAAGTCAATTAAGGTATCAAGTCAAATGGTAAGCCAGAATTAAAAACATCTAATGAATCTGCCATGGAAAGACAGATTGGGAAAAGAGAAGAATTACCAAAATTATTAAAATATTCAAAATAGCTTAGAAACTACTAAAACTGAAAAAAAAAAAGAAAGGCCTTGATTGAAGTGACATTGTGTTGTAACAAAAAGGTAGTTTGGTAAATAATAGCAATAAATTAATTGTGGATTTCTCTTTTACTGAAAATACTTCCTATTCAGCAATATAATCAGAATGTAGTATGCCTCTGGGTGAATAGTTTATCTGATTTAGAAGTTGGAATCTACCCATGCCTAGCTCTAAAACCTAATTTATTAAAACTCTGACTTCAAGGATAATTCATACTTGGCTTGCTCTCAGCTCCTCAAATCTGTCCTGAGGCCTGTGCTCTGAAGTATCTTCTGGGTACAGAAAAGTATCCTTCTGTTACTCCTTGTCTTATTTTTCTCCTAAAATTTTATCAACAGAGAGAATTGTGGTTGAGTCTAAGTGCGTTTAATGATACTTGTGAATAAATTGACCAATTACACAACTTCCCTTCCATCTTTGTTCTGTTCTCCTCAACCCCTTGTTATGTGGCCACTAAGGTCTCTGGTATCTCAAATAGGTAGAACACTTCTTTTTTCCATAGGAACTTGTAGTTCTGTGTTTCATTCAAATTAAGGCAATTCTCAACATTGCCAGATGATCTTTCAAGTCTAGTCAGTGATTCTCAATCCTAGTTGCACATTAATAAAGATTTGGAGGACTTAAAAACACTGATGAGGTTACCCGGGCAATATCCCCATAAATTTTGATTTAATTATGTTGTGATAGGGTTAAGACATTATTATTATTATTATTATTTTACTTAATGAGCAGACAAGACTTTATAATATACAGTTAGAATTGAAAACCACTGAGTTATAGGTACTAGTAGAATACAGGCAGTGAGTCTTGGCTTTCTGCACTGTCATTTACTCCTACAACTTTCTCTTGTAAGAGCAGATGCACTAAATCTGGTGCCCACTGATGTGAAAAGGAGTAGTATGATGAACAGGACAAGACTGTAAAGCCTAGCAAGTATCTTGAATGCATCAGTACATTTTCCACATCTCTCTCTAAATAGAGGAAAGACCTCATTGCCATAAGAATTTATATTTATGTGCCAATTTCAGGATGGTGTTTCTTAAATTGTCCTCATCTACTGAACACATATATTGTAATATACACCTAGCTTCCCATTATAAACCTTCAGTGTAAAAGAATTCATCCTCTCAATTTCAATCTCAAGAGTAACATAATTTACTTCTGACTTTTAAGTTGTATACCAAGAACCATGAGGCTCCCATTAGGTCATTCTCCAATTGCTCGTGTAACAACTCTAACATCTTAGTCATTATGGTACATTGTACTGTTGGCTTTCCTCAATGATGATTTAATCAGAGGAGCAGTTGGATATTGCACCTGATATTCAAAACGTCTGATGATGGATCTCCAAGTATAGCCTGAATATTACTGGGTTTCTTTGAGTCAGCTACGCTATCATTCAGTCCCTGCCTGTATGTTATCTCCTGCCATGCTGCCAGCAAGGGGGAAATACAAGTAAGACCAAGTTTAAAATGTGTGAAGAGTAATGTGAAGAAAATTACAGTTTCTTGAGCAGATAGGAAGAACCAAGCTCAAGTTGTGTGTGGAAGGAAGAGCATTACATGATATATCCTAGAGCAAAACTTTCTAAAATATTTTTAAATATCTCTAACAGTGGCGATATATCTACTAATGCTCATAGAAAAACTCTCAAATGATCACTTCCAGGGCCTCTTTGTTTAGAAGGTGTTCTTCATGGTATTCCCTCATGGTATTCATATGTCATCAAGCCTCCAACTTCCTACCTCCTGTTTAGAGCTATTTGAAAAGTGTGTTGTCCACAGGCAAAGGCAGAGTTAGATGATGGAGAGAGAGGGGATAAAAAGATAATGGGGTTTCAGGTCTCTCTGGACGACCAATGAGAAACTCTTATGGGTTGTGTTAGTCCTGTTTCTCCTTCTCTAATCTACACTAATTACTGCAGTGATCAGCTCTGGGGAAAATATTTAAAGATTTTCCTTAAGATCCACCTTTCTCAACAGGAGAGGAATGAAGAATTTTAAGTGTTTAAAACATAATATTTCTCCCTGTCATGATTAGTCATGCCATTCAAAACTTTTGAAGGTTCTTAAATTGGCAAATGGGATGATGAAAATAATGTTTGAGAAGATAACATCTTCACAGCAAACATTTATGTCATTGACTGATTGCAACTGGAGGCAGGACAAGTAGTTAGAAAACTATAACTGCAGCTTAAGTACAAGACGATTAAGTAAAATTATTAGTTTAGAGTTTGAATACATATGAGAGAGAATTTGACTTTGAGAGACAGTACACAGAGGAAGAAAAATCTTATAGAAACAAACAAATAAAAGAACTTCCAGAATCAAAATGATATCTATATGGAGGAAAAAGAGAAAAGAATCAAAATAACTTCAGTGTGTCTAGACTTACAAGTGATACCATGGTGGTGGATTTAATTATCACAAGGCAGTCCTAACCACTGTTTCTCTGAGTAGCTTTGACAGTTCTGTCTCACAGTTGGCACTCGGCTTCCATGACTACAACACCCATAAGCCTTCTCTCTACATCTAAATATTCCATCTGGTACACTAAAACTGGATGACATACAAACGTATATACTTCAACTGAATGAACGATATCTCGCTAAGAGAAAGCTATCGGATTATTTTCTCTCTTTTCTTACATTTAAGCTCAATTGAGAAGCAATTGTCCCGCTTCTGAGACATGGTCTTTTATCTTCTCTTCTTCTTAGATATATTGTTGTATTTTTCTCCTTCATACTAAGATGATGGTACAGAATACTGATGAGATAATGCTTACTTTAAAACTGCTCATTTCTTTGAGCACGAAAAACCTGATCTGCATTTTAACAGATGTTCCACTGGTCTGACTTCAGCCTTATGGGGGTTAGAGGTAGTCCCACAGCAAAAGGAAGAAAACAAAGATTTCACACTCTAGGTTCTTCTGGATTGGCAAAGGAGGAGTTGGAAAACAAATTACTGTACATCAAAAGCAACCGCTGGAGGCTATAGGACTTGTATACTATTCCCAAATTATTTTATCTATATAACAATAGGTCCAATTCTCAGGACAATTGCTGTTCAACAAATACTTTTTTGAGGAGCGGAGAAGAAAGGAAAATACCTTATATATGGGAGCAGGGTTGGTCTTTATTTTGTTTTTTAGAAATGTGCAGATAACTAGTGGGACAACACCTGTATTAAAATAATAGTGGCAGGCCCCAGTATGAGAAATTCTGCAGCTCTTTTGAAATTGACATTTCAAGCACTGTTGAAATTTTTTCTTTAATGGGCCTCTATTATTTTCAGAATTTGAACCAAATTGATGCAGAAGGGTAGTTTTATAACAGTCTCATGTTAGAAACTTCCAAAATATATATAGATTATTTCACTGGTGTGATATGATTTGCAAACATCTATCACTTTTGTTGAATTTAAAATATGTTTACAATTGAAAAGAGAATGAATAATTTCCAAAGAAATTAGCATTTGCCTAACTGTTATGATTCAAACATTTTGATAGCAATGACCATTTTACTGTTTGAAATCTTTCTGGTATCTCCAAGAACTGACAGAAGCATAAGTAGTGTGTTTGTGTTGGTTCTGCTGTGAGAAACCCACTAGAGGAAATAGAGTGAGACAGCCTGTCCTCATTAAGGAAGCAGTGATTAGACAACAAAGTGAGATCCAGTTATAGGCAAAAGCTGAGTAGACAAAAACAGATGTGATGGTAATTAACATCAGCCACTAACATGTCTGCACATTTACTGGTTTAGGAGCTCTCCTATTAAGATGTAAGATCCAGTAATAAGGGATAATGGATCACCAATTGTTTTAAATTCCTTACAGAACCTAACATATTATATTCAGTTTGAAACACTCACATAAGTAATTAATTGAATAAAATTTAGCAACACACTCTTGATTAGACATAATTGTATCCACCCATCATCCTCAGCATACTGCATGTGTCCAAACATGCATGCACACACACACACATGCACACACACAGACGCACATACACACACACACACATACACATTTGGGTGAAGTTAGCCTCGGATGTAGGAAGGAAGATATGATAGAGGACATAAGCATTAGTTATCTGGGAATGTAGCCAAGGGATACAAGACCCAGAGCACCTCAAAGATACTAATTGCAGTTTGGCATGCTTCACATGCTTCACAACTATTCCCTGAGTCATTTATACTTTTGATACCTTTAGATAGAATATTGTAATAATGTAATTTGTTTGTATACTTCCAAGTGATAGCAATGAGAAGTATGGTGCATATATATATATACACACACACACATATATAATATATATATTATATATGTAAAATTTCAGTTCATTTATTTATTCAACAAGTACTCTATGCATACTATTTATGAGGCATTGAAGAAACAAAAATGAATAAGATGTTGTCCCTTACACCAAAATACTTTAAGTAGAAGTAAATAGGAATTTGCAATAAGGACTTAATCCAGTCTTGAAGGATTACTTTTCTTTAAATGTGGCTACATATAGCCTTATAATTTTTTATAATGTGCCTCTAATCACTTTTAATTAAGCATTGAGCTTGCAGGTGTCAATTTAAATGATGAATGTTGCCATAGTAGAGCATATCTATCAAGGGGAAAATTACCCTAAAAACATTTCTCCATGTTGCTATTGATATTCTATGATAACTCTGAAGTCTCATGTATCCCTGAAAATATTTCATCACAGTATAGAACAATAGACTCTCATACCTAGAAGGAAATCAGAAAATAATCAATTCAATTTACTCATTTCACAGAAGAAAAAACTTGGATTCAGAAGGTTATATTTGCTGGTCAAGAGCAAGAAGTGGTTAGTGGCATGGTTAAAAGTAGTGACCCATTCTTCACACACAAAGTTAAATATGATTTAAATCTCACAGTCATTTCTAAAAGAATGAATGACACAGAATTCAATTAAAGGCATAATATGATAGCTTATTAATACAAACGGATTCCACTTTTATTGAATGTCAAAACATCAGTGCTTTTCTTTTCTGAGTTTTCAGCCTAAATCAAACCAGAAACAATTAAATTGACTTAAAATATTTCATGAAAGATTAATTATAAACATGTTTATTTGATATTTTCTCTTACAAATGTCATATTTCTATTTCTGTCAATACAAGCTTGCAATAAAACAAAGACATGAAGGTCACTAATAGAAACTCAGTGACCCTAGGAAAAATTAAATCATAACGTAGATAGTACATTCGATGAAGACATTACATGAAAATTAATATGACCACATTTTATTTGCTTAGCACTATAGTATTTATTAGGTGCTGGAGATGACATTAAGCATATTAAAAATATTATCACATTAGACCTACAACAAAAATTGAATTCCAATATATATTTAAAAACAAGGAGGTCTGTACATATAATTGATCTGTACCTTAAACAACAATATTACTCTCATTGAAAATATAAGTTAGAAATAAAATAATAAATGAAGGGAGGGTAAAGCTATTGCATTCTAAAGAAGGGTTGAACCCTCCTTTTCCCACCCACAAAATGAACATTTTGGTCTTGATGAGCCCTATTGAATGCATATGCAGGGTATGGAACAGCAGGAGAGCTCCTGTCTGGTGGGTGGGTATGACTCTACAGTAGTAGGATACACAAACACACACACACACACACACACACAATGCATTATTTATTTGGCTTTCCTATTTGTGCCCTTTATGCATTAAGATGATCAAATTCACTCCCCTAAGTTCTCATTTTGTACTTACTGGGCAAACAGCTACAAACAGGACGATCTGTTCAGGAAATGCAAATATTTATAATTTGGATATATAATCTTATACAAATAAACTAGCACTTTATGCATTATTATTTCATTTTTCATTATTCAATTCCTTAGAAAAATATTTTTTGACTTTTGACTCTCTAGGAACTCTCAGATGTCAGTTACATGGAAATGAAGATATGTGGCCCCCTATGAACAAAGCAGGCTTACCTAACGGGAGAGGCAGGCAAGGCTAACAACAATTAAACTAATAAGAAAAGAAGTTGATTGTTGTAAGACAATTATATATGGAATGAAGTTTGGCACACAGGAAGTAGTCCAAAGTCAGGGAATCATTTGCAGTAGAGCTACTATTTGAGCTGAGTCTGGAGGATTTTAACACAGTTTGTCAGGAGAACACTTAGGAAAGAAATTTCAGTTAAAGAAAAGAGTTTGTGTGAAGGAGTGAATGCCTGAGTTAGCAGAAACTACAAATATTTGAGTTTTCTCAGAGGATCTCTTATGATTTGATAAGCATGTTAGGTCCTGTGTAACTTATTACATTTGGCGACAGCAACCAAATTATGTTTCTGGACCTTAAAGCAATAATTTAGCCCCTAAACCATCAGGGCCACCAGCAGAACTACATCCCGTGAGGCTTGGCTTGGACATCAGCTGGTGCCTAAAGATAAATCTAGTCTTGGTTTCTTCCAACTGCTGCAAACACCGCTTTTAAGTTAGTGATAGATAAATAGAGGCACTCTCTTAAAAGAAGAATTATACCCTTCTATCAAAATTGTCTACTAAAAATATATTGACCAAAGCAAACAAGACTGACTTTTATATCTCTTATATATTTTTGGAAAGAAAGACAATAATGATGCGTTAGGCTTTTATTCAAACTATTTAACCTGTCTTTCTCTCTCTCTCTCTCTCTCACTCTCTCTCTCTCTCTCTCTCACACACACACACACACACACTTCCCAGGTTACACTGATACCTTCCAGGGTTTATCGGATGTTGCTTTTGTTCATTTATTCATGAAAACAGAAATGACCATAGGCAATAGAATGTAGTGGTCATGAAGGGGAGAGCACAAAGAAGAAATTTTGGCCCAGCTTTCATGACACTTGGCTAGGATTAGTACATATGTGGCTTCATTTTATACTCCAGTGAATCCCAGATACATCCAGAGAGTAGACTACATGAATCATGAATGTCAGCCTGTCCTTTTTTTTTTTTTTTTTTTTGGCATTACACCATGAAATATTGGCATAATAATTTTATAATATAAATTTAAAGCTAATTTTACTAGTAGAAAATAAACACCACTTTAACATTTGGATGCAAATTAAGTAATTATCTGAGTAGAAATAACAGGGTTGTCAAACTTACCATGATCAGCTATTTCCAAGTAATTCTGTTGATATCCCTTTGCTACGTATTTATTCATTTTGTCACCTGCCCTTACTTTTAAGCAGCTGCCAAAGATTTAAGAAAAGCTAAGCTAAGAAAATATTAAAATTGAGAAAACTTTATTTCTTTTCTTAGAAACTATTAGGAAGACCTTTGTATGAATTAATTTACTTTGCTCAACCTAGCAGAACACTAGTGTTATTAGTGTCCCAATATTAGAACTTCCTTATTTTATATCTATAGTATTATATTAAAATTACTTTTCAATATCATTAATTAAAACTTTTATTGATACTAATCACAGTTCCTCATATATTTTTGTTTAAACAAAATTTTCAGTAAATATTTAGCAATATGTTATGCTTTTATTTCTGGAGTGGATCACAGAAATTATGCTTATGTTTCTTAAATAAATGGAACCACAGTAAGCCTTATTCAAACATCATGCTATAAGCAATGCCACTTCCATAATTAGGTTCTTTCAGGACAATAACAACAAAAAAGTTTTAATCATCAATCAAACGCCATTCAACCTTGCTGATATGTATGTAAGCAACCACACTTAACATGGTTATGGAAAGTATATATGGCTCCACACACATACACATTGAATAGAAGATATGTTGTGATATCTTCTTCTCAAATTCTTCTTATACCTTTCAGAGGAACCAATTTGAAATATAACATTATTTGCAAATAAAAATATCTAATATATTCTTCTGAATTTACTCTATTATTTCATTCTCTCCCAAATTATTACAGAGTCTCAGTAAGGTACAAGAAACGTGGAGTGACTTCTTTCATGAAACTTACAAACTGGGAGGGAAAATGGATCTCAGACAATTAAGAATTTATTATTATACTTATGAAAACAAATGTATAAAGGAATTGCAACAAAGCAAAATAATACAGAGGGTTTCAGTCAAAGGAATCATAATGAAGCTTAATAAACTTAAATCAAAAATAGTTTCTGGACTTTGCCTTTATGCCTATTTCTTTATAGATTATCAGATTTATTTACAGCAAACTCGTATTTCCTGACAAATCTATCGGATAAAATTTAATTTACAAATAAAGAGTTTAAAGCATACTTTTTTCATATTTAATGTGTATATATGTTATGTGTATATATAAACATACATATGTGTGTGTATATACATATATATATTCACAATGGCAAGACAAAATTATATATCTTGCTTTTCTACCATATTTTTCTTAGATTTCCTGTCAAAACCTTTCACAAGTTTTGGTTGCATAAAAACTTGTCATGAAAAAAAATTGTTTCATTTATTGTCAAGGTAGGGTTAAACAACATCATATTCATTAAAGAAAATTAAGAAGCACATAATTCATTCATATTTCTGACTAAAAGACATGGGATCAACTAGATGATTTTTTAACATTTATGCTGTCTTTACCCAGTAACTCTTTAAGTTTTCAAGGAGGCTGTGTGATTTAAAAATGCTTTAAGTCAGTTTGTTATTTTAAATTGATTTTTTCATTAAAAATTTTTTAAAATGGAATTAGACCAGATTCACCCTGAAAAGTCTATTGAAGACCTAATATGTGTGAATAATAATAATAATAATAATAATTTTAAAATGTGAGTGGTAAAATCATTGTTTTTTTTTGTCATTGTGCCAAGCATTTGTGTACATAACTGTTTTCCCTTTGCTATCGTGTTAGAGCCATACTATTATCATTACTATTTTGGTGATAACAAAATTGTACTTTAGATCATCCAAATGAGTTGAGTAAGTCATGAAGGTCATAGAGATCAGAATCAGGAGCTCATGTCTATCATATGAGCTAGAATCCACATCTTTTAACATTTTATTATATTATGCTACACAGTTATATTTTTAAAAATTGGAGAAATGTATACGTGCATATACATATTTTATTTCAATAATAGAGAAGCTACTAATTAAGGCACAGATTCACTGCTGGTAAATTACTAGACATGTTATTTATATCATGTTATATAAGATGTGTGTAATCAATAGCATTAAAAAAGCAAGGGCACATTGGGGGTTAAATTGAGAGAATGAGGTAGAAACCGTGAGTTTCTATAAAAGTAATAGAAACAGTGAGAAAAATGTTTTAAAGAAAAGTTAATTTTCAAGGTTTAAAGTCAAAAAAAAAAAAAAATCTCAATAAGTAGATCAGAGGTACCAAGAGAGATTACTTGTGGGGAACAGAAGATTAAAAAAAAATTAAATTTAATTTTAAAAAAAAGCATATGAAGTGTGTTTTTGGTAGTCAGGGTTTGAAAAAGGAGAGTCAGAGGAATGTTGAGTGAATGAAATTAGAATGGTGAATCTCAGGAACAATGTGGAAAAATTAAACAAAGAAACAAAAGCTTCCAGGAATGAGTGTAGAGACATAAACATATTTTAGAAATGGGGGACATGAAAGAAAGAATAGGGAACAAAACAAGTTAGCAAAACACCCTTCATTTTGCAATAGTGTGTGCTCATCTCTCCAGTTGTCCCTACAAGTACTTCAGGAAGTGACTATAATTCACGTTTCTTGAGCTGGAAGTTGAGCCAGTTTCCATTTCTATACTGTTGTATTTCATTAAAAGTACTTTGGTTATTTAATAGGATCGACTTGAAGGTATATTGCCTGATCTTTAAGAGCTTACGAACATGAGACAGACACATGACCCTCTAGACCTAGGAGTTACACACTGCATTATCCATAATCTGAGAAGATTTTTCTTTGCTTTGCTTCTCTACCTGATGGGGAAAAAAAATCAAAATAGACTAAGGTTGCCTAGGACTGGAAGTAGAAAGATGGGAGCTTGGGGAGTGATTCCTATTTGGTAAAATATTTCTGTTCGGTGTGATGAAAATCTAAGACTATGGTAATGATCACACAACTTGATAGATAAACTAAAAACCATTGAATTATAAACTTTGAGTAAATGTTATAGTATGCAAATTATGTCTCAATAAAGCTGTAAAAATAAGAAAAGAAAAAGAAGCAACTCTAAATGTTTCAGGTCAAATGACAATGAATTGAAAACTTAACACATTCACTTGTTGATGAGTGAATTTGCTTTTTAAAGAAGCTGCCTAAGCTCATGACTCTAGGGAGAGCATAATTAATGTTAATGGAGAAACCTCCTAGAAAATACAGCTCTAATTTCTCAAAAAGCTCTTCAGTGTTTCTTCTCCACTATCAACTGGTCTTGAAATAATTGTCTCAAAATATAACTATAATCTACTTTCATGTAATTTTCTCTTAGCATAACATAAAAATGAAAAGCGAAGGATTTACAGGGAAATTTTCCAATTTGATTACAGTTAACCTAATATTATGGATTTGGATTTTCTGATTGACTTTTCACCTCAATTAATTGTTTTCATAAAATTTTCATAAAGAAGTTTTAAAATATTTCTCCTCATTCAATACATATTAGACTGGCAGCCTTGTATATAAAGTAAGAAGCCTATTATTTTTCATCGTGGTATTTATGAAATAGAAAAAGGTTTAAAAAAGGTAAATATTTGAGTAATTAAATGATTCAATATAGCATTTGTTATCTAAATATAGTCTTTAAACATATATAATTTTATCCCCCAGTTTCACCTATTGATTTTAAATATGAATTTTTGGTACAGACACATATATGTATGTAGAAACACACACATACAACTAGTAATATGCATTTTCATTGCAAACTCTTTTATAAGTTCAAATCCTTGTATAGAGTAAAACTTGATAATTAATTAATCAGGTTGGGGTATGTAAAAACTTTTACCAGATCCTCAGACCCCTTTAACTAATAACAATCAGTTTGATTTGCAAGAGGGCACATAATATATCAGATAGAAAAAGAGATAAAAATACATTTCTGAAAGTTAGTATTGAATTTGTCTGTGCTTAGGTAGTATTGAACAATACTTAGACTTTGAAGACAGCCAGCCTGGGCTTGAATCCAAGTTCTTTCTCATGTTAGCTGCATAACCTCAAATAAACTAGTTAATTTCCCTTAGCCTCAGTTTCCTTATATGTAAAGTGGGGATAATGATTTTTCCTGAAAGTTGTGTTGTGATGATTAGACTAAATATTCTATAAAACATTTTAATCACATTATTGTGCATAATATCTTCTAAATATTTTTAGAAGTTGATTTGAAATTTAAATTTATCTAAATATGTTGGTGGTATGGACAAAAATTTCTATTGATTAGCACAAACTGTTTCAAGAAATTTAGAATTAAATCCTGTCTTTTAGATATTCAATGAAATACAGTTTTCCTCTCAGAATTACAGTATTAAAATGGAGTCTTACATACAATACACTGAATTTTAAGTAAGCATTTGCATTACTCCCCAAAGTATTTATATTACTTAAATAATTATGTTTGCTTGATAAATTTTATAGCTAGTGGATTAACAATGCCAAAAATGTACCTCTGAGAAGTGCAGTCTAATTATTTATTCCATTGAATCTGGACTGGACCTGTATCTTCTGCAACAAAGTATGACAGAAGTTATATTGTGCCAGTTCTGAGCCCATATGCTAAGATTGTCAGCTTCCACTTCCCTCTTTTGCAACTTGGGTGCTATTCTGTCACGAAGCCCAAATAACCACATAGAGAGTCCTCTGGCATAGATAATTCATGTTTCCAATTGACCATTCCACTTAAACTGCCAGCTGAAGGGAGAACCAACTTTTTATCCATGTGAGTAAGCCATCTTCAAATTGTCCCTCCAGGTCCTGTCGAGCCTTCCCAAAAGATACATGTGGAACAAGCATGACTTGTTACCTCTAAGCCTTGACTAAATTGCAAAATCATGAGCGAATAAATTATTATTGTTGTTTTAAGCCACTACATTTTGAGGTAGTTTATCATGCAACCATCGATAGCTAAAACTCCAACTAAAAAATAATCAATATCTTCAGAGTTTAAAATATACAATGGGAAATTTTTTCTCCCTACTCCATTAAGAACCTGTGAATACTGCTAATAAAGCATTTAGCAAGTTTTATCATAATCACTTATCTATAACTATATTTTCACTAATTAACCTGAGTCCTTCTAAAGACATTAGTTTTGTTCCCTTGTACCTTAAATAGTGTCTGGTGCCTGGCAAAAATGTAATGAATGCTTATTGAAAAAAAAAGAATAAATGAGTGAATGGTTTCATAAGAATTATAACCTTCTTCATTATTTTAGGAATAAAAACTGTTAACCCTGATTGTTACACCCTAAAAGTATATATCGATAAATCAAAATAAAAGCATTAAGTTAGGAGAAAGGATACTGACCACGTATCCTTATGGAAGCAAGACCTTAATTTATAATGCACGTATTAGAAGAAACTAAACTTAAAGGAACATAGATCATTTAGAAAAATAAATGCTAACTATAGTTCTCTTTTCCTAGTGTCATCTTACAAAATATTTATTATAAGCAATGAACATCAAATTTTTGAGGATTTCCATGATCTTTAAAACAACAACAACTAGCACCTTAGAATTAGCAGCAAAGAGTCTGTGTACTGAGTTATCATAATGTACAGTCATTCCATTAAATGCATACAACCGTGTGGTGTGAGGTGGGAATAATTAGACACCAGATGGTGATATCAACTCCAATAGAGAATGCCTCTGCATAATTCATGAGAAGCGACTTTATTGTTGTTTTTATCCATTTGGTACCATTATGCTGCTCTTGGACCTCAATCCGTGTCTCAGAGAAAAAAAAAAATTCTTTGGATCTCGAATTTTTCTGTTCTGAACAATTTGTAACATCACTTTGTCAGATTCTGATCTCCCTACTCAACTTGCAGAATTTCTAAGAGCATATTATTTTCTGGCAGCACCATAGAACTGAGGTTTTCCATTATCCAAAGCATCTGAGCTTACTGGATATAATTTTATGTTTCTGCGAGCAGAATATAGTTTAAGATTAGTATCTTTGAAAATTGAATATGATTTTTAATGATTGTAGTGTCATATTTCTGGGCTGAGGTACTTTTAAAATGTCATTAGTAGATATGTGATTAATCACTTTATGTCTTTTGACCACTAAAAATATCTTTTATTTTCATTGTAGATGTAATGAATTTGAAAGTAGAAACAAGTTAGAATATACAGCGATTAGACAGCAGATTTCATTAATATTATTAATTCTTCAATGGAAAGCTCAACAAAATGGTTGTTTATCTTGATTCATTTTTGAAAATGGCAGTTTTTAAGGAGGTTTAAAGATGCTGTATCAGAATTCAAGGACAAGTTTCCCTCTAATACTCAGTCAGTTCCCTTTTGATTGGTTCTGTGACCCCTAGCCCTGGAAATAAGGCAGTTAGTACTCAATAAATCCTTTAAATAATGGTCCTAATAGATTACATAGTTGTACCAGGCAAGATTTTTATCAGAAAAACACAACCATTAGGGAAGATATAAATATATGAAACGTATTATATACATTTTAGCTTATGACTTTTGGGAACTGGTTAAACATTTTATGTTCATCTGTTGTTTCAGCACCTGGTGGTTAACCAGAGGTTAGCAGATCAGGCAGGGGGGAAGGAAAGAAGAACACGAAGCCAGGGAGAGCAAGGGCATACTGGAATCCATGGAAAGAAGCCGGGACCTGGATTGATTGGTCACTGCCTCCAAGCCTGTAGTTTCAATGATGTCATTGACTTGCAGGGAAGGCTGATGTACATCATCATGGAGCTAAACACACACGTGAATCAGGAGTCAGAGAAGCTGGAGGAGGAAATTTGGCAGAATCTAGAGATGTTGCAGGGCATGCTTGTGGCCATACAAACAAGGTTAGCTAATAAGATTAGTACCAACAGCTGTTGCCTGCAACAGTGCCTGGTGCTCTGCACCCAGATTCCCCTATTGTTGACATCTGACATTACTATAGTAAATTTGTCACAATTAATGAACCAATACTAATAATGTATTATTGTTAACTAAAGTCCACATTTCAAATGTCCTTGATTTTTACCTAATGTATTTTTTTCAAGACATTATCCAGGACACTATATTGCATTTACTCATCATGTATCCTCAGGCTCTTTGTGGAACAACGGTTAATCAGACTTCCCTTGTTTTTAACGACCTTGAAAATATCAGAAAGTATTGGTCAGACCTTTTGCAGAATGTCCCTTGACTAGTATTTGTTTGATGTTTTTGTCATAATTAGACTGGAATAAGAATCACATCTTAGAAATCACCCTAATCTCACCACTGCAACTTTGCTCCCATTAGCATTTTGCAGATTTCCTTCCTTTAATACCTATTATTTGGAAAATCGGTAAAATGTGTTTTGCATTCCTTCTATGACATTATTTTTTAGTTCCTTCCATGCTTTTAGGAGGGTTTTGGTTTCTGCATAATATCACTATATACACATATCATGTATTTACAAAGTAGTTTTAGCTACTGTAAGAAAAGAAGCCAAAGTTAACAGTGATTTAAATAAGATAGACTTTTATTTATCTCTCATATGTCTTAGTAGGTGGCCCATGACTTTTCTGCAGCACCAAAACTATCCGGGACCCAAAATCTATTTAATGTGTCCCTGTGTCATGTAGGTTTCTATCTTATGGATCAGGATGGGTTGTTCTAGCTCCTGAGACCAAGCCCATGTCACAGTAAGAACAGAGGGGAAGTAGAGAGCTACGCTTCTTCTTTAAGGCCACAGATACTGCATACATATTTTATGCTTACACTTAATTAGCTTGATCTAAGTCATGTAAACTACTCTAGCTAAAAGAAAGGTTCATCAAAGTTATAGTCTTTACTCTAGGTAGACGTATATCTAGTCAATATCTGGGAGTTGCTGTGATAAAGGAAATAAGAGAGAATAGATCATTAGGCAATAACAACAATATCAACATAGATATTTCTTTTACTCTTGGCATTTAAAAAATAGCTGCTTAATTAATGATGCTATGTTAAACACTTTTAAATAAGATATTCTGTCTACATTCCTAATTTTCTGAAAAATTATTAAAGCTATGATTCTATTAGAGGCCTTGATAAAGAATTTCAACATTGCTTTTTAGAAACTTTGGGCTAAGATGACATCTTGTTAGTACTGTAAAGTCACCAATATTATTTTAATTTTCAAATTACTTTGATCAGTCTAGCAAAGTACATGTATATAATTATCAACTTATTTTGCATTATTTTAATAATTCAAATGTTTGCATATTTTTTTCATTTTTAACCATTTGATTTTCATAATATTTTTATGTTTTGCTCATTTTTCTTTTAGAATTTTTATATTGATTTATAAAAGTTCTTATGTATGTAACTTGAGAAATATATAAATCATACACTTATACACGGGCATAGATTTAAAGAAGTCAAATTGGCAATATTTATCAAGAACAGTAGAATAGTCATAGGTATGATATATTATTGTTTTCAATTCTAGTGATTTATTCCACAAAATACATCAGAGTATGAATGAAACTTTATGTGCAGTACTGCTAATGAAATGAACCTAGTGAAAACCCTTTTGTTAACAGTAGAGAAATTGATAAATTATAGAACTGTATATATTGGTTGATTCTATTTACAAAATGTATGCGAAGATTAGTGAATATAATAGAAACATGCTTATATTAGGAATCTCCAGGAATTCGATATAATGTGCAGAACTTCATAAACTAAATTTAATACAAACTTCTTTTCTTACAGAATATTTTGAGGACCAGTAGTATGCAGAACACACTTTATGAAATAATAACCTGCCTTATCAACATCCTTTAATAACGTTTGTTACTGCAGCACTGGCAATTGAGGAAAGATATAAAAGAGTGTCAAGGGCTGGTATACACAGTAAACTGTCAAAATCTTCTTAACCTATATAGGTTATCACTAAAAACCAAGGTCGTATTTCACAGTCAATAATATATTACCATGCTTTCTGTTCACTTAGTCCTACTTAACAAATTGATATTTTGAATTCCTGTGATGGGGGATAGTCACGTCCTCTCCTACATGTTTTAGAATCAGCTGCCTGTTTTCTGATTTAAAGAGTAAAGCGTAAGAAGATTAGGTTACTATTCTGTAGTAAGTGGTAAGTTTTATAATCTATGACCTAGGTTAAAATGCTCTGCAAAGTATAAATATAAGAGAGAGAGAGAGAGAGAGAGAGAGAGAGAGTGTGTGTGTGTGTGTGTGTGTGTGAAGATATGTGTATGTGAATCCAGATATATGGATATTGGAAAAAGATTTATCTTGATCTTAATAGGCGACCAACTGCTCCTCTGTAAATATCAAATTTATTTACAGAATTTATAATCGATATCCAGAAGAATACATTATTCCATTAAAGATAAATATAAAAAAGAAATAAATAGGCATCTCTAGAATTATCTTTTCATAATTTCAAAGTCTATTATCACCTTCTTACTGAGATATCTGAAATTGAAGATATTAGCAACAATTATAGTTAAACAACATTAAAAATGACAGTACTTCACTTTACACTTGGATCTATTCAAACTGTAAACTGCAACTCACAGTATGATTTTCATTTATGAAAAACCTGCCTTCTTAGTTGACACAAAATGTGGACTTTAGATTACAATAAATTAATCAAATGATTTCTTCAGAATATTCCATTTTTCAAATTAATGAGCTTTTACAGTAGTAATGCTCAGGGAGGAAAAAAGGTCCCCAGAGAATAAAACCACCAAAGAGTATTCATCTGTAGAAGACCGTTTATTGTCCATTTATTTATGCACCTGTGAGTTTATATTTTTCATGCTGGAATAATTTTCAGCAGAATTGTTAAATGTTCACTAAAGAAGGTGGTAGTGGATATATAAAAACATGGGACATCAAATACCCATCAAACAGTATTTTTTAGAATCTTACTGCCCCTTGACTATTTTCCTGAATAGCTGTTTAATTTTTCTATCACTTATCACTACAAGTATTTTTTTTTTCTGTCTGATACTTTACCATTGTCGTCTTTATCCTTCTACCGTTATAGTTCATTGCCCTTTAGACACATGTGCACATGCACACACACACGCACACACACTCACACACCCCTCCGATCGTTTTGTGTGTTTCCTGTGGCATTTCAATATGCATTTGGAGATTTTTATACATTTCAAATAAATACCACCTATATTTCTATAATTACTTGAGAAGTTTTAAAATTTTATTGTAGTCAAAACTTTCCATGTAATCTAGAATAAAATAGTCAGCTAAGTTTCCTTATTTTTATAATATATGAGGCTTTTATTATTACAGAGCTGTGTGTGGCATCTGAATATCCACCTATATTGCCAGCATAGTGTGCACTGAATGTGCTGTATTTGTCTTCCTTGTTAAAGCAACAGCTACAAATGGTTATAACCCAACACAATTGATAATAATGCATATTCAAATGGCCTCTCTCCTCTCACAGGTTATTAAAAGGGCACACAAAACTAATATTGCTATTTTTTCTAAAATCCACTCCTAAAGCCTAAATCCACCTACTTCTCCCAGACCCTTATCACTCTGCAAAATGATTTACAGTGAGAATGGTGGCAGTTAATCCATAGTAGTAAAGGAATCTCAGTGGTGAGTCATGAAGTCCCTGTATTAGTCCGTTTTGTGTTGCTATAAAAGAATACCTGAGGCTGGGGAATTTATAAAGAAAGGAGGTTGGGACCGGGCTAGGTGACTAACGCCTGAAATCTCAACACTGGGAAGCGGAGGAGGGTGGATCACTTGAGGTCAGGAGTTCGAGACCAGCCTGCCAACATGGTGAAACCCTGTCTCCACTAAAAATACAAAAAAAAAAAAAAAATAGCTGGGTGTGGTGGTGCGTGCCTGTAATCCCAGCTATTCGGGAGACTGAGGCACGAGAACTGCTTGAACCCGGGAGGCTGAGAGTGCTGGGATCATGTCACTGCACTCCAGCCTGGACAACAAAGTGAGACTGTGTCAAAAGAAAGAAAAAAAAAAAAAAGAGAGAGAGAGAGAGAGCGAGAAAGAGAGAGAAAAGAGAAGGAAAAATAAAAGAGTAAATTTATTTGATTCACAGTTCTGCAGGTCGTAAAACTGGCATGGCGCCAGCATCTGCTTTGGGTGGGGCTTTAGGAAGTTTTCAATCATAGCCTAAGGTGGAGGGAAGTAAACCTATAACATGGCAAGAAAGGGAGAAAGAGATTGTGGGGAGATGCTGTGCTTTTCTAAACAACTGGCTCTCCTGTGAACTAAGAGAGCAAGAACTCCCTCATTACCACAGGGATGGCACTAAGCTATTAATGAGATATCCGCCTCGATGACATTACAGGAACGCCTCCCACCAGTCCCCACCTCCAACATTGTAGATCACATTTCAACATGAGACTTGGAGAGGACAAATATCCACACAATATCAGTCCCTTTGCCTCGTTTGAAAAAATCCCAAAGTTATTCCTGAAAGTGAAATTTTGAAAGTGAGACCTACACAGTAAAGCACTGAGGAAGAAACTATGATCTAGCCAATGTGTTGGGATTTTAATATATGTTATAAATGTTGCATGGATTTGGTTGGAGGTAAAGTATGGGGAGACAATAGTAGTAGCTTTATTTTGAGGGGTTACTTTTGATCTATTTATCTTAATTGTTACAGAGTTGAGTCTCTTTTTGCATTCTATTTATAATTCTTCCTAAAAACTTATCTTTATTTTGCTACACTTAACAAATTCCTAATGCCAGAGAGCTGTAGGCAGGAAGCAGTCATCCCCAGAGTTTTACAAAGTGTACCAAAATCACATGAGCTTCTGTCCATAGAGGGTTAAACTTTACTATTTTGTGTGAACATTTCTAACAAGAGAATATTTACTAACCACGACTCAGCCCCATTATTCTTTAAATTCCTATGATTTAAGTTATTAAAATTTAAATGATGTGTAAATAATTGGACTGATGATCAGACGAAACCAAGGCTTGCTGAACAAACATATATGCTGGAGTATGGAAATAGAGGTGAATTAATACAGAAAGAGCACATAACAAATTGATTATATTCATCCTAGTCAGTTGATTTAAAGAGCATTTTTGGATAACGTATTTCAAGTCAAAGAATCATATAAGGGAATCTAAACCATAGGTACAGGGAGTAATGGATGGAGCCCTAAGCAAAATTTGTGTGTGTGTGTGTGTGCTAAACACAAGCAGTAAACTGCAGCTCTAAAGGACTATGTGGCTTTAGAAATATGCATATTCATCTCATGATAGAGTATGACAAGTTTTGTTCTACCATGACTGTACATCTATTTGTATGGCAATTTTGTGTCTTTTTCTTGGATTTTTTTTTTTACAAAGCTAAGGATGTTTGCCTGTAGGATAAAACAAAAGTGTCTCTCACCCAACACTGTCATTTTTTAGACGATGATTGCAATTTTAAGCATTACTACTCTATGTAAATTGTAAAAAAATCTAAACAAGATGCTTATCACATAAAATGACAATATTTCTGATACATCTGATTACAGATATATGAAGTTTGATGGTGTCACATTTACTTGGTGATGGAAAAGAAATAGTATTGAATAATAAGAAAAAACAAAAGTCTCTCTATATTTGGTTTATTGGAAGGTATAAATTCATATAAATATAAATAATTTCTGATATGATACTATCATTTTGAAGCAATGTTGGTGGGGGGGCATAGTTTGTTTGCTTGCTTGTTTGTATTTGTTTTATCTATGTAGTACAGTAATTTGAGAACACAGCAGAGTTCGAATACTCATCACAACTGAGCTTGAACACCTCTAACTTATGAAGCACTTGCAGTGCCAAATAACAATGATGTTTATTATAGCTATGAGTTAGAACTTTCTGTATTTGTTGAATACTTTTTCACAATATCTAAAGAAAAAACATATAGAATAGACTTGTTTGATTTTGCTATCATTCAGAAATTTATATAATACATTTAATGTACTTGTGGTATGCTTAACACAAAAAAATAAGTTTATACATTTGCAGTAGTTTATCCACCAGTCTAAAGATATCCTAATTTAGGTAGTGAGTTTGCTGAACTGAGACTACATAGTATTGAGTTGATATCACAGTTATAATAGAATGTTCTCAGAAACTCATCAGATCCAATTGTTTCCATATGAGAAAAAGAGTAATGTGATGTATTTTTAAATGGTATAAACACTAGCAATTACACACAATTTAAAACTAGACTTTTTGTGTTTTGAGAATTGCAGCATATTAAAGCAGATTATTTTTTGTAAACCTAAATCACATTTCAAAAATAAAGTATTTGGTTGCTATGGATTGAAATGCATTATCCCACCCAAAATTCATATATTCAAGTACCAATGTGATTGTCTTTGGAGGAGAGGCTTTTAGAAGGGGAATTAAGGTTAAATGAGATCCTAAGAGTGGGGTCTGCATCCCACAGGATTAGGGGCTTTGCAAGCAGAGAAAGAGATTCTTTCTCTCTCTCTCTGCACTCACATTCACCAAGGAATGTCCATGTGCAACCCAATGAGAGAGCCATCACTGGACATTGATCTTGCTGACACCTTGATCTTAGATGCTCAATTTCCAGGACTGTGAGAAAAATAAAAATTATGTTATTCAAGACTCCTAGTTCATAAGATTTTGTTATGGCAGTCTGAGGTGACTAAGACATTTTTCTTTAGGGGGGAAAAAAAAGCATTTCAAAAAAATTCTTGCCATCATGGGAAATCAAATAGAAATCAAAGAAGAAATTCTCTTTCTACATATTTTTCCATCTTTTCTTTTCCCTATAACCTATTTAACTACATCCTGGTCAATGTAAAATTTATTGTTTTTATAACTGTTGCTTAGTATCCAAAATTTTCATCAGTTAATTTTGCTTTGTTGGGTTTTCTTTAAACCTTCAGCCTTGAAGTATGGACAGTTGATGCTATTGCTCTGTTTAGTCTCATTAAAAGTTGCCCTGCCTGTAGGATAAAATCTAGATTAGTGGATATGAGATTCAAATCTTCCCAAAGACCTTTCTAATAATCTCTCTAAATTTCTCTTCTATTGTGCCAACTGGACTTTCAGCAAGAATTCTTTCAGCAAGAATAGTTATAATATTCAGAATATTCAGCAAGGATAGTTATAACTCTACAGGTAGAGGATGGCATCTAGAGAATGGCTTATACAATGAAACATTTAATTACTGAAAAAGTCTCAAGTAGTATTGCTAACTCTATGCAAAATCTTGACTTATTTAAGTAAGAAAGAAATGGTTAAAAAAATACCTTTTCTTTTTGGACTAAAATAAAATATTTGGAAGAGATCACCAAAATCTAAATAATAATTAGTTGTCAGAACACCTATTTGCATTGAGTTAGTAAATTCTGATTGACCATTTTCTTTTTGAAGGTCATAATTTCTATGAAGCAATATTTTTCATAATTCATAATCTGCACCTCAGTAGAAACTCAGCTTACATAGAGTTCACCTATGAAACAGTTGCCTATCTTTGAATCATGTTACTATGACAATCATTATTTTAGTTTATACAACATTATCTTCAATATTTTTTTGTAGTATCTGGAATTTCCATGAAAACTTTTCTCTCAATTCTGTAGTAGTTCACTCCCTTTTCACTCTAAATATTCTCTCTTTAGCTAAAAATACCAATGTATTCCACAGAGTTGTTAAGAATTTGCAATGTTTTGGAACTGTAAACATTTACTTTGAAATGTTTTTTACAGAGAATTTATTGAACAACATGATAGGCTTTTTTATTGAGAGCTGATTATGTTACTTTTTCTTACTTTTAACTGCACGGCAAAAAAAAAAAAAAAAAGATTTTGCAAAGCTTGATAATTAAATGGATAAAATACAATTATAACTTTACCATGTTAGAGTGGCAGATTATGTAGATAGATGTCATTTGGCATTAAGTGACAGTAAGTTGCAGTGTGCTGTTCACAGAGACATGGATGGCTGTTCTGTTTGTTATACAGATGCTTAACTTAATGCTGTGCATTGTAATTTTGAAGACGCCCTCTGCTTTGCCCAGATTAGTATGCCATACTACTAGAGATATGTCACAGGGCATAGAAAATCAAAATTGTTTTCATTTTCTTTTTTTTTTAATTGTTGCCTGACATCCTGGACTCTAAGATTTACTCATTATGCCTAACACCTTCTATCAATTTGGAGGTTAGAATTTAATTTGAGTAGAAAAATGCATAGTGTTTGTAGAGCTAATTTGAATAGCTTCTATCTTTTAGATATTCAGTAATTTTTAAAAATTAGAAAATTGTATTGTCACTTATATTCTAAGTTGTATTTGACTATAGAACCAAAAGATAGTGCATATTCTTTGCATACACTGTAGTAGACTTTGCATGCATTAATTGAATCCTCCTAATATATCTCCACATGGATCTTGGAAACACTGTTCAATGGTATAAATTCCCAAACAGAGTGAGAAAGAACATCTGCTGAGGGGGTTATGTAATTTTCCAGTCAATTTGTTCTGTCAAAAAGATAAAGCATTTCATTCCTTTAAAGAAACCAGTAGCATTGGATGAGTAAGGGTGGAGCTTAAAATATTATACAGATTGATGACAATATCTCTATATTTAAAATAATTTTTCTATCACACAGAGGGATATTAGTGCTGCTTTAGTCTTTTACTAAATATCTCCTATTTCTAAATTAGTATTTCTGATACAAAAAATATATTATTTTTCAAGAACGTGTCACTTCATGGCACTTAAAAACTGCTTTGTCATAAAAATGTTAAGTGGGTTTATGCAAGAATGTTAAGGTTGATAGTATCAATCTTGTTACTCCAACTGCCAATATTTTTCTCATTTTGAGTGAATTTATGAGTATTTATGTTAACATAAAGGCTGTTCTATTTTTTTACTAAAACAATTATTATTTGGAAACTTGTTATTATTGCTAGTACTCTTATTGACATGAAGAATTTATGAAAACATTAGAAGTAGAACCTACCTGTGGATAAATAGTACCATGTAAAAACTAACATTTTATTAAGAAATACCTAAAGAATTATGAAATGTTATACTTTATTTTAGCCGACATAGACATAAAACTTACGAGATATAGTTTCCAATTATTTTGAAATTTATCTTTATTTTAATAACATATGAGATAAAGTTTCTAATTATCTTGAAAGTTTAATGAGTGCCTATTAAACAGACATTACTGTTACTTATTAAGAAATAAAATTTGCAGTTGCAATGAATATTAGAACTATTAGAAAAGTCTAATATTATGCTAAAATTCACTCTAGAAAGATAAATGTTTCTGATTTTCACACATACCCACAAATATTTGTGTTAGTTTCCTTAAGTTTTCACTATTTTCTTTCCTTATATAAAACTTAGAACTTTCAGTTATGCATAAAATAGTTTCCTCTTTCAAAAAATAATGGTTACCTTTTTAGAGAATAATAAAACAAGTGCTTAATAACTGAAATTGATTCTTTGATTGGAAAAGACTTTAATTTTCCTTATGTGAGTCTAACTCTACAATGACAGATTTTATATGTATTGAGAGCTGCCCTTCTTATGACAATTAAAAATTCAAGTTAGAAAATGTATTCTTCACGGAAAGGGGATATATTTATCAGCATGTGGAAAGTTCATTAGATGGGCAGCAGGAATGTGTGCCCTCTTAGTTGACTGATGCAAGCTGCGGTGGAACCCCCTGGTGCCCTTGCCAGTCATCTGGAAAAGATCACCAATCAAGGACTGGCCTTTACCGTGACACATTCACAATATCACATGTCAAATGTAAGGAACGAAAGGTATTTTGGGTTTTTAAATTAGAAAGTGAAGTTACAGGGAGTAGAATAATGCTATTTTACCCTACTAACAAAATATTCAAGACATAATGTTATTCATCCTTTCCCTGATCCTATTCCTATGTCTAATTTGTCAAATCAATTCTATTAATGCAATGATTCCTAAACCTTTTTAAGTCATATGTTACTATTATGTTTTATGCCACATCTAAACATTTTATACAGTTAAACCAAATATATTTTAACTTAAATAAATAATATATGTTTTTAATTTTTTTTTATTTTAAGTTCCAGGGTACATGTATAGGATGTGCAGGTTTGTTACAAAGGTAAACTTGTGTTATGGTGGTTTGCTATACTTGTCAACCCATCATTTAGGTATTAAGCCCAGAATGCATTTGCTATTTTTTTCTAATGCTTTCCCTTCCCGAACCCACCTCCTGACAGGCCCCAGTGTGAGGTGTTCCCCTCCCTGTGTTTATGTGTTCTCATTGTTCAGCTCCCACTTATAAGTAAGAATGTTCAGTATTGGGCTTTCTGTTCCTGCATAGTTTCTTGAGCATAATGGTTTCCAACTCCATCCATGGCCCCACAAAGGACATGAACTCATTGTGTTTTATAGCTGTATAGTATCCATGGTGTATATGTACCATATATTCTTTAGCCAATCTACCATTGATGGGCCTTTGGGTTGATTCCATGTCTTTGCTATTTTAATAGTGCAGCAATAAACATATGCATGCATGTATCTTTGCAGTATATATATAAAAATGGGTTTGATAGAAGTTTTATATCATTATAGATGAAATGTTAGTATCACTTAGTGTTCAAGGGAAGCAAATTATTTTTTCTAATATATTAATAAATTATGACTTAAAAAAAAAGACATGCTCAAGATGAGGAAGCTGAATAGTAATTACTTTGAAAGTCATTACTATTAGGTAGATATATCACATAATAAGGCCAAAAAGGGTTTTATTTTTTTCTGGGCATTATTAAGACAAGTTTTCTCAAATTTATTAACTGTATAATCTCAGTCTACTTACATTTATATGTACAAGTATCCCACATGATAATGATTTGAAAAGAGTGTGCTCAGTTTATTAAAACTGAGGCTTTGCTACACACACACACACACACACACATGCATGCACATAAATGTGAATGGCACAAATATGAACCAGACTCCTGCATCCCCTCACTATCTAGAGCACTTGCTATAACCCATTTGTATCACCACATCTTGCTTTACTTTTGGACGTCTCCTGCTAAATTTTTCCAAGTACAGTGAGAATTGATGCTTTAAGCTAAATGTCCCTAGCTAAATTTCAGGTTCAAACTTGGATGTTTATTCATTTTATTTCTTCATTTAGTGTCATGAAAAATCCCTCACCAACATATTTTTAGTTTACTGTAGCTTCTGGAAAACATAATTTCTGTAGAGTTCACCATGTGATGTCCCACTATACTTTCATCAGAATCTATGAGGAAGATCAGAACTCTGGAGAACAGCGAAGAGAAGGAGAAAGGGAACGAATTGGAAAAAAAACATTTATATCTAATGCAGACAAGAGTAATGTCAACGCCTCTGCTTTAACAACATTTTTAATGACATTTATCAATGTAAATAAGTTTTATAAAGCGTAAAGAATAGAATTAAGTTATTACCATTACCATCATTGCTAATATTTATTGAATTTTATTCTACTTATCGTAACCAAAACTTTACAAAAGTAATTCATTCCCAAAGAGTTCTATGAATTAGTTCCTATAATTATACTCATTTTACAGATGAAGAAACCAAAGCACAAAAATTAACATATTCAAAGTTACACAAATAGTAATTAACAGAATCTAGAGAAAAAATTTGATATCAGAGTCTGAAACTTTCATTTGTCTATAACCCATAATCTATTAACTAAAATTGAACACTATTAATATTTTGTCATATTTACTTTCAGTTCTTATTAAAAAAATGGGTATATATACATTTGAATCCTATAAAATACAGATCATACTATACTATTATATGTTATATATGTTCTTATTTAATATTTTTAACTAAGTAGTTTTATCAAAGACATTTCATAAGAAATTAAACATTTATTTTATGAACCAAATAGTTTTCTCTAAGTACTTACAGCACAGATTTCCAAATTTCCCATTTATGAAACCCGTAGTGTCTCAGTAGTGTTTCTTGACAGTACTCTTAGAAAAAACAGTTCTGTTTATTAAGAAGTTAAGAGCATATAATTTAATGTGTCTATATCTTAAAAAAGTGATACCATTGAAAAAATAATACACATAAAAATAGGAAGTTATTTTATTCTTAAATAACTATAATCAATTACAAATGGAATGTATAAACTTGCCCAGGACTGCCTAATATGCAAACCTGGGAATCATACCGGACACCACTGCGCTCATTTTCTGTTCCAATACTGATTTTTGCATTGCACCTGATGTTCTTCTCGGAACAGCTGAAAACCCAGCTTGGTAAAGATATGATGTCACTGGGAATTATAGCCCATTCTAATGCTGAAACAGTGAACTGCATGAAACTAGTAAACATACAGTATCTGTCAGGTGTCAAATACTGTTGTGTTTCTCTCTAAAACTTAAAATATCTCATGGAACTCCTAAAGGTTTCTTATAGTACCCCATGGTGTCTCAATATATAGTTTGGAAGCCACAGGCCTATATGGAGACAAGCATCACCTTTTTTTTTTTTTTTTTTTGACGGAGTCTCTCTCTGTCGCCCAGGCTGGAGTGCAATGGCACTGTCTAGGCTTACTGCAAGCTCTGCCTCCTGGGTTCACGCTATTCTCCTGCCTCAACCTCCCGAGTAGCTGGGACTACAGGTGCCTGCCACCACGCCCGGCTATTTTTTTTTTTTGTATTTTTAGTAGAGACGGAGTTTCACCATGTTAACCATGGTCGATCTCCTGACCACAACATCACTAATTTTTAATGGATTTGTTTTTGCAGTTTAGACAGGCCTCCAAAGGATTACCTCATCCTTGCTCTATGTGGTCTACAGTAGGGAGGCTTAACTGAAATGGGAGGATCAATTGGAAGATGGCTCACCTTTATGGCTAAGAAGTTGGTTCTGACTTTAGCTGAGAACTTAGCAGGAATACCGAAGAAGAGGCTTAAATTTTCTGCCACATGGGTCTCTCCATACGGCTGCCTGGCAGCATGGCAGCTATATTCCACAGAACAGAACGGAAGTTGCTTAAAGACTAGGCCCCAAATCAGCACATTATTACTTCTATCAGTCACAGAAGATAGAGGTGCAGTACAGATTCAGTGGGATGAAAAATTAGACTGTACTTCTCAGGACAGAGGGACAAATTTTAGGTGAAGTGTAATCTACTGCAGTTAGTATAAAATGTGTCAAGCAAATATAATCCTGGAAATACTTTAGGGAGTAATAAAAGCTCACTTCATTTAAATCCCAGTGTACTGTATGTAATACGTCATTTTAATAGTATGATCCTGAAGAGAAAATACTATACTGCATGGATTGTCTGAAAGGCAGTGTTTGATTCCAGATTTCTTGAAAGAGTAGGAGTATGGGATGATCAATGTACATTTAAACACATTACTTATTTTTGGACAATTATCCTTACAGCTTGATAGAGAAAGAAAGGAATTTATTATAAGGAATTGGTTCACATGATTTGGGAGGCTAGAAGTTTCAAAATTTCTAGTCAGCATCCTAGAAACCCTGGCAAGCTGCCAGTATAGCTTCAGTCTGAGTCCAGAAACCTGAGAACCAGGAGAATCAATGGTGTCAGTTCCAGTTCTGGTTCCAGTTTGAGTCGGAGTCCATAGGCAGAAACAGACCAATGTTCTAGTTTGAAGACAGTCAAAGAGCAGATTCTCCCTTACTTAGCTCTTTTGTTCCATTCAGACCTCCAACAGATTGGATGAAGCCCACTCCATTGGGGAGGGCAGTCAACTTTACTCAGTCTATCTATTCAAATATTAATCTCATCCAAAAACACCCTTATAGACACACTCAAAATAATGTTTAGCCAAATACCTGGGCATCCTGTGGCCTGGTCATGTTGACATACAAAATTAATCATCACATCAATTTTTTCATAATTAAAAATGATAATCAACATCCTAACATACAAATACTTATTCCTAGCCTCACTGTATTTTAGGATCAATTCCAGAAGTGAAAATGCTCTATCAAGGGATATGAAAAGCTATTTTTTCATATTGCCAAATTGTCTCTAGCAGTGTGAGTGCCCATTTCTTCACATTCTCACCAGTAGCACCTGACTGTTTCCCTTGTACTTTTTAATCTTCATTCCACTTGTCTAATGGTCTATAAGCAATAACACTTATGATTTAAAAACTTGGAATATTTAATGAAAAAATATGATTTCTGGAAATACAATAAACCACTACTCTATGATGAGGTGTGTATACCTCTGTAGTTACAGCATGAACCATAAATACTATTATTTTCAGTTGCTAAATTGTCATCTTTGTGGTTGGTTTGGCTTGTTCCCCTTTACTGTCTGCTGCTGCTCTCCTTCCAGTTTTTAACCAAGTTTCTTTATCCGTAGTGCTTTATTCTGTGATAGATAGCAGCTGTTTTGCCTCAGAGATGCTACAAATATATTCATACTGAATTTAAGAGTTAAAGTGAAACTTTTAATAGCTTAATTCTACAATAGTGCCTCTTCCTTTATGCTCTGTGAAGAGCTTTCTGGTTTTGTTGTTGTTCTTGCTGGGGTTTTTTTTGTTTTTTGTTTTTTTTTTTTTAACTTACATCTCTTTTTCTCCAACTGGAGACTCCTAGGGAATCTTTGTTCTCCGTTGTAATCCATACTACCTCTTCTGTGACATTGACAGACATGAGTCTATTGTTTGATCCCTCTGTTGGGAAAAGCAATTTATCATCACACTTCCAAATAAAGTTGATCCTCTAATGGGAAGTGACTTGGCACTTCCGGTATAACATCATTAAACATCTTCCTGGCAGCCAAAGTTCAGGAATAACTGCACCTACCCAGTTCAAATTCAATTTTATCCAGAATTCACTTATCCTGAATTGTATTACTAAACTTGATATATGCAAACTAACAAACATAATATCCAAATCTATATAGGAACTTCAAGTTTTATCTCAATTTTCAAGAACTGATATCTAACTTCATTCTCTTTGACTTAAAATTTGTTCTGTGGGTTTTGATTTTTTAAAAGCAGTTTACCTGAATTAACATTGACCATGAATTTGTAAATAATGCCTAAGTATTTTATTTTACTAAAATGTTATGTAGTCAGTGTCTGCATTTTGCATAGTATAAGAAAGCAACAAACCCTTCTCTTAGCAAATGCAAGTGCCTTCTGGTTCTATGCACAGAAAGACTAAATGATAAAACAGGAAAGATGATATGGCTTACTGTTCTCAGCTCCACCCACATCTTGAGGTTCTTTTAATGATTGCCTAAAATGACTGTCACCAGATTTCTTTTTTTTTTTTTTTTTTAATCTTTTAAAGCTTATTAGGGCTACCGTAACTGACTTCTACATATCTGGAGGGGAATGATTCCTTTCCTGGAGATACTAGATTTTCTTCTATTTTTAATCAGTAATTTTCCTATTTAAAATCTTTTGAAATCCATCAGTATAAAATATGCAAATAAGCAAACAGGCTTATCAAATTAGATGCACATCAAAGAGGATGGAAATTGTAGAAACCAAGGGAAAGTTTCATCTCAGACCTCTGAAGGTTTGCTGAAAATGAACTGGCGATGAAACCACTTTTGCAAAGAGTGTAACGTTAGAAAATTATGACAGTGAAAGAGATCTGACCTAACCAATTTCACCTTGTTTCTAACTTCCAAGCTTCCCTAGTTCATTCCTGGGTGTAGAATGAACTAACTTGGAGAGGAATTTCATTTATAGTTTAACTTTGAAACAAACTCTGTCCTTGCTTGAACAGGTTTGCCTTTGTCAAACCAATAAATTAGTTGAAAGATTAGAAATTACAGCTCAGGAGTCAGGAAGCCACAGGCCACAAGATTATTAACATCCTCAGTTGCTGCTATGGATAACATCACTATTGTAAACCAAAGATTGGTGTCTAAGGTGTTTTTTAGACCCTGCATTCTGATGGATCAGTTGGCACCACCCAGACTGGCTTATCTGGTCTTATGGCCCACACCCAGGAACTGGTTCAGTGCAGGAGGACAGCTTTGACTTCCTATAATTTCATCTCCAAATCAACCAATCAGCATTCCCCATTCCCTAGCCCCCTGCCCACCAAACTATCATTACAAAATCCTAGCCTCTGGATTTTTGGGGAGGTTGATTTAAGTAACAATAAAACTCCAGTCTCCTGTTTAGCAGTCTTTACATGTGTTAAATCTTTCTCTATTGCAATTCCCCTGTCTTGATAAATCAGTTCTATCTGGGCAGCAGGCAAAATGAACCTGTGGTGTAGTGACAACAGTAGACAGAAAAATAGGAGATTTATTTAACATGCCTAGCACTGGGCAATCACAGAAGAATGATTACTCAATAACCCAATGAGGTACAGATGCTAATGTACCCTTCTTCACAGGGGAGATGTGGAGAGAGGGAAAGTAGACAATTCTTTCAAGAGATTATAAACTGATTATTAGGGAGAATGAATGGAACTGAGAGACAGAAATTAGCTTATAAATGATTCATTTTGGAATTTGAGACAAAAGGTTGAGAGATAGGAGAGGTGACAGAGAGGGGTGGTCAGAGAGACCTCAAAGTTGCTTCTATAGCTGTCAAAGCACCATACTTTGGGATAGTGTCTTCTGAGTCCCCATAGAAATCTAATAAAGAGGCATCATTTTAAACTATGAGTCCCAAAGACTTTATCAACTAAATCTCCGATTATTCCCAGATCAAATTAATGGAAGGAATACAGCTAATATTTAGATTCTGGATTCTATAAACAGAATCTCTCTAGTCCATCCTATTGTAAGTATATCATGTGCAAAGCAATTACTTCTTTTTGTATTTTTATTTATGTGAAAAATTAATTAAACAAACTCTTTATAAAAATAAAAGGGGACATTTAATATATCACTTAGTTTTAAATATTTTGGCTAATTATCACATGTAAGTAACTTCACTTCTAGGAATGAATAAATGTCACTCCTAACAATACCTGTGTGTTTAATCACTAGAAAAGGAGTCCTTTATACTCAATTCGCCCTCCTCTGTTTGGCTTATTAACCATATCAAATTAACTTTAACTGCTGTTTCCAAAGGTCACTTCTCACTTTGTAATTAAATATCCTATTCAATCACAACCAATGCAAGATGAATCTATGTTTCACTGGGAATGTGCCTAGGTTCTATTTGTTTTTTTCTGGCATTTAACATGTACTGTATTGTACATCTTGCTTTAAGAAATAAATGAAACAAATGCCTAGAAAAATATCAGTGATTTAAAAAAATGACTGGCTATGAGAAGAAAAATATTGATATTTAAGAATTTATTACAATAAATTATTTAAAATAAAAGGGGAACTTTTTCTGTTTTTCTGTAGCTGAAAATAATAAGTAAATATGAGAAAATTAAGATGAATAAAATTTAAGTAAATAAATTATAATGTAAAAATTATTAGGAAAAATAGTTAAACTATTACTCATGTATATTATGAACTTAAATTTTTAAATTTGTTTTCTATGCATGCTGGTATTTATGAAAAAGTGTAATAGTTAATTTCCCAAAAAAAAAAAATTAACTGCTAAGAGACAGTGTGACATATATACAGAAAGACATATGTATGAAAATCCTTAAAAGATAGTCAGCATCACACAATGGAAATTATATCAACTTTGGAGCAAAGAACCTGACTCAAATCCCTGTTCATTAGTAATCAGTTTTGTGATGATCGTCATTCATGTAACCTCACTAAAGCTGCTTATTCACTAGTAAAATGGATATAAGTGTAATTTTGAAGTTTCCATAGGATGATAAAAATATGGAATCCATATAAAGTGCTTAGCACCATGCTTGGCTTATATTTGGGGATCAATTAAGGATACTACTACTAATAATTACAATTACTAATACTAATGACAGAGAGTTACATGCCCTAAAGAAATATAGCTTGAAATGGCAGATCGTTAACAGCATAGGATCTGCTCTTATTGAAATAGATATAAAGATATTAAAAAAGTGTAAGAGTCTCAATGAAAACAGGAATAAAGAGTTCCATGTTACTAGAACCAAAGATACACTTTACTTTTGCAGCAAATAGACAAATGTGAATTAATCAGCTTGTGGCTGACATAAAGTTTATAAAACAATGTGTCCAAAAAATGACAGTGGAAGATCAAGATCAGACTCCCTTCTACTTTCAGAATCAGAGTTGAGCTCTGTGAGAGACAAAAATCAATGTGAGCATGTACACTGTCACCACAGTCTGCTGTCCAAGGTAATTAGGATTATGCTCTTCCTCTTTGCTGCTCCTGGTAAGGATCTAGCTATATTATTGTAAACAATGTCAATTTTGTATATTTAATCCTTTATATGAAAGAAGGGACACAAACCGGTGAACAGTCAAATTCAAGAGCAAATTCTTTTAACCACTCTTGGTGCTGTTGTTTCTTATCCTTTTTCAAAGGAGTAACATGGGAAATACCCTCATAGAGCAGCAAAGGAATGATAGTTTCTGTGACTGACTTTGCTTCATAACGTCCTTGTTCTTTCCTAGCTATTTAGTAAGATGGATGAAGCATTATGATTTGGTAGTCCTGCTTGGGATTTCAAGAGTACCATCAATTCCAACTAAATCTAGCAGCAGAAATTATTTGTAGTAATGAGATTCTTATGCCAGATGAAGTAGCTAAAAGAGCTAGATATGACAGGAGATTTCACTATATAGATTTAAATATATCCCATGTATTTAGCAATGTAGAAGCCACTGATAACCTTAAAGTTATTTGACTTGAGACAAATGGTGTCCCAATGAAGAGTATAGAAATAAAGACAGATTGACGGAAAGCTAAAGAGACCAGGCAAATAGATTGCAGGGGAGGAGGAAATCATTCCCCTAATGCTCTAGGTTATTATTTTTTTAATGAAAGGGTTTAAGTCAATTTAAAAGTTTATAAAAAGGACCTATTTGAGAAGTGGTTAAAGGGCCCAAAGAAAGGGTTAATTCTCAGTAGAAGAAGAAAGATTTCCTCTATTTTAGCAAGAAGAGAATGGGCACATATCTCATGGTAATAAATATGATTACTTCTATTTTTATTGTAAAGTATAAGGCAATGTGAGAGTAAATTCAGTGAGGACTCAGATGGACATGAAATGAAATGGTTATGATTGATGGAAAATACATGAATTATGCAAAGGCTCATACTAAGATTGCAAGGGGAGAAGTGAGGTTGGTAAGTGACGCTTTTTTTTAGGTTATAATTGATACTTCTTTGGGTATACTTTTCGTTTGTGTGACTTATTCCAGTAGTGTTTGGCTGCCCTTCATATAGGCAAAAATAAAATCTAACACTAATTGCATTCATTCAGGGTTACACTTTTGACTACTGAGACAACAAAAGTAGAGGATAAATGAAGTTTATGTGTTGCAAGAAAGTTACAATAATTGATCTAGGATTTTAAGCTGTGGAGGAAGATTGTGACAGGAAAGAAAAAAGCTAATGAGAGGACTCATAAAAAGTGGTAGACTGGAGATCCTAATATAGAATGATGACAGTTGTACTAGAAATATCTGAAAAGCCAATTGGAATGAGGTAAGATTAGAATAAAAAAATGCATTGCAAAATTTAGAGAGAACAGTTCCATGTTATGAAATCTGTAAATAGAAAGGATATGGGGAGAATTGAAAGTGTACTCTAGTCTTCACCCTATATTTCCAGTCTATAGGTTCGGTTTCTTTTGTGAAATTGAATATTAAAGGGGAATGAAGTAGAGAGCACAAAAATAGCAAGCAGTTTTGTAGGAAGGGATTTGCATATTTTTAATGGAGGGAAAAAGGGTAGAGAGATCCTAGTTTAATTTGGCATAAGACCAGACATTTAAAAATCAAATCAGTAAGCATAAAAACAAATTAAAAATAAAATTAGATGCACCGATTATTTCAGTTAAGACTATTTTTATTGTAATAATAGAAGACAAATTGAATTAAATATATTGGAAAAGAAAAATTGAAATGTCCACAAAACATATTCAAGAATAGTTTAGTTTGTACAGATATTCAAATTACATCAATGAAATGTTAATTTATGCTCCATAAATTGTTAAAAGAATAAAATATAATAGTGTTGGCAAATGAAGGCTTAAATTAGTTCTTTTATAAATTTCAAGTGGTAGTAAATTGATACATTATAAGAAAACAATTTTTTAATAGGTATAAGAATTTTATATAATATAACTTTGACCCAAATTCTGTACATCTAAAAATATATGGTTAGAAAATGTATATGACTTTTTAAATCTAGATATTAATAAAATTTTACTTATGAAATCCAAACTGGGAAAATATTATAATAAATTACTAAATTGCATTTTTGAAACCAGATAATACCAAGCAATTATTATCACTGCCTACCAGATAATGGGTACTTTATTTTTTCCTTCACATTTCAGTATTCTTTAATACATTTTCTATTTGGACATAACATTTTCATAATGAGAATGAATTTTTCTAGCCTGAGATCCACATTTCCCAGAAAACAAAGCATAAAACAAGTTCTCAACTTGAGAAAGAATTTATTTGGGGTTGTGAGCTCAGTTAACAACTGTGAAGATTGAACAGACTAAAACAGAGACAGAAGGAGTGATAATGGCCAAGTATGGTATTGAGTTGTCTTCTCTACTGTGGAAAACTATGAGTCAGTCCTGCCAGCACCTTCTAAAAAGCTGTATAGGAATGCACCTTAAAATTGTTCACCTGAAGGATGAAAGAGAAAAACATTTACCCACAGAGTCACATCTCATGTTAATTTAGCATATGCCTCTGCAATTCCAAAACACAAGTGAATACATAGCACGTCCCACAAATAGTCCTGAGACAAAGAGAGAGAGAGATGCAGCATTCTCCAGGTAAGTTACTGTGCAAAACAGGTCCAAGCCCACATGGAACCGTACAATAGGTGAAGCTTAAAACACTGCTAAGTCCCAGAAGATATAACTCATAGTAAAGAAAGATCTGATTAAATAATTCCATAGATTATACTTAGAATTGTATATGTAAGACTTACAGGCTGTGTTTTATTGACATTGCTGGGGGCTCAGAAACAGCCACTCCAAAATATGGCACTTTGACAGGTTGAACTGAAGAAGCCTCAAGGTCTCTCAAACCATCTCTACATACCTAATACCCTCCATCCCTCTGAAAGAGAAGGATGAAATTGAATTTTTTTTGCCTAAGATCCAGAACCACCAAAGAGAACATTTTTTTTTTCTCCTCTCTGTAAGACCAAGAATGCAAACATACCTTAATAAACCATTTCACAAGATAACCTCTGTGTCTCCCACTCATTCAAATTCCAAAGGAAACTATTTAGAAATTAATCTCTGTTTTCTGAGCCATTCATTCTCCCTGGTAATCTCTTATTGTTCCTCAACAGAATTCATCTTCTCTTCCCTGACATAACCTGTTGTCCCAGGATGGTATATTAGCTTCAGAACTCCCTTGGGAAGCATGTCATCACTCTGTGTTTCTTCCCCTGTACATGTTAATAAAATTTGTATGCCTTTTCTGCAATTAACCTATCTTTTCAAAGTTGACTTTTCAGCAAACACATAGAGGACAAAGGAGAATTTTCCCTTGGCCCCTACAACATACTACATAGTTTAAATATTTGAACCCCTATTTCATTTATTTCTAATGTACTTATTAGTTATATGAACTCATTTATAATAAAAAGCAAATTGATAGTGCCTAAAAATAAGACCAAATATTAGAAATATGTGATTTATTCTTCAAACCTAACTACCCTCACTTATAATCACAAACATACGTGCAAATGTACACAAATATGGTCAATCCTATACAAGATGGCTTTTAAAAGTTCAGGGAATGTGTGTATTATGAAAAAACTATGCATGGATTTCAATTTTTTGCACCAAAATAAACTCATACAAACTTGTTATAATATGTTTGTATAGAATCTAGCTTGAGGCACTAAGAATAAGGCAATTTCAGAAGAGGTCCCATAAGAGCAACATGAATTCTGCTAAGATAAAAGAACAAATTTTAAACTTATTGTGAAAACTGAGTAGAAGAATGGTGAAATCATTGACGTTTCATGACAATGTCCCAAATAAGTCAACCGTTTACAAATAGATGATTTATTTTAAGAAGATGGTGTTGAAGATGAAGCCCACAGCAGCAGACCATCCACATCAATTCACTAGGGAAAATTTAATCTTTTTTGTGACCTAATTGAAAATGACTGACAACAGAATAAACAATAGCCAACATCATAGGCATCTCAAGTGGTTCAGTTTACACAATTTTTTACTGAAAAATTATGGTTGAGCAAACTTTCCACTCAATGGGTAACAAAACTGTTGTGCCCAGATCAGCTCCAGACAAGAGTAGAACTTTCAATGGAAATTTTCAAGTGAGATCAAGGTCCTGAAGCATTTATTTTATTTTTTTTAAATTTTATTTTTATTTTAATTTCCAGGATACATGTGCAGAACGTGCAGATTTGTAACATAAGTAAACGTGTGCCATGGTGATTTGCTGCACCTGTCAACTCATCACCTAGGTTTTAAGCCCCATATACATTAGCTATTTAGCCAGATGCTCTCCCTACCCTACTCCCCTGAAAGGCCCTGGTGTGTGTTGTTCCTATCCCTGTGTCCATGTGCTCTCACTGTTCAACTCCCACTTATGAATGAGAAAATGTGGTGTTTGGTTTTCTGTACCTGTATTAGTTTGCTGAGGATAATGACTTCCAGCTCGATCTATGTCCCCACAAAGGACATGATCTCATTTCTTTTAATGGCTGTATAGTATTCCATGGTGTATATGTACCACATTTTTTTTTATCCAGTCTATTGTTGATGGACCCTTGGGTTGATTCTGTATCTTTGCTATTGTCAATAGTCCTGGAATAAACATAGTCATAAATGTGTCATTATAACAGAATGGGCAAATATTTTATGATGAATTACCAAAAGCGATTGCAACAGAAGTGAAAATTGACAAGTGGGATCTAACTAAACTAAAGAGCTTATACACAATAAAAGACATTATCATCAGAGCAAACAGGCAACCTTCAGAATAGGAGAAAATTTTTGCAATCTACCCATCTAACAAAGGTCTAATATCCAGAATTTACAATGAACTTAAATAAATTCACAAGAAAAAACAAACAAACAAACAACCCCATCAAAAAGTGGGCAAAGGACATAAAGAGACACTTCTCAAAAGAAGAGATTTATGTGGCCAAAAAACATAAGAAAAAAAGCTCAACATCACTGATCATTAGAGAAATGCAAATCAAAATCACAAGGAGATACAATCTCATACCAGTTAGAATGGTGATTATTAAAAAGTCAAGAAACAACAGATGCTAGCAAGGCTATGGAGAAATAGGATCACTGTTACACAGTTCGTGGGAATGTAAATTAGTTCAACCATTGTGGAAGACAGTGCAGCAATTCCTTAAGGATCTAGAACCAGAAATACCATGTGATCCAGCAATTCCATTACTGGGTATATACTCAAAGGAATGTAAATTATTCTATTATAAAGCATTTCTTTAAATAATTGTTGTAGGAAGTTGAACATGGTTTTACCAATATGATCCTGAAGACAAAGCACAATCAAAGCAATGGCTACCAAGAAGCAAAAGTGGCCCAATCAAAGCAAATGTGAACCAGTTAAGATCAAAGGTCATGGCAGTAGTTTTTGGGGGATGCTCGAGGTATTTCTTTTGTTGACTTTGTGGAGGGCCAAAGAACAATAACATCTTCTTATTAAGAGAGTGTTTTCAGAAAGTTAGACAAAGTTTTAGCAGAAAAATGCCTAGGAAATCTTCACCACAGTCTTTCCCCACCAAGAGAATGTTCCTGCTTCCTCAATTCTCTCATCAAACAAGGGCAATTTCTGAGAATTTTTATATGAAATCATTAGACATCCACCTTACAGTCTTGATTATCTTATTTGGACTCATTTTCACTTTCTAATTTTATTAGTCCGTTTTCACACTACTGATAAAGACATACCAATATAAAAATATTTATAAAGAAAAAAGAGGCTTAATGGACTCACAGTTCCACATAGCTGGGGAAGTCTCACAATTATAGCAGAAGGTGAGGGAAGAACAAAGACACATCTTACTTGACAGCAGGCAAAGAGAGAATGAGGCCCAAGTGAAAGGGGGACCCCTTATAAAACCATCAGAACTTGTGAGACTTATTCACTACCATGAGAACAGTTGGGGAAACCACCCCCAAGATTTAATTATCTCCCACTGAGTCCCTCCCACAACACGTGGGAATTATGAGAGGTACAATATAAGATGAGATGTGGGTGGGGACACAGCTAAATCATATCACTATTCTTTTTTTTTTTTAAAAAAAAGAAAGCTATAAAGGGCAGCCATTTTCTTTAATTAATAATGTGAAAAGACTGCATTCACATGGCTAATTTCTGGGACCCACATTTCTTTAGAAATGGACTAAATGGCTTGTGTCATTGCTCTCAAACTGTCTTGAACTTGATGGAGCTCAGTATGAGAAATAAAGTTTACAGTTTTTATTTTTATCTTTTAATTTCATTTTTCTATGAACTTTTTGAAAACTCTTATACATTTCTCCAGTTGCCACTGTACAAGCAGTAAACTTGTGGTTATTTTATCCTTTCATATTGTTTTTTATCTTCCTCTTGCCTAAGGGATTATCTCATACTACAGACCCTAAAACTCACTTGGACATTATGTGATCCCCCTATTCTGTTGTAATAAGATATCAACTAACATGGCTTTTAAAGGACTAATTCTTTCAATTCTTTGAAGTGACAACTAAACCAGTAAAATACACACACCCTACATTTGAAATTCCAACATCTCCAAGACTTCTTGGTACAGTTTGTTACTAATTTTTAAAATGTGGGTGCTTATGGGGATGGAAAGGAGAATGGATCTAGAAGGCTATGACACACTTAGTGGAAACACTTCCACTTCTCCAACTGTCTTAGGGGTCTTGGTGGCTGAGACAAATAGATCTCCATCAGTGCACCGAGAAGAAGAACTATACTTGCCAAAATCCTTCATGTAATCTTTAGAGAGCATTGTCATTACCACTCATTATACTGCCCTTAAGAGACAGTGTTCTGCTGTGATGACCTGCTCCACTGCAATATATCAAGAAACCTTTGCCTTCCCTAATCTATATCCCCATTATACCCACATGATCTATACTGAAATGTGAGAGCCTCTTGATATGGTTTGGCTGTACCCCCACCCAAATCTCATCTTGAACTGTAGTTCCCATAATCCCCACATTTCATGGAAAGGACCCAGTGGAGAGTAATTGAATCATGGGGACAGTTACCCCCATGCTTTTCCAATGATAGTGAGTGAGTTCTCAGGAGATCTGTTTGTTTCATTATGAGCTTTTACCCCTTTTGCTTGGCACTTCTTCTTCTTCCTTCTATCATGTGAAGAAGGACATATTTGCTTCTCATTCTACCATGAATGCAAGTTTCCTGAGGCCTCCCCATCCATGCAGAACTGTGAGTCATTAAACCCTTTTCCTTTATAAATTATCTAGTATCAGGCAGTTCTTTATAGCAGCATGGGAATGGACTAATACAGTAAATTGGTACTTCAGAGAGTGAGGTGCTGCTATAAACGTCCCCAAAAATGTGGAAGTGACTTTGGAACTGGATAACAGGAAGAGGTTGGAACAGTTTGGTGGGGAGCGAAAAAAAAAAGGAAGATGTGGGAAAGTTCAGAACTTTCTGGAGACTTGGTTGAATGGACTTGATCAAAATGCTGCTAGTGATATGGACAATGAAGTCCAGGCTGAGATGGTCTCAGATGGAGATGAGGAACTTGTTGGGAACTGGAATAAAGGTAATTCTTTCTATGCCTTAGCAAAGAGAGTGGAGGCATGTTGTCCCTGCCCTAGAGATCTGTGGAACTTTGAACATGAGAGAGATTATTTAAGGTATCTGGCAGAAGAAATTTCTAAGTAACAAGGCATTCAAGAGGTGATTTGGGTGCTATTAAAAACATTTAGCTTTATGTATTCACAAATATATACTTTAGAATTGAAACTTAAGTTTAAAAGGAAAGAAGAGCATAGAATTTCAGAAAATTTGCAGCCTGATGAAATGATAGAAAAGAAAAACTCATTTTCTGAGGAGAAATTCAAGCTGGCTGCAAAAATTTTAAGTATGGAGGAATCAAATGTTAATTGCCAAGACAATGTGGAAAATGTCTCCAGGTCCATCAGAGGTCTTCACAGTAGCCCCTCCGATGACAGACCTGGAGGTCTCAGAGGGAAAAATGGTGTTGTGGGCTTGGCCTAAGGGCCTTGCTGCTTTGTGCAGTCTCAGGACTTGGTGCCCTGTGTCCCAGCCATGGCTAAAAGTGACCAAGATACAGTCTGAGCCATGGCTTTACAGGGTGCAGATTCCACATGGTGTTGAGCCAGCAGGTTCACTGATGTCAAAAATTGAGGTTTGGGAACCTCTGCCTAGATTTCAGAGAATATATGGAAATGCTTGGATGTCCAGGCAGAACTTTGCTGCGGGGGCAGAACCCTCGTATATAGCCTCTGCTAGGGCTGTGTGGAGGGGAAATGTGGGATTGGAGCCCCCACATAGAGCTTCCACTGGGTCACTGCCAAGTGGAGCTGTGAGAAGAGGGCCACCGTCCACCAGACCCCAGAATGGTAGATCCACCAAAAGGTTGCACCATGCATCTGGAAAAGCCACAGACACTAAATGTCAGCCTGTGAAAACAGTCGGGAGGGGTGCAGTACCCTGCAAAGCCACTATTGGGAAGGCATGGTTGTGTTTTGAAATGTAAGGACATGAGATTTTGGAAGGGGAAAGGGTGAAATGATATGACTTGGTGGTGTCCTCACGCAAATCTCATCTTGAATTGTAGTTCTCATTATCCCCATATGTCACGAGAGGAACTTGGAGGAAGGTAATTGAATCATGGAGGCAATTACCCTGATGCTCTTCTTGTGATAGTGACTAGTTCTCTGGAGATATGGTGGTTTTATAAGGAGCTTTCCCCGCTTTTGCTCAGCACTTCTTCCTGCCATCATGTAAAGAAATACATGTTTCCTTCCCCTTCTGCCATGATTGTCAGTTTCCTGAGGCTTCCCCATCCAAATGGAGCTATGAGTCAATTAAATCTCTTGGTTTTATAAATTACCCAGTCTCAGGAAATTCTTTATAGCAGTATGAGAATGGACTAATATACCTCTAAAACATTATCTCTGTTTGAGAGAGGAATAAGTTCCTTCTTAAATTCAAACCATATTCCAACCTCCCAGTGGCTCAGAAATCCCAGTGGTATAATGTGAATGAATCTTGGAAGAACTCAGGTTGACTCTCATAAGTATAAAAATGTCATTTTTAGAAAATTTAAGGAAACTCTGCAGATTAACTTTAAATATTTTGTTTTTTTTACATAATGGGAGCGATGTCAAATTGAATTGCAGAATCAAATATTTTTTGCAATATAAAGTGGTAAATAGAACAGTTATCTCACAGTACAGAGTAAAAATACAAAAGAAACAAAAGAAATAAAAGAAAAATGCCAGGAGCAAAAGAATCATGGAGATGGAGAACCTGATTTTTTGAATAATGATAGTCACAAATTGAAAAAAGCATGGTGGAGAAAAAGTAGTACAGTCAAATAGAACGGTTTGACTAGTCATATCAAGATTTTTCAATAAGAGTTATGACGCATATTGAGATATATCTCAGGAAATCGTCTTAATATCCAGGTGTATTAGTTTGCTCAGGCTGTCCTAAGAAAATACCACAGATTGAGTAGTATAAAAGATAGAGATCTTTTTTTCACAGTTTTTGAGGTTGCTATATCCAATATCAAGATATTAGCAAGGGAGTTTTCATTCTGAGACCTCTTCTTTTAGCTTGTAGGTGGTTGTCATCTTGCAGTTTGCTCAAGTGGCTTTTTTTGTGCATGTGTGTGTGGCAGGACATGGTGGAGAGAGCTCTCTGATGTCTCTTCTTATAAGGACACTTATCCTATCAGATCAGGGATCCACCTAAATAAACTCATTTAACCTTAATTGTTTCTTTATAGGTCCCGTGTTCAAATACTGCCATACGGGGCATGGGAGATTACGTGTTCAACATTTGAAGTTTAGAGGAACACAAACATTCAGTCTATGACACCGGGGTAAAGAGAATCTTAATGTTTCCAGATATGCAGAAACATTATGTATAAAAGGGAAAGAGAGAGTGGCATTCAATTTCGAGTCGGCTACACCGAAAGATATAACATTCTGGAAGACTTCATAATATTAATGACAAACTGGCATGTAGCTTGCTTTGCCGCCTGGTCTTTTAAGTATTTTAAAAATATTGCTTTATGAAAATCCTACATTTAGCAGAAGTTATTAAGCAGTTACATCAGCTAGGAAGAGAAACGACTACACTACAACCAAATGAAAATTTAATAGAAAACATATCTTAAGATAGGAAACAAACAGAACAAAAGGTTGTAAGTGACAAATATAATAAATTATGTAGTTAACTAAAAGGTGATGATAATAATATCACTAGAAACCGAAATATAATTGTTCATTCATTCATAAAATCAAAGAGTCTGTAAGAAAAAACCTAATGGTCTGAAACTAAATTTCAGTTCTGAATTAACAAATTAGGAGTTAGCTAGGAGAGAAAAGGAAAGTAAGAAAGTGAAAGTTCCCTATGATCATGAGGTGGGGCTTAGTAAATATTTAATTTTAATCTATAGGTAAAATAATATTTGTTTTAAAAAGTCTATTAAAATATAAACAAGGCAGGGCACACTGACTCGTGCCTATAATCCCAGCACTTTGAGAGGTTGAGGTGGTCAGATCACCTGAGGTTCAGGAGTTAGAGAGCAGCTTGGCCAACATGGGGAAGCACCATCTCTACTAAAAAGACAAAAATTAGCCGGATATGGTGGCATGCACCTGTAGTTCCAGCTACTCAGGAGCCTGAGGCAGAGGAATCTCTTGAACCTGGGAGGTGGAGGTTGCAGTGAGCCAAGATTGTGCCACAGCACTTCAGCCTGGACAACAGAATGAGACTCCATCTCAAAAAAAAAAAAAAATCATCATCATCATCATCATCATCATCATCATCATCATACAATACAATAAAATAAAATAAAATATAAATCATTATTCAAATGCTTCTAACACAAAAATTGCTGCTACATCCTATTTAAAAGAGACACAAATACAAATAATAAGAAAAAGCTGAAAAGAAACAAAAACAATTGGGACATGTATCAGGCAAAATAAATTTAAAATAAATCAAGAGCAGCAATGATATAACTTCACTAAATGGACTTCAAGCCAAACCTATTATATGAGTTAATAGAATATTTTACAATAACAAACGGTATAACTGGCAAAAGTCAATGTTATTGACAATTACTTTGTACTCAACAATACGGCAGAAAACTAAACAAAACAGTCTCCTAGAGATATATAATGATGATATTTAAATATCTTGCACATAACATGAAAGATGAAGTAGAGAAAACTTAAGTGAATAAGAAATACTATTTTTGACCCATGGAGTCAATTAATTATGTATATAAATTGTATACAATATATTCATTATTATTTAAAATTATGTGACAATAACAATACCAATCACTATAAGCACATACCATGCATCAGTAGTATTCTAAATAAAGCACATACATTAAGTTATTTAATTCTCATATTTACCCTACAGTATATACTAATACAATCTCCATATTATAGATGAATAAACTTATGCCTGAGAAGTTATTTGCTCAAGATACCACAGCTTTAATTGGAAGAGGGAGGATTTAAACACAGGCCACTTGGTTCAAGTGTCTATGAACTCAGCCATTTTGACAGCAAAAGCATAAACTAACACTCATTTACTTAGAAATTAAAAAAGGCAAAAAGAAATAGTCATCAATGTAACTCTTGGATCAAGAGAATAGAGAGTTGTCTTAAAAATTTATCTTATTTCAAAATGTTGGAAATTTTGCTAAGAAGTCATCAGAAGAGAAAATATGTCACCTTAAATAGTTTTTTAACAAATTAAAAAGATATATATGTCAATTCACTTGATTTAATTAATTCTCAATTAAAAACATACCAAAACATCGCATTTTACTCTTTAAATATATACAATTATCATTTTTCAATTAAAAATAAAATTATGTTTTAAAAGATGAAGAAATAATCCATAAAGCTTTTATAACTATAATAGAATGGGACTTACATAAAAGTGAACAAATGAACCTGTTGAACAGTACAGCATTAAGATACATCCAAATATAGCCGGGGACTTAATATATAAGAATTGTGGCATTTGAATTTAGTGGTTAAAAAGCAGATCATTACTAAAAGTAATGAGAAAATGTACTATGTATTAATTTAAAAATAAATGGAATTTTGAAACTACATAGGAAATAGAAAAATCAAGATTGACTACCAAAAGTAGGCAATGAAATTTAAAATATGTATATATATATGCATATAAATACATACACACAAACACACACACACATATTTAAAAGTCAGGACAAAATGTTCACAGTAGGCAGAATTTAGTAATTTAAGCCATAAAACCCCAAATAAAAAAAAGAATGTATTGTCTTATAGAAATATATAAAAATATATAAGTTCTATAAGATGCAAAACAAAGCTAAATGCAAATAAGAAATTAAGATAATAATATTTGGAATATATTAAAAAGACCAATATCCTAAATGTATAAAAAGCACCTACAGTTTGTTTACAAGAAGAGAATGATTTTTACAATAGGTAAAGATAATATAAGACCAAACTGTGAAAATTGCTCAGCTTCACTATTAAGGACATACAAATGAAGTAATAATACTCTTCTTTGTTTATTACATTGACAAAAATTTCAAGTAATTTCAGTATCCATACAGCATCCAGCTTATATATATCAGGATATACAAAAGAGTTGATCAACAGCATATATAGCTTCTTCTTTGCTACTTGGTCTCACATTAGTCTTCCAAATTATTGTACCAGTTTATACTCCACGTTCATTATGTGAGAGCCCCTTATCATGAACATATGATGGTATCAAGATTCCATTTTTTGTCAATCATGTGAGTATGAAAGATGAAGTAGATAATGAATAATATTTTGTAAATTTTTATTTTGTATAACTCATTATCAGTAAGTTTTAGCATATTTCTTATGGTTATAAGTTACACTCATTTTCTATTTGGTGAATTGTTCATTTATATCTTTTACTCGCTGTGTAATTGTGTTGTTTGTAATTCCTTTATTGATTTGAAGTTGTGTTCCTTTCAAAACACAACTCATTTGATCTCCTCACTTGGAGCAGATTCCTACAAAGGCTCCTGATTCACTAAATGTAAAAGTCCTATCCCTAACCATGGCCTACAAGGATCTACACAGCTTGAACTCTGTCCCATCTCACCCTCTTTGACATCTTCAACTATTAATTACCTCCTTTCTCCTTCCACTCCAGCCATACTGGCTTCTATATTTCAGATTCACCAACAAGTTCTAACAGTGGAGCTTCTGCAACAGCTCTTCTGTCCACCTGAAAAGTTAGTACATGGAAAGCCAACACCATACTTTAATAAGTCTTTGCCCGGATGTAATATTCTCAATGAGGTCTACTCTGACCACTCAGCCCAAAACTGATTTATCACTCAACTTTACACTCCCGACTCTCATTACCTTGCTCTGCTTGCCCTTCCACCCACCACCTGCCCCCAGCAACACAACACATTACTTATCTAATACCTTTAGTCTCTCTTAGTTAAGATGTAAACTCCCAAAAGGTTAAGATCTTCTTTTCCTTTGTTTGCCTATTTATCCTAAGAACCTATGAAAGTGTCTGATATAAAACAAGTACTTAAAAAATAAACTTTAAAGAATAATTGATTTTAGTACATAGGTTTTTCGCTTGTTTGTTTCTTTTGCTTTAAAAATGTATTGTAAACTCTACTATGCACTCTTTGGGAAATTTTTTTAGCTTTATTCAGGGTTCCTTTTGGCATACAGAAGTTTTAAAAGATGTATTTTAATGTAGCTAAATTAGTCAAGCCTATTTCTAATTGTGTGTGTTTTCATATCTTGTTTTTAACATTTTGAAGTTTTGCTTTCAACATTTAATTTTTTTCTGTACATATAATCCATTTTAATGCATAGTAATGAATTTTTTCATATAAAAGACCAATTCTACTAGCACAATTTTTGAAGGGTTCATTCTTTCTCCACTGAGTTTTTACCACCTCTGTTATATGTTAGCTTTCATATATGCAAGGATCTATTTTTCAGCTCTTTATTTTGTTCAATTAGTCTATTTTTCTATTCCTTTTAATAATGTTATCTGCAAATAATGAAAGACATTTCTTTCCTTCTTATACTTATGGACTGGCTCCTATTTAATCTTGAGTGTTTTTATATATTATTTTGTAGATGCACAATATATGTAGACACAATTAACTGCACATACATATATAACATATTATTTATAATATTAATATTATCAATTATCAGAACAGCATTTTTAGAATGAGCAATTTACTTCATATGTAGAAGTCGTGCACTAATAATTTCAGAGGCCTTGACTCTGAAGGTATTTTACATATACGTATTCTTTTAGATATAAAATAATAGAAGGCACAGCATGATATAATGAATGATACTTTTGCAAGGACATATTCTGTATTTTCCATTTGAAAATTATTTTAAAAGATTTTAGCAATTCAAATGCACAATATTGCTCAATGATTAGAGACATAATTATTTCTACCGTAAAGGAATTTTTAAGTGAAGGAATATAAAATCCCTAGTAAAGGAGATGTGATCAAATGGGAATGTTGCATTTGTGATTATAATTCTCTTGAAATCAATATTTGAAAAATGCTTTCATACCAGTTACTAAATGGATTATTGATTATAAAATGCCTTAAATGGTTTTCAGAGTTGATCAATTGGTAATATATCCACATAATATTCAGACAAGGACCACTGTTTTCAGGCTTATGCTTTTCTAATTTAGAGAGAAATCAGAATCAAAGGTTTTGCTCAATATTTATTTATAAATATGGAATGTATCAGCTTCTATCCTATTGACAACATAGCCATCATTTATTAAACAAATTAGAGCACCTATTGGGCACCAGGAAGTACGTTAGACCCTGAGCGTACAATGGTGAACAACAGAGGCAGACGCTCTGCCTTTATGGAATTTGTACTCTAGAGGAAAATGTACAGAGAGAGCAGAAACTTGAGAGGAAAGCTGGAGACACAGAGAAACACAGGTTAAAAGTCCATGGACTTTAGAGGCAAATATTAGCTAGATATACCCACAAGCCAAGGAACACCAAGAGTCGCCAGCAATCAGAGGCTTGGAACAGATTCTTACTCAGAATGTTGAGAGGAAGCATAGTCCTGTTGATAACTTGATTTTAGACTTTAGGCCTCCTGAACTATGGAAGAATGAATCTTTGTTGTTTTAAGTTACCTAGTATGTGGTACCGTGCCCCAGAAGCATTTGGAAACTAATACAGTTAGCTGCTATTGTTATTCCATTTAAAGATAAGGGAATCAAGGTCATGTAGTTAAGTGATTTGTTCAATTAGAAAATTAGAAAGTGGTCAAATTGGACTTTTAGTCTCAGACAGTTGGACTCAAGAGCATACATTGTAACCACTTTGTATTCTACCTGTATGAATACACAATCCTAATACCTATTTTGTAGTCGATATTTATTGCAATGCTATTATGTGTCCAGAGTCATTCTAAACATTATCAATGTAACAGTAAACAAAACAGAAAAAGCATTTACAGTTTGCTGTAGTGAGAGATGTCAAAAGAGCTAAGAAAAAGCTATGTGTTATTTTATATATTAATGTTAAAAGAAAAATAGACAGATAATGGGGATAGAAAGTTGTGACAGCGGATGGGACTTTTAAATTGTGTGTTCAGAGAAGATCTCACACTTCACATCACATTTGAGAGAGTTTTGAAAAAGGAGAAGAAATATGTATATTCATATCTGGGATAACAGATTACCAGATCGAGAGAAAAACAAGTTCAAATGTCGAAAGGTATAAGTACAAAACAAGTACAAATGTCCTAAGGTATAAATACAAAATAAGTATAAATGTCCTAAGGTATGCCTGGGTGTTTGAAGAATTAGAAAAAAGCCATTTTAGGTGGAATGGGGTATAATGATTAGTAGAAGTTGTGGTTAGGGAAGAGTTAAAGGAAAACATTTAAACTGAAGATTTATATTATCGCACAAATCCATAAGATTGTACACTCATGCAATGGAAGATTGATAGAAAAACGGAGAGACCCAGAGGCTAAGTTATGAACACCTCCAATTTTAAAAGGCCAGGGAGATGAGCAGGACCTGACCCAGCAAAAAGAGAGCAAAAAGTAGATGACATTTAGTAATTAGAATATCCAAGATATGTTGATCTGGAAAACAAGTTTATATTCCTCTACAAGGAAGTCTATCCTCTATCCTCTATCCTCTATTCTCTACTCCTCTATCAAGGAAAATAGCAACTCAAAATATGTATGAATAATACTTACATAAAAGTTTCTAGTTATACTTCATATTCATAATCTATGCATGTGCGATTTTATTCAGAAGTATTGCAAGAAGAAAAAAAGGCCACTTACAATAGTTTTCAAAATCACTTAGTTCATAAAATGTTGTAACATTTTCTTAAAGGAATACAGACAACAATTCATTCAACAAAGCAGTAAAGGTCAGTTTCTCTGTATGATGGGAATCATAAGACTGAAAAAATGAATATCACTGCATCATCTCTTCCTTTTAACTCTTCATTCTTCCTCAGGATAGAGTGGCCATTATCCCCCTACGTTACTTGCTTTGGTTGTCTACATTTTGTTGCCTTTATATTTAGTCAGTGTCTTGATACTGGTAGGTATATTAGCTTCTTATAACAGAATATATTTTTAAAATAACAATATAGTACTTGATTTTCTTTGACATTTGATTTAGTTTTCAAACATTATACTTGTGAGCAAAGGTTAGAAGTATGGTCGGTGATTAGGAAGCATAGGAAAGCCAATGGGTTGATGTAAGACTAGAGTTATAACCTTGACATTCTTCACCTAATTAACATTGTACTGTTAATAGCTACTATTCACAAGTAGTAAGGAGTATTTCATAGTTCTAGATTAAGTACCATTTTATATATTTTATCAGTGACCTAGATAAATAAATGTGTGGGTTGGCTAGCCCTTTAGAGGAGAAGATTATAACTCAAACTTACCTTCACAAGTTGGAAGAGTAGTCAGAAATAATGAAAATCTTGAGGTCAGGTATAAGGGAGGAACTACTCTAAGGAAAAAACATGATACATATAAGATGGAGAATGTCTAAGCATGAATGTGGCAGAAAAGAACCTAGAGATCACAGCAGACACAATTTGAACATAATTCAGCTCAGCAGCATTATTTTAGCAGTTTGAACACATAATGCTGGAATCTACTCTTTCAACAGGCCATTCTGGTTAAAAATTATAAGATAAAACTTCAACTACATTTTACATTGATCAGTTTAATGTTAAAACAGTGTATCAAACTTTGGACGAGTGAAATCTGGAGAATTCAGAGAGGACCCAAAAGACAGAAGTACGATTAAGTGATTAGAAACTGGAATTTCAAATAAGCAATAACATTATTTCAGTTGTTTGATTGTAAAGTAGTGTGAGGAGTGATTTAATAACTGTCTTCCAAATCAAAAGTGGTGTTTTTATGAATTGTTGACCAGCTGCTTTCAACCTTCATTGTGTTCAGAATTCTTGTTAGAATTTCAGCAAGGATAATATAAATTGATGATGAAACAAATCATAGCTTAAGAAAAAAATATAACCTGACATCGACTAGCATGTCTTATTGTTAATTTTTATTTTATGAGAATCAAGGTGTGGATTCAGGTGTACAGACAATAAGGTCTGAGTAGGAACTTCTCCCTACCCCCTTTTTTTCCTCAACTCAAACTTGGTCATACATAGTTTAGCATCCCTCTATATCAGTACACATTTTGTTGGGGACCAAATTATTAATTATTATGTTAATTTTTTCAGTACCAATTGATATGAGCAAACGACATATTAAGAATACTAACATTAATTTACAAAAAATCAATTACAGAGAGATAAGTTGAAATTTATCTCCCAAATGTAGTCTTTACTTTGATATATGAATCATAGTTAAAACTTTTCATACTCAGTTTTCCACTCTTAATTTTGACCTTGTAGAAAGGCCTAGTTTCATGTGGAAACAGAATAAATTATGTCACTGATGTGATCTAAGTGATTTCAAAAACGTGCTTAAAAATATGTTCTTCATATTATTCTACTGCTTTGCCCTTATGTTGAAACTCTTCACCACTAATATCATACTTTCAGGTACTTATTGAGAAGATTTTATATTTTAACTGGGCTAAAGGATTGTTATTTAGGAGGTGCCCTGTATTTAGCTAGCTGTGAATTTGACATGCAGTAGTCCCCCCTTATCTGTTTGGGAAGTGTCCTGAGACCCCCAGTAGATGCCTGCAACCACAGATAGTGCTGAAACTTACATATACTATTGTTTTCTATACACACATACTTATGATAAACAATCACATTTGCATTTAAAGTAACCACCTTATGGATTGCCTTTGGCAATCTAAATTGCCAGCATCACTACTCTTGTGCTTTGGGATCTAATACTGACACCATGACAATAAATCTGATAACCAATACAGTTACTGAAGTGACTAAAGTGTGGGAAGCCTACATGGCATGTCTATACTGGACAAAGGGATAATTCGCATCCCAGCTGAAATGGTGCTAGATTTCATCAGGCTACTCGAAATGGCACACATGCAATTTAAAAAGTAGAAGTAGTTTATTTCCGAAATTTTCCATTTAATATTTTTGGACCACAGTTGACCATGAGTAAGAAACCACAGAAAGTGAAACCACAGATAAGATGGGATTACAGCACATCATTCTTTTGCTGATTACATTTGGTACCTTTAGTTGTTTCCCCTGGAACCAGCAAGTTTAGGGTTTTAAGATCATTATCGGTGGGAGGGAGAATTTCTAGTAGGTAGGGAAGAAAAGAATTATGTCTACCTGGAAATCTTGGCTCCTGCCCACATTAAGGGCAGACAGTCTTGGAGGCATAGGAACACAGGCCATAGCAGAGATAGAAGAGATCTGAAAAGATGAATCAGAAGATTTTTAAGCTTTCACTCATTTCAATATTTTGCTAAAGATCAGCCATTCTTATAGATGTGCCATAGACATGGCAGGGGTTACCAATGCAATATTTTATTTTCTTAAAAGATGCTACTAGGATATTATGTAATATTGAAATTTTCAGTGTTTGAGGGAGGTCACATTTTTTACTTCCCCTGTGAGTTCTCAGGGAAGAAGTAAGTGGAAAGCAAGGTGAAAATGATATTCTTGAATATGCTACTTTTCTCTGAAACCACATAAGAAGCATATAAATTGTTTTTTAATAAGTTGTAGCTATATAGGTGTTGAGAACTGAAAGCATTCTGGCCTTCTGTTTTACTCCGAAGTAATCATATTCCTTTGCCTTAAAACGTTTTTAAAAGAAATCAAATAAAAAAGAATTATACAAAGCATTTTATAATAATTTCAGAGTCTTTTAAGCAAGTCTCAGGAATATTAGCATTTTGATAACTGAATAAGTCAAACACCATATGCTCAATTTCTCCTCACTGGTTTTGAATCTGCTCAATGCTGGATTTATTGACTACCAGTCATTCTTCAATAATTTCAAAAATCATGACGTATAAATAGGAAATATATTAATTTTAACATTCAGACCAGTGAAATTCAATCACATGTGTCGACGTATTCATTTGTAATGTGTTGCCCATACTTTCCTGCCTTCAAAGAACTTAATGTCTATGGAAAGTAGACCATGAAGCAAAAAGTTATTCTACAGAGTGGTAGATGTTTGTAGTAGATAAGAGGCATGGCATGAAACCAGACCAAGTAATTGCAGCAAACCTCACAGATGAAATACTTTACACATGAAACAATACAACTGCACACACCGTGCCATTTATGCCTTTCATGCTTTTGTCCCTGCTGTCCCTTTTGCCTGGAATGTTGTTCTTTTTTTTTTCCACTGTCATCTCAGTAACTGCCTTCTTTTCATGAAGCCTGAGTTCAGGTGGCTTTCCTATAATACTCAGGGCCAAAATGCCCACACTTCTTTCTCTGCATGGCTGCATCAGGTTTTAATTATCTGTATATATTTCTGCCTCTCAGGCTAGACCTCTTCACAAGGTTAAGATCTGTTTTGTTCATTTTTTATATATACATAGAAAATGATAAATAGTCCTCAACTAAGACAAAAATGAATGTGAGAATATTTACAATGATATGAGAGTTGAAGAAAACTCAACTCAAACAATTAGCTTGAGACAAAACAAGAGTTTAATAGTTCTTGAAACTCAGAAACACAGAGTTTCAGTACTTGCTTCATCCAGGAAAAAAAAAAAAATTATCATTTATATTCAGTCTTTCTGTATTTTTTATCTCTCCCTCTCTCTGCATGTTGACTTTGTTCTCAGGCAAATTTAAATTGCTATGGAATAAAGGATAGTTTCTTCCTCTCTCTCTCTCTCTCTCTTTCTCTTTCTCTTAAAAATTCTTATAAACATCTTATTGTGTTTCAGAGGTTCTAGATGGTTATTATAATTTCCTCCAGTGCCAGAGTAAAAGAAAATAATAATAATGTACCTTTACAACATATCCACACTTGGAAGCAGGAAGTCTGTCAACTCTAAGTATGGAAAACTGTGAGACTGTTGTTTTATTTCCCCGCCCCCCAGAGGAAAACATTGAGTCTGTGACCAGAATTACAGTATTCTGTCAGAAAGCAATTGTTAAACACATTACATTTTCTTTTCCTCTTCATTATTCATTTAGTTTATTATCACAAAACTAGTAATTATAGCCATTAAGACCAGTCAACAAGCTCCAAGACAATAAATTGGGGGGGGGGGGGGAATAAGGATTTAATTTGACGTATAATTAGGCATTATCTTAAAAAGAAAACTATTAATAATTTAAACTTTTTTTGGTTGAAAAGTACCTAACACTTCCTGTTCCTCTTTTATTACATTATTAAAACATTTACTACTAACAATATTGATCACTTTCTGTACGGTACTGTGAGTGATTAGAGAGACCAAAGGTTTAAAACGAAGGACCCCATCTTGTATGAAGAAAATAAGTTCATTTATGAAGACATTAAATTTGAGATAAATGTTTAGTAGGAAAAGGGTTATTTGGTGCCTATCATGGGTCAACTATTGCATATGAATTAGTGAGCCCAGTCTCATGGAATTTATATTCTAATGCTATAAGACACATTCAAGTTTATATTCATATGGCAATTGGATATGTAGCTGTACCTCAATGGAGATGATTATGCTTGAGATATGTACTTGAGAGTCATTCATATCATCATCATCCTCCTCCCACTGAGAATTTATGAGACACAAGTCTATTCCCACCTCTTACTACCTCCAGTCTCATTTCCCTGAGTTGACTTCCTTACTAGTTCTATTTTTGTTGTTGTTGTTGTTCTTCTGGTGGTTACCTCCATAATTCTAAATATTATGGTTATTCCTCTTTTCTTAATTTTTCTGCTCAAGACAATATATTTTGAGTCTCTAATAAGAAAGATGAGATTTGAACTCACTTATATTATTCCCTGTAATATGTGATCACCTATTTCTAAATTAAAGACACTGTCTAGGTCATTATGTAGTATTTAAAAAAATGAAAATCACTTTCAAATTCACAAGCATTAAATTGTTCCTCATTGCTTACTGAATTATGCAGCAACACGTGATTTTGAAATTCAATGTGCATTAGCACTTAGGTCAATCATTTACTAGAATTCACCATTACTCCACATAGAAAGTTTCTTCTGCCAATGGTTATTTTGTTGCTTAATCAATGTTTCTACCACTTTGCTTTTTCTCATAATATTCCCTTTTTTTCATTGATCTCCACCTTCCACCTGTTGAGTCCCCACACATTCTTTCATGTCTAGCTCAGATATTATTTCCTTCGACAAACTTAGTATCTCCTAACTGTAAACCAACTCTCTGACTTCTTGATCCTCGTAGACTTTCTTCCACCTTATTTATTTATTTACTTATTAATTTAGTCTAATTAGTTAATTTATTTATGTTGAGACAGGGTTTTGCTCTGTCACTCAGAGTGGAGTGGAGTGGTATGAACACAGCTCACTGCAGCCTTGCCCTTCTTGGCTCAAGCAATCCTCCAACCTCAGCCCCCTGAGTAGCTGAGACTACAGGCACGCACCACTTCACTTGTACATTGAAAAATTTTTGTAGAGACTAGGTCTTGCCATATTGTTCAGTCTGGTCTCAAACTCCTGGGCTCAGACAATCCTCCTGACTTAGCCTCCAAAAGTGCTAGGATTTCACATGTGAGCTACCATGTTCAGCCTTTCCACATTACCTATAACACACATTATATGCTTTTGCTCATAATTATTTCACAATTTAATTTTTATTAATTAAATTGAAAGCTTCTTAGAATCAGGGTCCAGTTCATCTATACAATTTTATTTCCTAGAGTGGCCTGGTGCAATATACTCCACATATTGGTTGATTAATAAATATTATTTTACTATTGAATGAATTTATGCATAAATATTAGGATCTTCCTGACATTAAAAGATGTTCTCAAGTGTTATTTAAGTATATAATATGTTATAATGTAGCTAACCTAAAAATATACACATTGTCAGAAAAATATATTAACGGAGCAGAAAGAGAACTGGTAGTATTTGATAGACAGCTACTGGCTCATAATCACTATTTACATTTGGTGGAATTTAAGAATATCAAGGAAATTAATTAAAACTTGAATGCTTGGGCTTTGATTATCAGAAAAATTGCACTTTCAATAGAGCCTTAAGGGAAAGAAAAAATTTCAGAACAGTTCAATTTATATTTCCAATGTTTAGGTTCCTGGGAGAGGCAACTGTAGGGGATTATTGGTGGAAGAAAAAATTTCACATTTTGATCAGGAACCGTATCAATCAATAAGATTTCTCTCACAGGAAGTAAAATAAAAGCACGTTGATCTATATATGTTTGTTATTTTTGATAAGAAAACCCAGAACCCTACATACTACTTCTTTCTCTTATTTTTAACAAGCTGTTCTGTAAGGACCATTTTAAGAAAGATAAGTTTTGGAAACCTTTGCAAATGGATAAAAATGAAAATAAAAGAATAAGAAAAGAGAGAAAGACTAAAGAGAGCGAAACACCAAATGAGACCAAAAAAGACAACATGAGCATACATTGCTCTAGTCTATGTTGAAGGACTGGTGTTTCTCCCCATCAAGTCTTCTAGCATTTTCAAACTACCTGGAAATTAATCATTGCAAGATGCCTACTGGAGGCTTTCAAAGCCATGGAGAGTGTTGCAGGAAGGTGGAAGGAAGATAGTGGTATTTTGCAAAGGGTCATGATGTTTATATTTCATTTTTCATCTGGGAAATGTTTCATCAAACTTTATGAAAAGGAAAATTAGTTACATATTAAAAAAAATACCACTAGATATGTGGGCTAGGTTTCAGAGAAGCCAGTTACTCTCATAAATGCAGGACTAAAATAAACTACTTTTTCAATCCATGCAGGGAGTATGCTATCACATCATGCTTTCTTTTCACTAGGTCTCCCCTTTGTAAGTCAAAACATGGGGGAACCAATGAGCTTAGAAAGTTGAGCAGTGATGATTCAAGCTCCTCACCTCACCACACGTTGTTGTGCATTGAGTGATTTGGGCCCAATGTAATATTATCCTATATAGAAAACCAAAAAGGTATCACAGGTGGGAATGCCAAAATTCCAACAATTTGCTTTTTCAAGTAAAGGTTATATGTCACTGTAATTAAAAGCAGTTTTGGGGAACTAGGTTTTAGAAGAACTAAAATAATCCTTTGTAACATATTATTTTTAATTGGCTAAAGTTACTCACAGGTTTTGATTTAAAATCCAGCTATATCCAGTTTCTAAATAAAAGTGTTAGAGCATATTTTAAAGTAATTTTAAAATTAATAAATTACTATAAAATATGACTTTATTAGGCAAAATTTATGTCAATCCACAACCACAAGCCACAGGATTGGCACACTAAGAACTCTAAGAATATGTAAAGGAAAAGATGATGTTAAAGCACAAGTAAACGCATCACTATTTGATTCAACTTGGATGCATAAATAAATCGACAAACACTTCTTATTTTGTATTCTTCATCATTTTTTTCCCATTCGAAGGATAAATCACCTTGAGCCTGAAACTTGGGAGTCTTTCTGAATTCCTCCCTTTCCTATGGCTTCTATATTAAATAGGCCTCTTACATTTCATTGCAGTGTCCTAATATCCCTGGAATTCATGTTTCTCCATTTCTACTTCTAGTGCTTACTCCAATTCCTCTTTTTCAAATCAAAATGATGAAAATAGTACATTTCCAGTCTTGCTATTTCTAATATTTGTCCAGACCCACTCAGGACCTGCAATTGAATTGTGGTGTCCATATGTGTGAACACAGAATGAAAAAAAAGTTTCGAAACACTGAAATGATGTACATTTAAATGCTATGTGAATAATATGATTTATTCAATTTATGCCATCATCCTTATATTTCTCATACATTGCATGTTTTCTAATATAATTACAAATAGTTTTAATTAAGAAAAATATTACTTTGCTAAGAATGATGGTTTCCAGCTGCATCCATGTCCCTACAAAGGACACAAACTCATCCTTTTTTATGGCTGCATAGTATTCCATGGTGTATATGTGCCACATTTTCTTAATCCAGTCTGTCACTGATGGACATTTGGGTTGATTCCAAGTCTTTGCTATTGTGAATAGTGCATCATTCTTAGCAAAGTATCACAAGAACAGAAAACCAAACACCGCATGTTCTCACTTATAGGTGGGAACTGAACAATGAGATCACTTGGACTCAGGAAGGGGAACATCACACACCGGGGCCTATCATGGGGAGGGGGGAGGGGAGAGGGATTGCATTGGGAGTTATACCTGATGTAAATGACGAGTTGATGGGTGCAGCACACCAACATGGCACAAGTATACATATGTAACAAACCTGCACGTTATGCACATGTACCCTACAACTTAAAGTATAATAATAATAAAAAAATTTTAAAAAAAAGAAAAATATTACTATTGCAAATGAATTATCTAACACTTGAAACTGATCAGGCACTTACTTCCTTGTAATTATCCTGAGGCACACAATTACTTACACAAACAGTAAAGACCCCCAATGGGAAATATAAAACCTTTAGATCTGACTTCTTCCAATATTTTGGCTACATTTTGCGAAGGTTAAAGACATAACTTACGACACAAACCAAGACAGATTAATAGTGGAAAGAGTTGCTCTTAAGAACTACAATTCAATGGCTGGCCTAAGCTGAGACTGGCCAAATAAATAAAATATATTCCTGATTGGGCTTTTTTCTTCTTCTTTGTTTATCTGTGTGAAAGAGGGAGCAAAGAATTATTTTTGCTTTTTGTTTTTCTTCATATTTTACCTTATGTGCATTATTTATAACCGGAAATAATCTTCTTCTTACTCATTGGGATATCTTTCTCCTTAATTTGTATTCTCCAAAGTCCAAATATATGATATGATACAGATACAAACTTATTTCAAATGACTGGGTGTAATTCTAAATTATTCCAGTAGAACGTAAGCTCGATGTGGGTAAAAATTTTTGCCCAGCTTTCTTTTTATTGAGGGAGTAAACGCTGTGCAGAAGTATAACAAATGTCCACCACAGTTGAAGTTCAGATTTTGAGACGTCTTAAATGTTGTGTATAGGTGAACCAAGACTTCTGCATCATATTATTAAGATTTTTCTAAACCTCAAGTGATGAGCTTTGTCTGGCTACTGACCTTGTGTAGAGCTCTGGTTTCCCTAGGTGCAAACTGAATTGAATAGCACCTATTTCATTAATAGTGTTAACCATGATGACCTGAAAGTACCTGACATACAATAAACATTCAATAAATATTTGCTGAATGAGATAGATTGATTAAAGGTAAAATGATTGAAAGAGCTTCCATGAGGTTATTATTATTATTTTTTGAGACAGGAACTCCCTGTTACCCAGGCTGAAGTGCAATGGTGCAAGGCAATCATGGCCATAAGGTTGTTTTTAATACTCTCATTTTTGAGAAACAAAACTTTATTTAGTATACTTATTTAAATAGTGTTTTGCTAAATATCTATTGTGCAAATTTGTCATAAGTAAAATAATTAGAAAATTTAGAACTAGGGAACAGATTGGAGTTCATATCTTTCAACCTTACAAATTTTATGGACAGGGAACTATAGACCAGGATGTGAATATGGACACAAAGCTTGTTGGTAACTGAATGCTAATTAAAGCTCAGGTCATAATTGTACAGCTTTCTCCACTCCTTATATGGCCTTTAATTTCTCCTCACTAAAAACAATGTTTGCATCTGAATAAAGTATGGACTTTAATTAATAACATTGTATCAATTGATTATTTAATTATGGCAAATGCACAGTTCTAAAGTAAGATATAAAGTATAGGAGAAACTCATTGTGGGTGTACGGGAACTCTGTATCATCTTTGCACATTTTTGTACATCTAAAACTTTTCTGAAAAATAAAGTTTATTTTTTTAAATGTCATTTGTATTCAGCCTAAAGATAGGTAAATAGATTCCTAACATAGTCTATAAATACTGCCCTTGTTAAAGAGATGAAAGGGAAGATGAACAGAATCAGTTGTAATCCAAATACATTGCTTCCAGTATAGGAACTGAAATTTCTAAACAACTCCTGTGTGCCTTCCGACTGTATCATATTTTATATGTCCTTGTATATTCATAGATATCACTGTGGTATTGGCTTACCCTGCCACAATTGGTTAATTGAAATAGTCACTTACAGAAGATGCTTGTTTTAATATTATGAACCAAAAAGCCATGTAATAACCATCAACTAATACCTGCGGCTTCTGTAGTTTTTGTTGACACTTAAGTGCACTTACCTCAAGAATAAATTTTGAGAAGAAGAACACTGTTGACATCATATTTAGATGATATGGAGCTATTCTTCACATCAAACATGCCCCGAAACAAAAAACTAGTAGAATCTTTCTACTGTTACCATCTTAGGCCACCAAAGAAGGCAAAGAAAATGTGTTTAAATATATATATATTCATTTTAAGTTACTGATTGGAGTTTCTACCGGTATTTGTGGACACACCATTTTAAAACTTACAATAAAGAAATTGAATCAAGGCAACTTCTCACTAAGGTAATCAGCTTTCCCTTTGTAACTCTTTTAATAGGATTTTACTGGTTAAAGTTTTGGAATATTTCTCCATATTTCGTATCCAGGCTCACCCTAATGTTTTTATAACTTTGTGTACATGTCAAAGGTCCTCTGCGGGAATTCTGTGGGAAATATGCAGACTGACCTGCACATAAGGAACAAGGAAAACATCACAGCATGGGATGGTATGGAAGTTAAAATGAAATATTTGCAGTTCTGTGCATGATTCTTTTAAAATCTTCCATAGGAGGTCTGCGTTGTGCTGACAGAGGAGTCACATTTTTTTGAGTTAGAATGCTGTTTAGAATTAGATACTGTCTGAGCAAATTTCTGCCCAGATTTAGAATCCATTAAATATTGGGTAAAATAACAGTGGTATCTGAGACTTCGTCACTTAAATCTTTTTTTTTTTTTTTTTTTTTTTTTTGCTGTAACACACCAAACTTAAGGTAGTAGAGATAGATTGTCCCTTCCAATCTCTGTTAACTGATGTCTTAGTAATAAATGGAAGCTAAAATGTGCTGTCAGAGGTAGATGTCAAATCGTCACTGCTATGCGATTAGCTGCCAACATTATCACTGATTGTTGCCTTTAACAACAAAAAGAATGTTGATGTGAAGTTATGGGAAGCTCTATTTGCTTAAGTTCTCTGAGATCTATTAAACAGGTCTACTGCTTTAAAAAAAAGTTCCACTATAGTTTTTTTAAAGTATTTATTATGTTGTGATGGTTAAGAAAAAAAGTGATTTCAGTGAGAATCATTGAAGAGATCATGAGAGATTAATGCATGTGATATATTGTTTATTTTCTCACATGATTTCTATTAATTTTGTTTTTGAGTTATCAGTTACACTCAGATCTTAAGAACATATTTCAAAAGGAAAGCAGGAGAAATAAATGAAGCAAAGTAAGGGGGAAAAATGGAAGCCCATTACTGCCATCCTAGAGTTAAATGGAATTGTTGAGAACACAAAACAACTTTAAAAGAGATAGTATTAATAGGAATTGTTGCTTTATTTTGACCTGGGTGACAATAAGTGTTTATCATTAAAATTAGGTTGCAAAACAGATCACAGTTTGAAAATTCATGCTGGAGTTTCAATAAATGATGTTCACTAACTATTATTTCTACCTCTATTTATATGTATCTAAATGTGGCTCCTCTATCAACACAACACAGAAACTTGCAAATCCATGTTCTAAGATTTATCAGAGTCTATTGAAGTGACAGAGAAATGATACTATCCACTCGTAGCTTTTTCCACTTATTGACTGACTTAAGTACATCCTTTAAGTTTTGCTCTATTCTTCCTTGAAATAGTTATTATTATGACTTCCCTTATTCCAAGAGTCTAACTAATAGATTAAAAAATGTAAAATCAGTAAATTTAAAGATGTTTTTAAAACTAGGGTAAATATTTACTGATGGCTAATTGTTTATATAACAGGCACTTTCTGGCTCTTAGAAATATTTAACAAAAAGTATTTGATATAGAATAGTGAAGTTTACTAATACACTAATAATAATAATACTAAATTGATAATCCACTAACTTTCTGATTATGGGTGAGTATCAGAATCAGGAGAGATGCACTAATAAAACAAAACAGTCTGAGCACAGTGGCTAACACCTGTAATCCCAGCACTCTGGCAGGACGAAGTGGGCAGATCACCTGAGGTCAGGAGTTTGATACCAGCCTGGCCAACATGGTGAAACCCTGTCTCTACTAAACTACAAAAGTTAGCTGGTCATGGTGGCATGCACCTGTAACCCCAGCTACTTGGGAGACTGAGGCAGGAGAATTGCTTGAACCTGGGAGGCAGAGGTTACAATAAGTCAAATTTGCGCCACTACACTCTATCTAGCCTGGGTGACAGAGTGGAACTCTGTCTCCAGAAAAACAAAACAAAACAAAAAACCTGGAAAAATACCTTCACAAAGAAAGTTTATATTCCTTGTCCTTAATCCTCTGTGGCACTGTAATGCTGTGATACTCTTTTATTCATATTCTGTCTCTGTTTTTATTTCCCAATCTTATTTTCTTTCAACTTTCAGCACTTACTCCTACTAAGAAATTAAGTTATATTGTGCCTTTTCTCAAAATTCATGTTTGAGAACAATTTTCTTAACCCTATGAAGATCCAAGTTGACCATTTCAGAAAATACTTTAAGTATTCACACAGTTGTTGATTAAATAATTATAGGATATATAGTTTTTAGCAGCAACAACAGAAATGTAATTATTCTATAGATGAACTGTTTCAATAGGTTAATGGCACTAGGGAAACTGTAGGCAATATACTAGCAAACTTTATGTTTTTCACACAAAAATTAATACAAAACTTTACTATGTCAAAATGTGCAGGTAAGGATTTAAGACAGAGTTAGGGACAGCTTCCTTAAGTAAATTTATTTAAATCTACAAAGCAAGCAAGTACCTTGAATTTGACTTAAGTAGAGGGCACAAACAAGTACAGACAATTTAGCTTTAATAAATATTGATCACTTTACAAATCAACATTAATATGAATGAGTAAAAATTTTAAATAACATGCTTAGTAAGTTTTGAAAAGAAAACTATAGTAAAATATAAGCCGTTTAAATTATTTCAAATAATAATTAGTTTTGAAATGACAACTGAGTGAATTCTCTTAAAACAAAATCTTTGTCATGTTATTTGTACCAAAAGGCCAAATGTTGAAAAAAGAAAGCACTTTTTACAACTGAAATGGCCAACTGCCAAGATAGATTGTCATTAAATTTAAAAATCATATTTTTAAAATGTGGGAGGGTGAGTAAAATAAGACAGCAACTGCCGTAAGCTAGATGCCGCACAAAATTGGAGAAATATTTTCACAAAGAAAAAATGGCTTAAATATAGACATTCAAGTTCTAAAGCAAGCTTTTTTAAAAAAAAGAATTTAAGTGTGAACATGTATTTGGTAAGCACTTGTAAAAACACTGATATGAAGTAGGAGTAAAACCCAGTGAATAGTTTTCACCACATCTTCAGTGAATAATTTTCTTGTGAATTCTTTTTAGCAATTATTTTTGAAAAAGTAATAAGGACATAGACATAATAAATTCATGCAAATGCTTGGGATATTCTATTACTCTTAATTAGGAAACTAGATAACAACATGATAGATACAAGTAAATAAAAAATCCAAGACATCTTAAGAAATATCAGCATAAGATTTCAAAAAGTTTCATAAAATTTGGAATTTTTATAAATTACTATTATGCTTGAAGAATGACAGCTTGCCAACATGTTCCTACAACTACAAGATATTCTCCAGAAAATTTTCTAGGCACATAACTCTCTAGAGCTACACTGTTCATAGTGGTACTCATTGGTCACATGTGGGTATTTAAATTTTAATTTACTAAATTAAATTAAAAAATCAGTTCCTCTATTGCACTAGCCACATTTCACATGCTCAATAGCCACATGTTGCCAGTGGCTATTGAATTGGACAGCTCATATATAGAATATGGCCATCATATCAACATGCTCTACTGAACAATCCTATGCTAGACAACTAGTGATACTCATTTCAAGCATATAGAATATGTAAAAATTTCCAACATCATAGATTACTCATCTTCTATAATGGTCTGTGGGAGAAAAGCAATTTTATTGTTTATTAAGAAGGGAATTATGACTGACTGAGCTAAGAGGTTTCTGAGAAGCTATTTTAAAACGTGTGTAGGAGAGCAAGTACACATCATTTATTGAAACTGGAATGTGAACATGCATGCACTGTTCACCTAAACACAATTTTTAAAAAGTGATTATATTAAAATGAATGATTCCGTCTAATAAGAAATAAAATACTGATCTTAGAAACCAAAGGAAAGTAGAAGTGAATACAGAGAAGCAAAGTGGAAATTCATTGATAAGCTCTAAAATTGTCTTAAATAAATAAATAAATAAAACATAAACCTTCAAAGCACATTTGAATAATGTGACATATTTAGGGTAATTTATTCTAATCAATCTGAAATGATAATGTGTTCTAAAATATTAAATAGTTTTTTGAGTCATTTTCTCTCCTGAGGAGAAAAGTTTAATATTTCACATAAAGTCCAGAAAGACGACCAGTCCCATACTCTTTCAGTGAGTGTTGCACTAAAAGAATCAAAATCTAAAATGCACTTTAAATTCGTGTAACACATATGGAGTGTTTCTGTAACCTATAGAAAGCCTGCAACGTTAGATAAACTATAGCTCCTCTTGCAGTTCTCTTTTTCTTGCAACCAGGAGTGAATGAATTCTCTGATTCACTGATATACTTTTACCAAGGATACTGAGATACATAAAAAATGTGATTATAGACTTGATCCATCCACCATCCTCAGATGCAGATAGAAAATTTTTCAGAAAATTCCAGGTATCCAAAGACAACCTAAAGCTATCCTTGGGATTCTCTCACATTACACAGTATAGAAGATAAGCCTCATTTTAAAAGATAATACAGGAAATGATAAAATTTATGTCATTGAGAGAATAGCTATATTATTAGCATCAACTTTGATAAAAGGTAGATGTTCCTTATGAACTAGTATGACTTTAATTTGGTTTGCTCTTTTGCTGGGTACAGAAGTGTTCATATTTTGTTTACAGTAATATTCTGTATTAAAGTGCTTAAATAAAATGTTAAATATAAATTATACCCATGAATTATATAAAATAGACGTTTTTATTGGTATATGTTTATTTAAATTTCAAGTTTATGCTCTTTATTTATTACAAAGTTTATCCATGAGAATCTTTTCATGAGCCCAAAATGTTATAATCGAATATTTGGGATACTAATGTTTTAAATTGTAATTTTTAATAAAGAATAGTCTACGTTAAATCTGAGGATATATTTTAATTATTTTTTAAGTTATTTTCTTTCTATTTGTCATTTGGTTAGCCTGCCTTTTTTAGAATAGATAGAAAATTTTAATTTGCACAGATAAGTAATTGACAGAATAGTTTCTATTTTTAAACAACCTATCATGCAATCTGAGGACACTGTTTAATTTCCCTAGTCCAGAAGTTTGAATAAATAACAATACAGTTTTTTTAAATGCAATTACCAATGCTATATAAAGACTACTATCATTTTTTTAAGTAAATACATTTTTTTATCCAAAGAAATTCGTATGTTGTGATTACTTTCTGTTGCTCATCAAGGACAGCTTAGTTCCTCTAATTGAACCAAGATTTATTTTTATGATAGCCCTATATAAAGGAATTGATGCTTAATTCACAGTTATCCTGTCATTTCACAATTTTTTTTTTTTTTTTTTGGTCTGGGCTTCTCTTACCTTCACTTGAATATGGACATGTTGACACCAACTTTAAAAATTCCCCATACAAAGAATCTTTTCAATCTAATTTCTTAAACAATTTACTTTAGGATCATTTTTTAGAGTATATGGGTCTGCCTGCTTCTCAATTTCTGACACCCCTCCTAAATATGAATGGGTTCAAATCATATTCTTTCTTAAGTTATCATATGCAATAAGAGTATAGATGTGTTGGATATGCCAATACCAAAGGCAAAAGCAAATGTATTACTTGCCCTTTCATACTTTTAGCAACTCTTTCTGGTATTATACTTCCTCCCCACAGCTCTAATAGTCCTATGAGTAAAGCAAAATCACAGAGTTACACTAGATGTTTTCAGATGGTGTGGCTACAGAAAAAACCCTATCGTGTTAGACCTCAACTAACTCTCATTTTTTTTAGCACAATAACATGAATAAAACATTGAACATTTCCAGTAAGAACTAAAACAGTCAATAATGAATTATTTTCATAAGATATTTTGCCCCATATTCAACTATTATTGTCTGATTATTACAAAGATCACATTTTATATCAGGCATATGTAACTTAGCTCTCTTGATTACATGTGCAATAGTTATACCCATTTTTACATTTACTCAGGTTCAACTGATATGACAAAATAAAGAATAGTTAGTGGAAAGCTGTAAACTACTCCTAAACATAAAAACATTTGTACCAGTTGCAGTGACCATAAAGGAATATATGTATATGTAAATATATATGTGTGAGTAATCTCACATTAATATTAAGAACTTTGTACTCATTAAAAGCCATTCCTAGAAAAAGTAAAAACACAAGCCACATAGTGGAAAGAGATGTGTAACAGAGAAAGGGCTCAAATCCAAAATACATTGAAAAGGTACCCTAGAACATAAAGTATAATAAAAAAAAGAAAAAGAAAAGACAAAGAGCCATTGCACAATGTCATGCCTGTAATCCCTGTTACATGAGAGAATGAGAAGTGAAGATCACTTGAGTCCAGGAGTTCAAGATCAGCCTGGACTCCAATCTTTAAAAACAATTTTTTAAAAATTAGCCATGTACGGTGTTTTGCACCTGTATTCTCAGAGCTAGTCAGGAGGTTGAGGTGGAAGAACAACTTAAGCCCAGGAGTTTAAGACTGCAGTGAGCTGGGATTACATCACTGAAGTCTAGCCTGAGCAACCGAACAAGACCTCATCTGTTAAAAAATAATAATAGTAAATAAAAACAACAAAGAATCCAGTAAAGTATGAACTAAATACTTGAGCAAGCATTTCACAATCTAGGGTGTCTACATGTTCAACAAAGATATGAAAATTGCTCAATATTATTAACTATCAGGGAAATACCAATTAAAATACAAATGAGATGTTCTTTTACACCCACCACAATAATTAAAATTTAAAAGTAACTACATTTTAAGATTTGAAGAAGATGCAGAGTAATGGAAAATCTTATACATTGCTGGTGGGAGCATAAGATGATATAATCTTTTGGAAAGCATTTTTGGCATTGTCTACTAAAGCTAAACATATTCTTACTGTATGATCCAGCAAGTGCACACCTAGAAATATATCCAAAAGAATTGTGTGATTACACACACAACAGTATATAAATAGGAATATGCAGAAGAGAATTTTACAATAGTCAATACTAGCAAGTGACCTAAATATCTAACAAATGAGAATGAGCACTGAAATCGTGAAATATTTACAGAATGGATAATGAGGAGTCAATAAACTTTATGCAACACGAATAAATGCCACATCAAGTATTTAGTGCAAAAAACAAAATAGTCTTATACATTGTAGATTTCTTTTAAAATGAAGTCTGAAAATGGAAATTTAATTCTCATGTTTAAGAATATATAACTTTAGAACGACACAACAAAGAATATCAAACAAATGATTCTCATAAAAGACAAGATATTGGTTATATTTGGTGGAGTAGATGGGGAAGTAATTAGAGAGAACAGAATGAGAACTTTGAGGCTGCTAGCAATATTCTATGTTATCATCTGGGTCAAGACACATTCACTTTCTGATAATTCATAAACTTACATTTTTTTATTTTGTATACCTATCTGTACATGTGTTACCTTTTATTTTTTACAATAAAATAAGTGTTAAAATGCAACATAATTCAGATCACTCACTGAGGAGACTCACTCCATGTCTATCTGGGTCATTTACTGTGGGGTGTCAGTCTAGAGATTTGGCAGTAGTTACCAAAAAGGTCAGATTTTAATCATACTCTAGCTTTTGTTTGTTTATAAGACTAAATTAATAAATGAAAGTTATATTCCAGAGTGTGTAACAAAGATCAAAGCTAAGGACGCCAAATTCAGTCACTGAGATAAACACAACCTGAGAGAAGCTGACTTTGGAAAGAAGCAGAATGTGACAGTAAATGCTGGAAGTCACTCCACATGCATTTTTACTAATCACTGATCAACCATGCTGTTTGAGATCTGGCCAACCTCCGGGTAAAAAAATAACAAATTATAAATCAATGCTGTATCATATGGACCCTATTAAATATTTGACCATGGGTTTTCACAAGTTATGTAAAAAGATAATCTTGTCTATTTCTGTCAGTTCTTTGAAGGTCCCCAAAAGAAATGTGTACAACAAGCTCTATACCAAACCTACACGATCTTATTTTTATAACTCTTTGACACCAAAGCCCAAAATGATCCTTTTTTTGAGCTAGGTTGATGGGGCACTTTTTTGTTTAGGTTATGGGCAGGCTTAAAAACACTATCTCCACTTTTTCATAGCCCACATCTATTCTAAGACAGATGGTAAGAAACAGCTCAAATAAAAACATACCCATATGTGTAAGAAAAGGCAGGGGCACTTTCCCTAATGCTTAGTGAGTCATTGGTCTTTCATATGCTATCTCATTTATGTATTACAGAAATTCAATAAGGAAAGTATTATAGTTTTACAAATAGGGAAAGTAACAGTTAAAGAGGCCAAGTAAATTTCATGAGGTCATGTAAGGTAATGAAGGAAGCTAGGATTTTAATCAGGAAACTGACTCTTGAACAAATATTTTTCCAGCTAAACCACACTGACTTAGAGTCCTTCCATGTACCAGCCTCCACATAAAAAACTTGGAGAATTTTAGATTACCATTTATTTTAAAAAAATAGATAAATAAGAGTAAAAAAACAAAAACAGAAAAAGGAAAGGCATTTATAAGAATAATAAAAGTTTTCAAGAGGATATAATATATTCTTCTGTGAGACAAGATTATAAAAGATGTTTTCCTTGCAAATATAAATATTAGATGAAAAATGGGTTAAACTAATAAGATAACATAAGCTCTAGATATGATTATTTATCTATACAGAATTTTGTGATTTACATAGACTCATACATAAAATCCAAGAATGCTCTCATAAGTATCTGTTACTAACTATAAAATAGTCCATTTAAAATAAGCCAGATGGAGGATCCCTCAGTCAGTAGGTGGGAAGCTTACAGATTTCTACATCACCACGTATTATGCATAATAAAGGGTAAAGTTAAATATCTGTTTGATAGACAAAAGCAGGTCTTAATGACACTGTGGTATCATCCTAAATTTGCCATTGTGTAATATATTCTGACCAAAATTCAAAAAAAAAAAAAAAAAAAAGAATCATAGAAAGTATAGATAACTGTCCTAGCCAGTATGGCAAATATTCCATACTGAGGTATTCATTGTATAGTTGTCACTGCATGAATCATTTGGATTTTTTCTTTTCAATTTTTTTACTTCACTCATTATAAGAGAAATGTATAAATTTCTACTACAAAGGTAGAGACTAACCATTTAGATCTGCATTCCAAATTACTATGATGAATAAAAGTGTTTAATAATTGTAATAACTTTGTAACCCCTTGACAATCTTACAGATAATTATTATTTTAGACTATAAATACTACCTCCAAAAAGGCAAACTGTCATCTACTTTGAATCATGTAATTGTCAGTCTTCTGTTCAAAATTCTAAACCATAGCAACAGAAATTTACTTACCATTTTAAGGAATGCAGGTACGAAACTAGAGAATAATTAGCTACGAGACCAACAGGCAGAAATTTAAGGATCTTTAAACATTTCACACGAATTTTGTTTTTAGTTTACTTGTATTTATTTAGAAGACTATATATTTAATATATATACACATTATTTATATGTGTGTATTATACATACAAATATATATTCCATATATACCTCTGTGTGGTATTCTAATTATAGTTAAATATGTTTCATATATGTATAAGTTGAATATATGTATTTATTACACACATATATAAACATACATGTGTATCTCATATATACATTTATATGAAGAAAATGTAGCAATCTATGGTCATTGCTTTTACAATTGTTAGGGATGAAACAGTTCCTGTAAATATCTTGTTTTAGAGAGCTAAATCACATTATGTGAAAGACAAATCAATAAACCTGTTTCCAGGGGAAATAATTGAAGATTTGATTTATTTTAGATCTATGTTCAGAAGTTCAGCAGCACCTCAGTATTACTTTGATCCATAAGACTTTTCAGAATAACTTTTACATGATGAAAACTGCCAATAGATACATTTCCTTATATTATTAGCATTTTGTAATATTATTTATAAAGGGGACCCTAAAGACAAATCCAAGTGAAGTTTAAAAATTATATTCAAGGGAAAATATTCTGAACTATTCTAAATTTGAACTGAATGATATCGTAATAATATAAAGAATCCAAGTTTTTCCGTTGTAATTTTAATTTTAGATTCGGGAAGAACATGTGCAGGTTTGTTTTAAGGTCATATTCTGTGATTCTGAGGTTTGGGCTTGTATTGATCCCATCACACAGATAATGAACATAGCACCCATTAGGAAGTTTTTTTAGCCTTTGTCCCCTCCCTCCTGCCTTGGTTTTGAAGTCCTTGGCGTTTATTGTTTCCATCTTTATGTAACGTGTACTCAAAATTTAGCTCCCACTTTGTATTAGGCCATTCTCATAGCATTATACAAAATACCCTAAACTGGGTAATTATTAAGGAAAGTGGTTTATTTGGCTTATGATTCTGCAAGCTGTACAGGAAGCATGACAGTATCTGCTTCTGGGGAGGCCTCAAAGAGCCTTGACTCATTGTGGAAAGCAAAGAGAGAGCAGGCAGTTCACATGACGAAAACAAGAGCAAGGTGGGGGAAGTGCTACATGCTTTAAACAACCAGATCTGTGAGAACTCACTCACTATCACAAGAACAGAACCAAGGGGATGGTGCTAAACCATGTATGAAGGATCCACCCCCATGATCCAATCGCCTCCCACCAGGCCCCACCTCCAACATTAGGATTACAATTCACCATGCGATTTGGATGGAGACACGAGTCCAAATCCCATCACATTTATAAGTGAGAACATGCAGTATTTGCTTTCCTGTTTCCGCATTAATTAACTTAGGATAATGGCCTCCAGCTGCCTCCATGTTGCTGCAAAGGACATGAAGAAATCTAATTTTTTCAAGACATTTTATAGTATATATTTCTTGCTCAAAAGCAAGACTTTTGTGAAAGATTTAATACTAGAGACTGTTCATAAATCAACATATAGATTTGATAATATACTTCAGGGGACAGTTATGAAAGTATCAGAGAAAACATCCTGGTGATTTAGATAGCATGTAGAACCAACCCTGTTAGTATAATGTATTCTGCTAAAACACAGACAAGAATAAAACACATCACACTAGTTGTTATCTTTTTTTAAATTTTCTCTCCTTCTTTTTTTTTTTTTTTTGCGACTGGGTCTCGCTCTGTCGCCCGGGCTGGAGTGCAGTGGCGCGATCTCGGCTCACTGCAACCTCCGCCTCCCGGGTTCACGCCATTCTCTTGCTTCAGCCTCCCTAGTGGCTGGGACTACAGGCGCCCGCCACCACGCCCGGCTAATTTTTTTGCATTTTTAGTAGAGACGGGGTTTCACCGTGTCAGCCAGGATGGTCTCGATCTCCTGACCTCGCGATCCGCCTGCCTCGGCCTCCCAAAGCTCTCGGATTACAGGCCTGAGACACCGCGCCTGGCCCTAGTTATTATCTTAACATGTTAAATACTGATGATTTGATTGATTCTTAGAACTGTGTTTTTTTGACAATTAAACACTCAGAGTATGTAGCTTTGTATTAAAGCCAAGGCTTTGCTGAGACCTGAGATAAGAGGTAAATGCTACTAGGAGAGGTGAAGGTGAACATTTCCAAATTGTGTTCTGAGAACCATTTGTCTAATTCTCAAATTCTTCACTGGAATCCTGGCTGAAAAATCTAAAAGTAAACAATGATCTTAGCAAATATACTGACAACAACACACAGAAGTTATTGCTGCAATTGCACATGCGTGAGATATGCATAAAAGAAGGTTATCGTGTAGATTCTGTTCAAGAAAGTTCCCTGGTAGTGGTGAGAAGAACTGAAAGTGGACAGCTGGATTCCTGGGAAGGCATGGAAGTCATAAAGCCAGATATGAGCATTTTAAATCCAGTAAAAATATTTCAGTCATCCAAAAATGACTAGTGATTATGAATACAGAAGGGTGGCTGTTACTTGAATTTAGATCTTTGAAATGAAAATGGCTATAAGGAAAAAAATAAAAGATTTCTGTAAAATCTTGGATCACAAGCAGAACTGCTTTGGGACCCTCTAGTGGGATGTGACATTAAGGGGATTAAAGCTTTCTTCTTTTCCTTGCTATACTTCCTTTGATATAGGTGTCACACTATGTTGGCAACACAAGTGCTTTGGTGGCAGCTACAAGGGATAGGCAGAAGCAGGTCCATAGGACATAGATGGATATTCCTGGAAGAGCAGTGAAAGCTTCCCTGCACTTGGTTATAAAGTTACAGCTATTTGGTGAAAAAATTGAACTGTCTGACAAAGCATCAGCGGTATGCAAGTAGACGTGAATGCCCTGAAGAGAAGAAATCAGCAGGCCTAATCAGGACAACTTTGAGGACTCATAAAAGACTAGGAGAAGCTGCAATGTTCAATGGAACAGGAGTGGAGCTAGAAAGAAAAAAAAAATCTAAAGCAATGGTAAAACTATAATGACCCCAGTGAGATAGTTAGGCTTGGTCAAGCAAGTGCATACACTGTGGAACAGCATACACAAATATCAACTCATGAAAATAGAAAATGGCTCCAGCAGAGAAACAGCAGCCCCAACAGAAGTAAGTATAAATCATGAGCATATGTAGAAATCAGATCACTCCCCAAAGTTCTGAAAGCTTGGTAGGCAAGGGGATGGGTGGTAGGGCGGGCAATGGAAACAGTTCCTACATTTTGCAGGTTGCAGTACATATTTTGAGTTATGCTAATATAAATAAGTTACATCCACAAGCAGGCAGAAACTAGGGAAAAAAATAATATGTCAACATTTAAACTATTGAAAAAATAATTTCTTCCACTTTTATCTGAATTTTATTTAAATAAGAAAAACCCTAGACCAAAGTAGACCAAGGTTATTTTTCAATGAACTAGGTTCTCTCAAGTTATAATAAGAAATTATATGAAAATTTAGATGATACTGCTAGCCTTCAAACGTATTGTTTTAAGAACTGGAGAGTATTGATAGATGTTTAACAGTTTACATGTGCTCCTAATTATTGGATATTAAAGTCATTTTCAAATTTTTACTGTTTTGAATAATTCCATAATAAACATATTTATCTCTAAGATTTTATCTGCCCCCCACAAAGGAAAATTTCCTTGTGTTAGAACCCAGGAAGTAAAATTGCTTAAGGCACTTAAATATGGCTAAATTATTTTAAAAATTGGTTATTCAAACTGTACTTCTACCAGGAAAGTAAGAAAATACATATTTTACCTCTTTTATATCAATATGAAGTGTTCTTCATTTTTTCCTAAATTATAAAGAAAAAAATGCGTGCTTCTTTCATTGATTAAATGAAAGTGCCATTAATTGGCACTTCTTTGTATACATACATACATACATACATACATTAGTTATAAAAATATTATACTTCAAGTTAGTTATTTGTAGTTAGGGTGACTTTAGTGATATCTTCACTATCTGTAAGAACTTTGATGTTACAAATTTGTATGATTTGTTGTTAATTATCCACTTATATTTGCAAAGAATAATGTCCAAATATATTAATTTTATTGCATATTGAAAACATGGACATTTTCTATTGCATTGTACTTAAATATATTTTTTATTTGTGTTTCTCCTCATTATATCTGAACTTTGAATATTTGATTTTTACCACTCCCACCCAGATTTAATAAATATTCATTATTGTTTTCTTCTGTTTTTATAAATAAGCAAACATTCAGCATACTGAAATGTGTTTGATGTAAGGTATAAAGTAAAAGGCTTATTGATTTTTTTTGACAAATTGCAAAGCAGTCATTTCAATTTCATTTGTTGGATGATATATTCCTTCCCTTCTGATCTGTTAGGTCTCCATACACATATTTTTAACAGTTATTATTGATCAAACCAGATGAGAATTTTACCCAATATATTTGTTAATTATATACTGCATGTGAGATACATAACAGTACAGGATATACATTGCCACTTTGATCAATGAGTAGACATAGCCTTTATTTGTCACAGAGTATTCTTATATTAATGTGTATATCTTTATTTAAAGCCCATTGATGTGGAGTAACATGACAGTAATGTTAGTTTCATATTTACTGGTATGTAAACCATTATTATGCATTATTTTCATAATATTTGCTAATTCTGGCAAAACTTTACGTAACATACAAAAAGTATTCTCAATTTACCTTATAAGTTCAGGAATTTAATTTATCATTTTGTGGACACAATGTATATACAGCAGGTGACTTATATATGACTAAGTGAATGAAATTAAAATTTAGAATCAGACAGATTTGCATTGAAATTCTGGTCTGGTAATTTATTGGTCTTTAAAAAATTATTTAACTTATCCAATCCTAAATTTTGTTTTATATCTGTCCATAAAAATGTTACAATTTTAAGTGACAAAAACGGAATGCCTAGCATTGACCATGACATATAGTAGGCCAAAAGTTACATGTTTAATGGTTTGTGGCATGAAATTACTTTCTAATATTTTTACACCATACTTTAATCACCTAGCAACTACATGTAATTAAAGATGCAGACTAGCATTTTCTTCAGAGGAGAGAATTGAAGGGTTATCAACTATGCTAAACTATTCTGGTCCTGACTGGGGAAAGCTAAGGAATGAAAATCATGTTATAACTTATAATAACAGTACAGCCAGGAATAGAGAGAATATGGTTCCAATAAGAGGAACACATAAAAATAGTGGAGAAAATAACACTTTGGTTGAACCCAAACTTCAAAGGAAGGCTTGAGCAAAAAGCTCAACTAAGTTCATAGTAGCTTTACATTTATTATTATAAATAATAATTTGTTAAATCCCCAAGTTAAAATGGAAGCATCCATTAGTCTCTGTTAAATTTTCTTGTGCAGACATGCACAAGAAACTGAAAACACATGACAACATTGAAAACCATGTTATATCAGAATCTGGGGGAGTGGAGGAGTAAGGTGGCAAACGTCCACTAAAATAAAAGATCTTACATTTATGGAGAGAATTACAATGTGTAACTGAGAAACTAAAAAAACCAAATTGTTTTGAACAAATGCCAAACTCTCCACAATGTAAACTGATTCTAATAAAAGGTATCAATGAGTGAGACTCTAGCATAGATAGTAATTCAAGAACCAGTAGCATCACAGACTAGAAAAGAAATGGAGTTAATTTCTTAAAATAATTTCATACAAGTCTAATGATTTCCTATAAAATTCAAAATCAAAATGAGATGGAAATAGAAATATTTGTAAAATATCTGAGTGAGTGAGGAAATTCAAGCTTAAAATCAAAGGCGTATATTAAAATTAAAATATTTTATTTATTGGACTGTGTAGTAGTAAGTAAAAAATGGGAAAAGTTTTATAATAAATGTATTTTAGAATATTGTAATTCATGCTCCAGTTCATTAATTTACACTTCTAACGATCAATTACTGGGTTCACAGATGGGTCAGATGCTGGTCTAGATTTATCATGTATGTAGTGTTGAAAAATACACACACATCCATGTATTCACAGATGTTAAAATCTTTCAGGGATAGGAGAGTAAATGTTACACAAGAAGATATCAAAGTTAAAATTTGATAGGTACTTCTAAGCAGAAGTACAGGAAACATTTTAAGAAAACTTGACAGGAAAAATTTGAGGGAACAAGTGACATGTTTAAGGTGAGCCCTTAAGGATATTTGTAAGTGAAAGGGGCAAAGAGAAACATTCCAAAAAGAAGGAGCAAACCAAAATGTCCCTAGTCTGAGGAAATTTCAGTTATTTGAATGACTGAAATAAATTTCCAACACAGCCCCTGCATGTTGTCTCTTGGAATACTACTATGAAAACCCTGAACTAGAAATAACTCACTTCTAGAAATATTCAGACTACCTGCTAGAGAGACCTTGGGAGGAGACTCTGAGTCTCCATAGAGAGGGACCAGGCCCAGCTGAGGCCAATCTTCCAATTGTTCTTGCCAAAATACTACATACATAAGTAAATCTTAGGCCATCCAGACCAGGCTAGCCAACACCTAATGTCACCAAGCGACTGCAGTAATTATCAGGTAAAGTAGGAGAATCACTAGGGTTATCCCTACCCAAATTCCTGACCCACAAAATTATGAGGTTAAAAAATTGCCTGTTGTTTGAGATGAATAATTCATTTGAGGCATTCTTGTAGTTAGGGAAATATATTACCCACTTCCAAAGATAAGGGTCTAATAATTATTTACAGGTATGTTTCCAGGTTTTAGTAAAATATCTCTTCACCTGTGCCATATAGAACTGGGAGAAAATATCAATTTGCATTTAAAGTCCTGAAACTACAAGAGTGAAGGACAGTGATATTGCATTTTGCTTTCTGAAAGTTAAAGTTTAGGAAAATAGTTCATAGGAAGACCAGGAGGCTCTCAATCCCTTGGTAAGAGAGCTCCTCAAGATCCCCAAGTGGAAAGCCTCTGAAGGGAATGGAAAGTCTGAACTGTGTCCAAGTTTAAATCAAAGGTCCTAACAGTTGGTAAGGGTGGGTTGATTGTAATACCATGCATAAGGGAAGCTGGAAACCTGATAGGAACCATTCTTTAGGCCACAATGCCATATTTTGGGCAACCATGGTCTAAGAAGTGAAGGATCATCTAAAATAGGTGGGAGCCTGAAAGCTAAAACAAGGCATCATTACATCACTAACAAGATGCTGGACCAGCAAGGGTATTACCACATCAATGGGCATGCATAGGAGTTCAACAATGATATCACATCGCATTCGTTCCTTCATTTTGCAAATATGTATTCGGTGCCTATTATGTGCCAGTCTCATAAGTGCATGAACTAAAATCTTAAGCAGCAATCCCTGCTCTTAGAATAAACAGTTTAAGTCGGAAATAAAAGTGACTGCTCTGACTGATTCATGAAGTATTCTAGTGTGAAAACAGGATTGGCCCTGGAAGACTTGAATAATATGGGATTTGAGATAATTTTAGAGATTTCAAAAGATAATTACAAATACAGTCATAAACATAAATGCATCAAGAAACTTAAAAATTTAATATTTTTGACAAAAAGTAGGAATTAAGAATTTATCATGGGGAATATATAATTTTCTAAGTATAGGAAAGTTATGCATTGAGAAATTTATCCTGATATAATTTATAGTAGTTGTAGAAACAAACAAAAATTGAAACCACTCTGACCTCCACTATAGTGAAATTGTTAAGTAATCTCTATTTTAGGATTGTAAATTAAATGCTGTTTACTGAAAGTCATAAGTGAGAAAAGAGTAAATATATGTTAAGTGAAGAAACGAAATTCAAATGGTAATTATATACTATCATTTTAACTTAGAAAAAAATGCATAGATAAAAATCACACTAATTGTGATATCACACCAAAACTTTGAAAATTTAAAACTTTTTTGAAAAAATATATGTATTTTTAATTTTGAAATCATTTATATCTAGTATTTTAAAATTATACATATCATGCATGTTATCTTATTTGAAAACATGCTGGAATCTTCTTTATGTATAAGTTCATAAGACAAATATGCTAATGCTGATTCTGTTGTGCAGAATAGGACATATTGAATCACTATCATGAACCAAATTTCATGGAGATTAGTAGTTTATTTTTAAGTCATTATTCAACATCTTTTTAACCTTTATCTGCATTAATCAGACCAGAAGCAACTGAATATGTATGTCATGATATTTGAAATAATAAACTACAGTGTTAAATAAATTACAGTCTATTTTAAGAGTGAAGCCTCATAAAAACCTTAACTGCCTTTCTCAGTGGACTTGATAACATTTTTGAATGCTTCATAACCAATTCTATTTGAACTGTCTTTCAAATAATTTTCTAATGTTCCATTTTCATTATGGGGCTAGACTTGATGTTTTTCATTTTTAACCAAAAAAAAATCTCATCATAAACCAATTGTTTGTGATTTTTTTTCCCCTAAGAGAAATTATTTAATAACTCAACTGGGTATGCAGTTTTTAAGTTATAGACCCGTCACACTGATGATAAAAATCGTAACATTCAGACTTATCCAGTGAAGTATATTAATAGCATATTCAACATGACATTATGACCAATATGGCCCTCAGGAGTTGGCCTATAAATGTCATGAATTGTCAAAGAGTTAAAGGGTTTGTTTCTTACAGGCTATAGTAGCCACATCTTATTCTTTATTATCTTACTGGTGATGTTTCAAATGAATTCCCAGAGTGCACATTAATTTTATACATATAATTTGAAATGCAATGTGCTGGATATTATGCTAGTTCCTGCCTTCAGGGATCTTATAAACCACTTGTAAAAATAAAAGTATTTAGAAAATTGACTGTAATATATGATTCAGTATGTTGTACAAAAAGAAAATAGCATGGGAAGTTTAAAAAGGCATTTATTGACAAATTATTATACAACCTCCTATAATCAAAAATGAAACAATGCAGTTTTTCAACATATTTTTAAAAAAGAAAAAAAATGCAACAGCATAAAAGTCCAGAATTCTGACCAAAAAAAAAAAAAAAAAAAAAAAAAAAAAAAAAAATCAGAGTTTGCCTGAACAAAATTCTTGAAGGCAATTTCTGTGAGAGAATTATGCCCAGGGAGAGAATTACTGTAATGTCTTTGTTTGCTCATTGTTGTACTCCCACTGTAGCTCTCCTGGGTGCATGTCAAGGACAGTGAGAGAGTCTCAGCACTGATTGTCACAGTTTCTGGGCCTAAGTTGACTCATGCAAGTCATCAGGAGATGAAGCATCTACATTTTCTCAATCTTCGGTCTCTGTAACTTCCTTCCTGATACCGTGTTAAGAAGCAAAGCACTCGAGACTTGTTGAATATTTAACTGCATCGACTTGACCAAATTCAGTGGGAGAAACTCAAATTTTATAGTACCCAAAAGCACTCTCAAATTTGCAAACTAAATTTAATCCTCTTATGCAGCACACAAGTTCTCTCCTTTTTAATTTACACTTTAACTGTCTTACAATGTCAGATTCTTTTTCACTCCTTCCTTCAGAGTAGAGCTAGCTGGACCAGCTATGGCTTGGCATCTAGTTTCTGGTTACCTAATTTGCATATGATGTTTCTCATTATAATATGATCATTATAAAGTGGGGAGTCCATTGTCCAGGACTTTGCCAGGTAAATCCTATATGACTAATCTTTTATTGTGTTCTTATATCCTCCTCAATTATTTTTTTATAATAATGTAAATATGATATCCTTTATTTTGAGCATATTACCTTAATTTATTTTATTCTAAAATTATAGCCTCCTCCCATTCCATAAAGTGAATTTCCACATTTAACTCCCCCATTGTTAACATAGCCCAATTAACATTCACCCATTTTTACATGTTTACTCAAATGTTTATCTTCCCAAAAAATAGTCCTATATTTTTCCCTTTCTGTCTTCCTTTTAATAATTCTTTTCTTACATTTTTGCCTTCACAACACAATTCTAGAAGACAATATTATATGCATTATTACCAAATTACAAAAGTAACAATATTAATGTTTTCTTCATGAGGATAACATTCTCTTTAACGAGGACAGTTGTAAATTTAGAAGCATTATTTCGACTATTGAGGTAGTTTTAACTCTTCTTTGGTCCATTATGTGAGAGTGGCAATATTCTTTCACCATTTCTTCACTTTGTGGTTTATTGACTTCTGTATTTACAATTATAAACTCCTAATTATAAATTATACAAACAAACTAGCTAGTTATGGATTTGCTATATTTTCTGTATTCCTTCCACCAAGGCCCACTCTAATTTCCATAATTGGTGCTGAAGAATTGCTTCCCATCTCAAGGGAGTCTTTCTATGCACTCCACTAGACTGAGAACATCATATTGTTTGTTGACTGTCTATACATCTAAATTCTATTTATCAGAATCTCTATTAAAACTGTCCCAAGCACCCCAGGTATAATCTGATAGCTCTGATAACTGTATTTTAAGCGAGGATATATCTTACCCTTATCCATTATAGGTTTATATATCTGTTTAACATTGAACTGTACCTTCCAAGTGATATGTGAGTTATATTATTTGTATGTATTCTTGACAACATTTCCCAAAATTTGCTTGTTAGGTAGTTGACAAATAAGTTATGAAAGTGTTTACCATATAAAACTACTACTACTAGTAGTGCAGTTACAGAAATCATGAAAAAAGCCAAACACACCACTTAACATGTTTTTTTTCTATTACTGCTATCGAGCTAACAAGTGCTGAAAGTTTTATGAACTAAAGATATGTTCTTTGCTTGCCTGATCATTACCATTATAAAAATTTGCAATGTTTATTTACCAAGTGATCCAATAGGATGATGATGAGATTTCACCAAACCCACACTGTTGATACTGAGAGACCATAATTGTTGTGGGAGAAAGGGTTATTTAATCACCCATTCTTAAGATAGTAAGACTGAGCACAGAATTATAATTGATTCCACAAAAGAGCTTACTGCAGGAATGTTTTGAGTTTATCTGAAAAACAAGTGAATTATAGAGTGAAAAACAGGAAAAAAAAAGTTTATTACAGGTCAACTCTAATAAAAAAAATACAAAGTATCATCTGAATTCTGTAAAACATAAAACTGATGATGTGAAAAAAAGAAAAAAAGATTACTTTGGAAACATAAGCTTTTAAATGTGTAATGGAATTTGAAGTCTCTGATAAAATGTGTATACACACAGACATTTATATGTGTGTATATGTATATATGTATATTAATTATATAAATACCTAATATTTTATATCACCAATTAGATTGCCTGGAAAGAAAACTCTGGGAAAATGTTAGCATAAAAGTATTTATTAGAGAGTACTCTTGGGATCAATACCCAACAGCTGTTGACGAGAAGAAAAGGAAGATTGAGCAGAGAGTATTGGATGCTAAAAATATAAAGCACCGTTCTTTCTGATAATTAGCCTTAGCCTAAGGCAGCACTCTCACCCCTCAGCCAAACCCACCAGTAGCTCTGGAGCTGGGATGGCCTTTCAGAGTTGATCTGAGAAGAGGCAAGGAGCTAAGTCTTTTAATTTCACCTTGATTTGTCATGGGATACACACTGCCTACATAATGTGGCACGGCCTTGGGTGAGACAGTTTTCTTTATATAAAAAGAGGGCTGAAAACTATGACTCCATTCCCAGTAGCTTGAAAAATAGTTCCTTCAGTCCTGTAAAGGGAGCTAGATACTGGATTGCAGCATTAACCACAAATGTTTAAACATGGTATTAGGTTATTCTTAAGTCATTGAAAACATCAATATTCCCAGGTGACCCTTTTCACAAATTCTTAGTAAGTATCATATGTTAGCCCAAGTGTCTCTTTATATAAAAGTGTTTTTTAATAAGAAATTTAGAAATTGACACTTAGAGATTTATTAGGGTGTCCTCTGGGGAACCATGCGTGTAAGGAAATGAAAGAAGAATAATTGAGTATATGAATAGTTCCAACACTGGGGACTCTGGAGCTAAAATAGCCCTTCAGAGATGTCCTCAGTTAAAGTAGGGGAGCAAGCCTTTGTACTCATCATTGATCAGTCATATTATATGAATTGCTCCTTGGAAAAGGGTGAGACCCCAGGTGAGGCAGTTCATTTTGGCCAAAGGAAATTCTCAGCAAAAGATTATGTGTATGCTGTCAGTATGCACATTCCAGAAAGCTGTAGGAATGAGTTCCTTGATTCTGTAAGGGGATCCTGTACATCGTCCACAATAATATTGATTAAAAGTGTTATTCAAAAATATCATCAGAAAAACAAACCAAGCTTTTTTTCCAAGAGGGCAGATTGGAGTCATTGTTAGCATGTCTCTCCTAATTGGAAAGATGAAATCTTGTGTAGAGATTCACGTTGTGAATGCTTTTCCAAAAAACAATAAAGGAATGTGACAGGAAAATAAGAAAGAAACCACAGACCCTTTGAAAGAAGCAGTTGACAGCAGCCTACAGAGGGAACCAGAGGAAAAATTCCCCAGAGAAGACAATGAACCTGTTCACATACCCAGCACATCACTACTACAACCAGCATCTGAGAAAGTCATTATACAAAGGTTCTCTATAACCAAGGAACTCATATAGAGTCATTGCCACTGAAAGAAACAAGAGGCAAAACTGGGTGATAATAAACTATAAACATTAAAGTCACAACCTTATGGGAAAAAATAAAAACCCAATTGAATAAAAAATATGACGGGTGCACCAAAAACTCAGAAATCACCACTAAAGAAATAAAGGGCTAATGAATGAATGAATGAGTGAATAAATAATTATAAGAGATAGTGTATTAGTTTCTTCTCACACTGCTAATAAAGACATACCCAAGACTGGATAATTTATAAAAGAAAAAGGTTTAATTGACTCACAGTTTAGCACAGCTTGAGAGGCCTCAGGAAACTTACAATCATGGTGGAAGGGGAAGCAAACACATCCTTCTTCACTTAATGACAAGAAGGAGAAGTGCCAAACAAAAAGGGGGAAATCTCTTTATAAAATTATCAGATATCCTGAGAATTCACTCACTAACACAAGAAGAGCTGTATGGGGGTAACCACCCCCATGATTCAATTACCCCCATCAGATCCCTCTCACAACATGTGGGGATTATGGAAACTACAATTTGTGATGAAATTTGGGTGGGGACACAGCAAAACCACAGCAAATAGTCCACCCAAATGAGAAAGAACCAGAAAAATAATTCTGGCAATACAAAAAACACGGATCTATGATAGCCCCAAAATATTACAATAACTCTCCAGCAGTGGATCCCATCCAAGATGAAATCTTTGAAATATCAGACAAAGAATTCAAAAGATTGATTTCACAACCAAACTTTCTGTTGTATGTCTTAGTATGTCAAAGACAAACAAGAGAAAGGTGAAAACCAACATAAATAATATTTCTTAAAAACTCAGGATATGAATAAAAAATCTTCTAAAGAGATAGATAATTTAATGAGAAACCAGACCAAACTTGTGGATATGAGAGATGCATTTAGGAAACTACAAAATGCAGTGGAAGATTTTAACAATAATCTAGATCAAGTAGAAGAAAGAATTTCAGAGCTTGAAGACAAGGCTTTCAAACTAACCCAATAAGACAAAAAGAAGAAAGACTTAAAAGAAATGAATGAAGGATCCAAGAAATATGAAATTATGTAAAATGGCTAACCTAAGAATTATGGGTTTTCTTCAAGGAAAAGAAAATATAGCCCCCCCCCCCCCCAAAAAAAAAAAGGCAAAAAGTTTGGAAAACCCATTTGAGAGAATAATTGAGGGAAATTTCTCTGGCCTTGCTAGAGATTAAGACATCCAAATATGAGAAGCTAAAGAACTCTTTGGAGACTCATAGTAAAAAGGACATCATCAAGGCATATATAGCTATCAGGCTATCTAAGGTCAACATGAAGGAGCGAATTTAAAGAGCAGTGATACAAAGACATCAAGTAACCTATAAAGAAAAAACTTTCAGACTAACAGCAAACTCCTCAGCAGAATCCTTACAGACCAGAAGGGACTGAAGTCCTATCTTCAGTCTCCTTAAACAGAATAACTGTCAGTCAAGAATTTCCTATACAACAAAACTAAGTTTCATAAGTGAAAGAGAAATAAAGTCTTTCTCAGACATGCAAATTCTGAGGGAATTTGTCAATACTAGACCAGCCTTATAATAAATGTTAAAAGGAACTCTAAATCTTGAAACTAAAGGTCAATACACACCAGAATAGAAATGCCTGAACACATAAAAATTAACAATGCTTATAAAACAATAATACAATGTAGAAAACAAACTCACTAGTAACAGGACAATGACTGGAAGAGTACCTCAAATCTCAATATTAGCATTTAATATAAATGGTCTATATGATCCACTTAAAAGATACAGATGGATAAATGGATAAAAATATCACAAACCAGACATCTGCTTTCTTCAGCAGATACACCTAATGTAAGTATTCTTATAGACTCAAGATTAAAGGGTAGAAAAATATATTTCATGCAAATAGAAAGAAGTAACTCTTCTTATATTAGATAAAACATACTTTCAAGAAACAACAGGTTTTTTAAAAAGACAAAGTCATATACTGATAAAAGGATGAAGTGAACAAGAAAATATAACAATCATATATATATATAACAATCATATATATATATATCCACCTAACTGGAGCGCCCAGATTCATAAAGCAACCACTACTTAACCTAAGAATAGAGATAGACAGAAACACAGTAATAGTGAGATGATTTAAAACTCCACTGACAAACTAGATGGATCATTGAGGCAGAAAGTCAAGAAGAAAATAACATATTTAAATTGCACTCCAGAAGAAACAGACCTAATATTTACAGAACATTCTACCTAAGAACTGTAGAAGATACATTCTTCTCACCAGCAGATAAAACAGAATCCAAGACAGACCATATGAGAGGCCACAAAACATGTCTTAATACATTTTTCAGAATTGAAATTATATCAAATATCTTCTCAAACAGCAGAATAATACTAGAAACCAATTCCAAAAGGAACCCTTGAAACTATACAAATCCATGGAAATTAAACAATCAACTCTGAATGATTTTTGTGTTAATGATGAAATCAATATGGAAATTAAAACATTTTTCAAAATGAATGATAACAGTGGCACAAGTTACCAAAATCTCTGGGATACAGCCAAAGCAATGCCAAGAGAATAGTGTAGAGGGTTAAGTGCCTACATCAGAAAGATCACAAAATTGACAACCTAATATTGCACCTCAAGAAACTAGAGAAACCAGAACAAACAAAACCCAAATCTTGCAGAATAAAAGAAATGGCAAAAATTAGAGGAGACCTAAATAAATTGAAACCAAAACAAAATCTGTAAGATCAATGAAACATAGAGTTGGTTCTTTCTAAAGATAATCAATGTTGATAGATCACTGGCTAAATTAACCAAGAAAAGAAAATTTATATAAACTCAGAAATAAAAATGGAGATGTTACAACTTACAGTACAGAAATAAAAAATACCACTTAAGATTACTATGAATATATCTATGCACACAAATTAGAAATTCTAGAGGGAATGCATAAATTTTTGAAAATATGCAACCCCACTAGCTTGAATAAGGAAGAAATAGAAATCCTGAAAAGACCAGTAACAAGTAGAGAAATTGAATCAGTAATTTTTAAAAAACTGCCAACAACAACAAAGCCCAGAGCCAGATGAGTTCACAGCCAAATTCTACTGAACATTCTAAGAATTGGTACTAATTCTATTGAAATTATTCTGAAAGATTGAGAAAGAGGAAATCCTCCCTAACTCATCCTACAAACCCAGTAACACCCTGACATCAAATCCAATAAAGGATGTAACGATAAAAAACTACAGATCATTATCCCTAATAAATATAGATGTAAAAATACTCAACAAAATACTAGCAAATCAAATATAATAGCAGATAAAAAAAAAATTCACCATGATCAAGTGGATTTCTTGCCAGGGATACAGAGATGAGTCAACGTATGCAAGACAATAAATGTGATTCATCACATTAACACAATTAAAAATAAAAAACCTTATGATCAACTCAATAGATGCAGAAAAAACATTTAATAAAATACAGCCTTATTTATGATTAAAAACCCTCAACAAGCTAGAAATAGAAATAACTTACCGCAAAGTAATAAAAACCGTGTATGACAAATCCACAGCCAACATCATGCAGAACAGCAAAAAGTTTACAACATTCCCCCTAAGAACCACAGCAAGTCAAGGATGCCTACTTTCACCACTTCTCTAAAATGTTTCTGAAAGTCCTAGCCAGAGCAATAAGTCAAAAGAAAGGGCATCCATATTGGAATAGAGGAAGTCAAACTATGCATTTGCCTATTACATAATCTGATACAGAAAAAATTCTAAAGATTCCTCCGAAAGACTCCTTGATCTAATTATTGAACTCAGTAAAGTCTCAAGGTACAAAATCAATGTACACAAATTAGTAGCACTGCTATACACCAACAATGACCAAACTGAGAGCCAAATTAAGAACTTAATACCTTTTATAGTAACACCCTAAAATAAAATAAAATAAAATAAAATAAAATAAAATAAAATAAAATATCTAGGAGTGTACTTAATCAAGGAGATGAAAGATGTCTACAAGGAGAACTCCAAAACATGCTGAAATAAATCATAGATGACACAAACCAATGGAAACATATCCCATACTCATGGAATGGAAGAATCAATATCATGAGAATATCCAGACTGCTCAAAGCAATCTAGAGATACAATGCAATTTCAATCCAAATACAAACATCGTTTTCCACAGAATTAGCAAAACAATCCTAAAATTCATATGGAACCAAGAAAGGATAATAGCCACTGAATAGCCAAGTAATCCTAAGCAAAAAAGACAAGTACAGAGGCATCACATTACCCAACTTCAAATTATACAACAAGGCTATAGTAACCAAAACAACATGATAGTGGTATAAATGTAGATACATAGACTAATGTAACAGAATAGATAACCTGGAAATAAAGCCAAATATTTATGACCAACTGATCTTTAACAAAGCACATAGAAACCTAAACTGGGAAAAGGACACCCTATGCAATAAATGGTGCTGTGAAAATTGTATAGCCACATGTGGAAGAATGAAACTGAATCCCTCTCACTGTGTATAAAAATTAACTCAAGATTAATTAAAAACTTAAATCGAAGACATGAAACCATAAAAATCTCACAAGAAAACCTAGGAAAATCTTTGCTGGACATTGGTTTGGGCATATATATATATATATGCAAAATAAACAAAAATAAATAGGTGGGATCTAATTAAAGTAAAAAGCTTCTGAACAGCAAAAGAATGGTCATCAGAATAAATGGGCAACATACAGAGTGAGAGAAAATATTTGCAAATTATCTATCCAACAAAGGACTAATATCCAGAATCTACAAGGAACTCAAACAAATCAGCAAGAAAAAAAAAATCAAAGTACATAAATAGACAATTCTCAAAAGAAGACATACAAAGGACCAACAAACATATTTTAAAATATTCAACATGAGTAATCATCAGGGAAATGCAATCTAAAACTTCAATGAAATAACATTTTACCCCAGCCGGAATGGCCATTATTAAAAAGTATAAAAAACAATAGATGGTAATGTGGATGTGATGAAAAAGGAATGCTTATATATTGTTGGTAGGAACATAAATTAGTACAACCTCTATGGAAAAAGTATGAAGACTTCTCAAAGATCTAAAAGTAGATATACCATTCTTCCAGAAATCCCACTACTGGGGTTGTACCCAAAAGAAAAGAGGTCACTATATCAAAAAGATACTTGCACATATCTCTTTATCATGACACAATTCACTATTGCAAATATATGGAATTTACCTCAGTGCCCATCAACCAATAGTAGTGATATATATACATACATCACATTTTCTCTATCCACTAATTTCATATACACACCACAGAATACTACTCAGCCATAAAAAATGGATACAATAATATCTTTTGCAGGAAATTAGAGGTTTCTGGAGAACATTATTCTAAGTAACTCAGGAATGGGATACCATATGTTCTCTTATAAGGGGAGCTAAGCCATGAGCATGCAAAGCATACAGAGTAATACAATGGACAGTGGAGACTCAGCGGCGGCGGGTAGTGGGAGTGAAAAAAAAAACTGCCTATTGGGTACAATACATACTACTTGGCTGATGACTGCACTAAATTGCCAGACTTCATAATTCAATTCATCCATGTAACCCAAAACCACTTGTACCTCTAAAGCTATTGAAAAATTTTTGTTTTAAAAAAAGGAAAAGAACACACACCAGGTTTTCTTTACGGAAAAGAATAAGATTCTATTTTAAAAATAGCACTGTTAATAACTTTCACTTTTTAAACTACTACTAATTTCTTTTTATCTATTACGCTCTTTATGTATATTTTAGAATGAGTATGGAAAATGAACTATTAGCATTGATCTTCAAAAATATATATTCACTGTGTCCTCTTCAATAAAAAGTGTTATATAACAGAATATTTAATATAAAATATATGTCATTTTCATTTTTTAGATATGTGAAAGGAGAGAAAGAAGGAATGGTGTAAAATATCTTTTTACAGTTCTAGACTCTGGTATTGATAATCTTATGAAAATCTCTTGTTACAAAGTGACATAGAAATCCATGCTGTACATTTCTGTTCTATGACCAATAATAAAACTAGCACTCTTAAGTAAGTACACAATGTTTAGGACTTTACAGTTTCCATGACATAAAATTATTCCAACATAAGTGAATAACTTAAATACCCTGTTTCTGTAGTAGTCAGCTTCAACTGCCATAATCAAGTATTGTTGATCATTGATTGAGTAACTTAAACAACATAAATTTATTCTCCGAGAAGCTGAAGGGGGCTGGAAATCTGAGGTCAGTGAGTCAGCACTGTGGGGTTCTGGTCACAGCTCTCTTCCTGGCTTGTGGCCACTTTCTCCCTGTGTGTTCACATGGCCTCTCCTAGGTACATGAGTGTAAAGAGAGAGAGCGATCCTTCCTCTTCTTATAAGGTCACCAATCCTACAAGGATTAGAACCGCAACCTTATGACCTTATTTAAGCTTAATTACCTTATAAAAGTTCTATCTCCAAATACAGTCTCTTTGTGGGTTAGAGCTTTAACATATGATTTTTAAGGGAACACGATTCAGTTCATAGCAGCTTCTTTTGATACTGCCTCTCTCTTTTGTTGATGTTTACCTGCAGGCATTTAATTACTTCCACTGCCATGAAGTGTATCATGTATAACTCTCCCCACAAAAATCTATGAGGTACACTTCTGGAGTACTATCTATTAAGTAACTATTAGAAAAGAATGTAGAAATTTCAAATGTCATATATAATAAATTACAATAAATTTTACCTTACATCTATAACAATTTATTCAAAACTCTAGGCCAGAAAATGAAAATGTGTGACTTATTAACAGTTTATAATTTCTGACATAATATTTTGAGTATTGTCTTAGATATATTTTTGTAGTGCATATTTTTAAAATTCGACTTTTATTTAACTCTCTCGTATCTGATTTTGTTGCTACATTTTTGTAGCTATAATAATGTTCTGTGGTCAACTACCCAAACCACTGTCTGTTGCTGTACTACAAACATATAATTTTGTACTTTAAAAGTATTTCAATCATGCCTTGTCTCATGGCCTCTTCACAACTCAGACATAATATTAGTCTTACTTTTAGAGATATTGAGGTTGCTAACAAACTAAGCAAAAGTCATTATGTGAAAGCATAATGTGAATTTCCTATCATTTAAAAATGTTGACTATATTACTACTATTTCTAGTACTACATATATATGCATTTATATGCATTTAAGAAGTATAAGAATTAGTACAAATTAATCTTTTATTTCAGATATCCTCAAATTTTGTCATAAAGGTGGTTATAAATTATGATTCTGCAGTGGAAGAAATCACTCGAGTATGTTAAGGTAATTACCACCTGTAACTCTGGGCATTGTTTCCCAAATGCACTGCATGTCTTTTACTGCTTCTGAGCATAACTACGTCATTTTTAACATAAAATTTAATAAATCACATCACAGAGAGTGTACTAAACACTTTGTAACGTGGAAACAATTATACATGATTAATGGATGAAGTAAATTTCAACTAGAAAGAGGGTTGCACTGCTTGTAAAGACATGCAGGTAAGAGGAAGGTCTGCAGGTTTTCTTGTAGCTAGACATTAGGAAAGTTTTTGAAAATGGTATATCCTTCTTCTGATAAGCTTTGTAAAAGGCCTGTGGAGTTTCCAGGTCATTCACTAAGATATAAATCAAATGCAATAATTCTGAGAACAATTTTTTAAAGCTAGAGATAGGGTAAGGTTTAAAGTTATAATTAGTGGATTCCATTGTCAGATTTCTCCATGACATCGTAGCCATGGTTACAACTGACCATGGTTTCACACCACATAAATCAGGACACTGCCTGCTTTCACAGAGAATTTTGAATATCACCTAACAATAAAGAAAACTGTATATAATATGGCACCAGTAACTAAATACAGCATCCTTTCTACACAATCTTTGTAAGATTCACATAGTTCCAATTTAGCTGCCGGCAAAATTTCTCATCATTCTTGTGATGGAGCAGCTTCAGTCTTATGCTAATTACTTAGCCATAGTCACAGCCTCTCAAATGTACACAAACATTTTCTTCACACCTCTTTTTCTTTTGTTGGATGGCAGACTCAGCAATGACCTACTGTCTCCTCACATAGTTTAGCAGAGGAGGGAGTCGCAATGCTGTCTGGAGTTTGCGGCTACACAAAGAACGGATGCATTGGACTAACAAACACATTGCTGCTCATAGCTCCACTAAGAGCTAAATGAGGCCTTTATTTATTTTATTTTTTTTCAAGACACAAAGAAGCTTAGGCCCTGCAGCTGCTCCATAAAATATAGTAAAAAAAAATCACTGGAATTTGAATAAAAAGGATATGAAACAGACTGATTCATTCATGGCCTCATTTTGAAATGTGCTATGTGGTTTAGTTAAGTGTAACTCAGAGCAATGGATCTACATTCCTCATATTATCAAAAAGTGTATTTTTAATGAAAAGTTTAGAAACAGTTTTTGCTCATACTGAATATACCTGGGTGTCTGTGATCATTGTTTTGCATATAATGCTACCACTGTGGGTGTTCATTATATAGCTTTGTTAAGGCTGCATAGAAATACCTTGCATGCACAGAGGTTTAAAGAACTGTCTGTGGTGCATGCATTTATCAGTATTTATTTTTAATGAAAACAGTGATTTGTAAAGGAAGAATAAATGAAAGGTTTTGTAAATGAAGAATAAAATTGTCAATAGTCTAAGTCTTTAGCTTAGATTCCTGTCTGGAATTTATCTTCTTACATGTATAGTCAGTGTACAGTAATGTAATTTTAGTCTCTGAAATTCTTAATTTTTGAAGCATTTCCACTATGCTCACAAATCCTTATGTAATATGAGATTCAAACAATTGCAGTTACACAAAATTTGTAAAATTTTAGCACCAAAATATACTACAGACACTATTTTACATAGGTTAAAGATTACAATATATAAGCTTAAACAAATTTAGTACTTATGCACAAATAAAATGAATCTGCTAATGATGGTAGAAAACTAATTGTCTCATGAATATTATAGTATTACTTCTGACATATAAGAGCTAGGTAGAGAGATAACTAGCCCAGGTCCCAGCATTCTTATGTTCCTTAGGCAAAATTGCCTAAATGACTAAGTGGACATCCCAATACAAATGACAAATATTGTTCCCTTAATTTCTATCAGCATTTTGAAACTACATTAATCAAGACAAAGAGTAGTTACTTGTTAATGAGTGTTTCTGTAGCACATTCCTGAGTTCCTAGAGTCAAAGAGTAATAACAAATAGAAGATATGTACAATGGCTAATACAGAGTGTCACTTGGCTGCCTTGAAGGATACAAAGTATTGATCCTGGGTGTGTCTTTGAGGGTGTTGTCAAAAGAGATTAACATTTGAGTCAGTGGGTTGGGGAAGGCAGATCCACCCTTAATCTGGTGGGCACCATCTAATCAGCTGCCAGTGAATATAACCAGGAAGAAAAGCGTGAAAAGGTGAGACTGGCCTAGCCTCCAAGCCTACATCTTTTTCCCTTGCTGGGTGCTTCCTGCCCTCAAACACGGGACTTTAAGTTCTTCATTTTGGGGACTCGGACCTGCTCTCCTTGCTCCTCAGCTTGCAGACAGCCTATTGTGGGACCTAGTGATCGTGTAAGTTAATACATAATAAGTTCATATATATATATATCCTATTACTTCTGTTCCTCTAGAGAACTCTGACTAATGCAATATAATAATGCAATAATAAGGCAATATCAAATTAAAAACTCATCTCTTCAATAAATTCTGTCTTTAAAATTAACCCCATATGGTTTGTATACAAATTTCCACACGGCACTATTAATTAAAACATGTGGAAACTCTTCTGATAAAAATGTTTTCGCAGCCATTGGATATGCCAGAGGAAAAAAAAATATTTTTATTATATGGAAACTCAATAAAAATGATACTACGAAATTTGGTAATTACCCTTATTCACAGGACAATTGCTCTAAAAATGCTGGCACTTTCTAAAATGGATTCTGCTATCAAAATACAAAGAGTAGTTATCCTTCTATTCATTCAAAGCTTTACCTTATACTGAAATAGAAAAACACACTAAGTCTTTATCCTTTCATCTCCAAAGCTTGCAAATACTAGTTCCTAAATTACTTAGAATCTGTGTTCTCCTTCTTAACTATTTGAGTTTTGATTCGAGTTTTACATTGTTTTCCCTGAATGACCATTGTAGTTTCCTATACAGATAAACTTCCTTTAGTTAGATGATCTACTTCTTGAGATGGCTTAAAAAAAAAAAAGGACTTTTTTTTCCACCACACCAATACCAAACTGTTTACAATTCTCTGCACGCAAAACTTTATTTCACATTTTCTATCTCATGATCTCTTATTTAGCATTCAAAGTCCTAATGAAGACATTTTGCACTCTTATGAAACTTTGACAGTTTCCATAAACACTGCCTGCTTTTTATGTGTATTGATGATTTACATTCCTTCAGCAATCATTTATTGAATTCTTACTTGGGGTCAGTCGCAGTGCTGGTTTCTGGGTAATTCCTTCTCTGTATAAATGTCAGTCAGATGGAAATCAAAGATGCATGTCAGTTATGATTCAGTATCAAAAACTCTGTACTGAAATACTAGAGGATGCTGTGCTATGGTGCTTATTTGTGAATTCTGTTTCTCCTACTGGACTATAAGCATTTTGAGGAGGGAAATTGTGCTTACTCATTTTTCATTGCCAGCACTAAGAATAAAATGCCTTGCATGTAGTATATGTTGAGTATTCGATGTGAGCTGAAGATCTTTGTTTTCTATGCTTTGAATGTGGTTTCAAAGGAAGGCCTTCAAATAGGTTTTGAGGAACGATAGCATCAGTGGAACTGGGGCAAAGGCTCCCAAAGCCACTACAGGCATTTCTCTTTTCTAACACTTTGAGTTTTAATAATTTATACAGACAATAATTATAAAGCTAACATTTGTTGGGAGCACACAATATTCCAGGCAGTATTATAAATATTTTATATATATTAACCTATTGACTTTTTTAATGCTCACAAGTTCCATATGAGCTAAGTATTCTTATCATGTAATATGTTTCCACATTTGTGACTTTATAAATGTGGAAACAGAGTTCAATAACATACCCAAATTTTTGTAGCTAGTTAGCAGCAGAGCCAAGATTTAACCTTGGCAGTCTAGCCATTCCCTGATGTACCTTTCCCACTCCTTTGATGGTTTCTGCCTTAGGGCCAATGACACTGGTGCTAGATTTTTCTGGTGAATGCTATCAACAAGCGCCTTTCTCAATACATAGGTCAAAACTGACGATTAGCACACTTAAGATTATGTGAGCTCTCCCTCAAGATATTCTATCACAATTGTATCTTTAGGTTTCTATTAATAAATATTGGGGGTTATCAAAAATTTTTATATGTTTTCTTTAATTCTTCATCTTGAAGAAAGATTTATGATACAAGCGTTTCTATATTAATTGAATTAATATCAGTTTAGACAGGTGGCCGATACATTAAAGTTTATATATCTTTAAAATTTAACTTTTAGTAAATTGAATTTGGTTTATAAAAGTGAGTATATTTGATTTGTTACCTTAGAGAAATTTTCCACATTTTAATCCCATATTGTATTTTCACATGTTGTTTTATACTGCATCTCTTTTCATCTCAGTGTCATGACTTATTAAAGCTCAAAATACATTTTGGGCCCCGTGAGTGAAGGGATATGAGCTTGGGAGCTGTGATGATCTTACTGTGGTAAGCAGTGGGTTGCAAAACTTGTCTTTTTAGTTCTTTTATAGCCATATAAAAACCACAGTGAGATTATTGAGCAGTTGAAAATTGGAGGCTATAAAAAATTAAGCATGAAAATAGAGTTGCAGTAAAATAAAAACCTTCATTTTAAATATGTAATAATATTTAAATGAACAATTTTTAGGTTAGTCATAATACATAGCAAATAACTGAGCCCAATTTAGGGGAAAAAAGCTGGAAGAGCAATTTGGGTACTAAAGGACCATGGTTTTGATAAGCTCACATCTGATGCTACAATATAATTCATTAGGCCATGGAAGCAAAATTACAATGATATGGGTCTTATGCTAACATTTCCTGCCCAAAATGCTCTAAGTGTTATAGAAATTAGGAGCAATATTTGGATAGTGGCTTCTCTCTTGTTCTCTATTTTTTTCTGCTATCTTTCTTCTCTCATTTATGGAATTAAAACCTCCCTCCTAACCCTTAAAGGAGATATGTATGTCGTTTATTAAGGATAAAATAACAATTGTAATATTTAAGGGAAACAAAATAGCAAATAAGCATTGAAACGAATTCAAGGTAGCTTAGCTCTCAGCAAAATTGAGAAACTGGTGGTGTTGCTAGTAATAATTCTCACTGGGCTCTGTGTTCCCCTAGGCACCTGACACCTGTGTCCTGGCTCCTGAGATTCAAGGAAATCTCTTTACCCCATAGTCATTACACACACACACACACACTCTCACTCACACACACACACACACACACACACACACACACACACACATATATATATAGAGAGAGAGAGGCGCAACCAATTAGGTACCTTGCATCCAGCAAGGGAAAAAGATGTAGGCTTGGAGGCTAGGCCAGTCTCGCCTTTTCATGTTTTTCTGCCTGGTTATATTCACTGGCAGCTGATTAGATTGTGCCCACCAGATTAAGGGTGGATCTGCCTTCCCCAGCCCACTGACACATGCCATGTGTAAGCATTTCCTGGCACCCTTTCTTCCAAATGTTTATTTGTCCCTTACAGTCTTTGTCCTTATCAAGAGCTATTTGGAAAGTCTAATTTCTGTTCTATATTACTTGATGTTGTATTTTTTATATTATTTTACAATAATGTAAAGTGGAATTTAATTGAGTGCTTTAAGAGACAAAATATTAATCAAATAGTGAATTTAAAAGGAGACCCTACCTTTTAAGGTTCCTGAAGGAACATCTTTCTGCTACTTTCCTTTTCTTTGTGAAACTTTCTTTAAACTCATCACTGACAAATATTTAATTTAGTCTATTCTTTAGTAGTCATTTTACTAAAATTCGTGAAGAATGAAGATGCTTACCATACTGAGAATTTAAAATACAGGAAAATTGGATAGATATATACTTATCATGTTGAAAAAGGAATTTATACAATAAAATAAAAATAAATTCATCTGATAATCTAAAGATTCCCTATCAACACATCACTATAGATTTTACCTCATGCACGTACTAATGATAGATCAAACAGGAAAACAAAATGAAACAAGAACACCAGGAAAACAAAATGAAACAAGAACACTTTTAAGGGAGTTAAGGGAGTTAAGAAAGTAGGGATGGGCAGAGGGACAACATGAACTGTGATGAATTTGCAAAAAAGGACTTAGGCAAATACAGCAGAGGATGCTGTAGAGCTGAGATGACATTTTAGAGTTGTTCCAAGTTAAGGGGCTCACATATTTTATTCCCTCGTGAAACAATCACTAGAAGCATGCTATCCCCGGGATAAGGCCATAAACTTAGTTGAGGCAGGTCACTTTGGTTAAGGAAATTCATGGACAGAGACTCGACTGTGAGCTGTCAGCAGTCAGCTCTTCAAGCAGCTGGGGAATGAATTTCCCAGTCCGGAAGAAGAAATTAGCATTCATTATAGCCCACCACATATGAGAATAGCCTTTTCAGGAAGATGGTTGTTGTCATTTCCGGGGAAAACTAAGAGGAGTGGTAGAGAGGTGACCTACAGCCCTGCTGTCAGTGCTGATTTCACTGACAATCATCATATCCTTCCTCTACCACTTCTCCAAGATCTTCATCTTCAGAGGCCACTCTGTTTATCTAAGTGGCTTACTTGATGGCATGTTCAGACCAAGACCTTGAAGGTTCTAAGTCTGAGTCACCAGGCCTTTTTTTATGCTGTTGCTTTTACACCTGTCAATTTATCAAAATTGATCAAAGAAATGCTGAGAGACACTCAAGTGAATGAATCATTTAGGTATCATATATTTTTTTTTTCTGACTGCATTGTGAGTCAGAAACACTATCTCCTTAGAATACTAGAATCAATTACCTCTGTAAGAATTGTGAATTCTTTTCTCCTCCTGGTCTCTTGGCATAAGGAGATTAAAGATACTATGCAGTTAGTAATTGGTTAACATGACTAGATACTTTCTGTAATTTTCCCTGGTGGAAGCATATATCTCTAGGAACAGATACACATAAACCTGCAGAGCCTAGCGTTTTGGGGAGGAAAAGAACAAGTTATCCAAGTAGATCACTGGAAGTCATTATCAGCAGGATTGTTCCTACCTATGTCTGTCAGTTCTTGAACCTATGTGTCCAACTTATTGGTGATACAGCATTACGTAACAGTTTTTAATTTAGAATATATCCAGCATCCTAGAGGATGGCCTTTTATCCTAACAGCGCATCATCTCTAAGCTGGTGCTTCAGTTATGCCTCTGTTATTCTATTAATCCAATAGCTGTGGGAGTTGCAATACATAATAGAGTCAATAGTGGCCATATGCTCACTGGTACATCTTTTTTTTTCTGATAAAAATGTTACTTTGGTTCTCTGTAAGATTGTGGATCCAGAGTTCTAAAGCTCTTAAAGAGTGATGTTGCCTTAGGTCTTTCAGGTTGAAATTTATAAACTTGAAACATGTTGATTCCAGTCAAGATGAGTCATTGTTCCTTCCAGGGTAAAAGGGGTGCAGTGTAATAAAGTGGCCACCAAAAACGTGGTTGGTCCCCAAGAGATAATGGCATACTGAGTCTCTCTGATGTGATACTTTTATGTTTCCATTTGACTTTATCATCAGAGTGCTCAGACATTTTGACAAATATTATTTTCAGTGTGTCTGTGAGGGTGTTTCTGGATGAGATTAACTTTTTTTTATCTTTGAGACAAAGTCTCACTCTGTTGCCCAGACTGGAGGGCAGTGGTGCCATCTCAGCTCACTTCACCCTGCACCTCCCGGGTTCAAGTGATTCTCCTGCTTCAGCCTCCCAAGTAGCTGGGATTACAGAGGCCCAGCACCATACCTGGCTAATTTTTGTATCTTTAGTAGAGACGGGGTATTGCCCTGTTGCCCAGGCTGTTCTGGAACTCCTGACTTCAAGTGATCCTCCTGCCTCAGCCTCCCAAATTCCTGGAATTACCGGCGTGAGTCAAGATTAACTTTTGAATCTCTAAACTGAATAAAGTAGGTTGTCTTCCTTGGTATGAGTGGGCCTTATCTAATCAATTGAAGACCTAAATAGAAGACAAAGGCTGATTAGGAGGGAACTGCTGCTGCCTGACTGTTAAACTGAGAAATGGGTGATTTCCAGACTGCAACAAAATCATGGCTGCTTCTTCAGTCTTGAGCCTGTAGACATTCAGATTGGAATTTATATCACTGGTTCTCCTGATTCTCCAGCTCGCCAACTGGAGATCTTGGGATTTCTCAGCCTCCACAACTGCATGAGCCAATTTTTTGTATAATAAATCTTTATATGTATATATATGCACACTATACGCACATACACACACACATATACACATACATACATTCCATTTGTTGTTCCTGTTTCTCTGGATAACCCTGACTAATACAGTTTCTGAGCACTGGCCACTGAAAGATATGCTATTTGTCATTGGCAGTAACTGAATCAGCTTTAGTAAATGGGAGTGGCCTCCTCTTGGGTCCACTTATTACATCCTTTTATGTCATCATTGCTACTTGATTTATGTGTCCATTGTGCCAGACTTGAAGTCTGGCTGATGGCAACTTGTCAAGACATACTTTCTACTTGGGTTTTTAGTGTGAGATATATATATATATATATGTACTCTAGTGGGCATGAACAAAGGAAGCAATAATCTTCAGGCATTGTGCTTATGCCCACAGGACCCTCCGTGACTCATCTCCAATCCTCTTAATCCATTCTTTCTTGAGAGGGTGTTTGTATTATTTTATATATTACAAGGTTTTAAAATTCCTCTATTTTGAAAATTTGTGCTGTCAGTGGAGAATTTGAAGAATTTCCAAGGATTGAAAAGAACAATGAGTCAAACCTGAGCACTATGCTCAGTTATGGAAACAATTAAAATTGGTTTATTACTAGACATTGTTAAGGTGATTGCTATCTATAACCTCTGCTTTCTTTCATCCAAGGTTAGTACCTTCCACCCAATGACAAGGGCACAACATTTTAGTTTAATTCTTTCAGTCTTTTTCTTTTTAATTGTGGTTCATAAAAACCCCACATAAGATAAAATTTACCATCCTAATCATTTTTAGTGTACATCAGTAGTGTTAGGTGTACTCACATTGGTGTACAACAGATCTCCAAAACTTTTTCATCTTACAATGAAAAAATTTAATCTTGCTTCCACTCTATGTGTGTACCACATTTTGTTTATTTATACATCTATCAAAGGACATTGATTTTGCTTCCCTTTCTTGGCTATTGAGATTAATGCTGCTATGAACATGAGTGTTCAAATATCTCTTGTTCCTGCCTTTAATTATATTAGAGATATATCCAGAAGAGAGATTGCTTGATCATATAGTAGTGTCATTTTTAATTTTGGGGGGAACTACTATACTCTTTTCCATTGCAGTTGCTTCATTTTATAATCGACTAAAAGTTTGAAAGTATTACAATTTCTCCACATACTTTCCAATACTTTTTGTTTTCTGCTCTGCTTTTTTATTTGTTTGTTCATTTGTCTGTTTGTATTGATAGTAATTGTTACGGACAGAAATGTACCCCGCAAAATTTATATATTGAACCTCTAAACCCTAGTACTTTCAGAGTGTGACTATATTGAGACACAAGGCCTTTAAAGAGGTGATGAAGCCAACATGAGGCTGTTAAGGTAGGCCGCAATTCAGTCTGACTTATATCCTTATTAGACCAGAAAATTTGGACACAAACTGAAAGACCAGGCATGTGCACATATAGGGATAAAAATGGGAAGACACGGAGAGCAGATGGCCATCAAGGTAACATGGTTTGGCTGTGTCCCTACCCAAAATCTCATCTTAAATTATAGTCCCCATAATCCCCACATGTCAAGGACTGGATCACGTGAGGTAATTGGATCATGGGTGCAGTTTCCCTCATGCTGTTCTCGTAATAATAAGTGAGTCTCATGAGATCTGATGGTTTTATAAGCTTCTGAAATTTCCCCTGCTTGCACTCACCTGTCCTGCTGCCCTGTGAGGAAGGTGCCTACTTCTCCTTTGCCTTCCACCATGATTGTAAGTTTCCTGAGACCTCCTCAGCAATGGAGAGTTGCAAGCCAATTAAATTTCTTTTCTTTATAAATTACCCAGTCTTAGATATTTCTTCATAACAGTACGAGAAAGGACTAATGCACAAGGAGAACAGTATGGGGAGAAATGAAATATGCTGACACCTTCATCTTGAACTTCTAAGCCTATAGAACTTTGAAAAAATAACTCTGTTGTTTCAGCCGTCCAGTCTGTGGTATTTGTTATGGCTTCCCTAGCAAACTTAATACAGTAGCCATCCTCATGGGTATAGGTGATATCTCATTGTGGTTTTGGTTTGCATTTAACTAATGATTAATGATACTGAGCATCTTCTAATATGTCTGTTGGCCATTTGGATATTATCTATGGAGAAATTTCTGTGCAAGTCCTTTTCCCATTTTATAACCAGGTTAATTGTTGTTGTTGTTGTTGAGCTGTAAAGAGGTATTTTTTGATATATTCTAGATACTAACCCTTTATCAGATATGTAATGTACAATTTTTTTTCTTCTATTCAGAAGTTCATTATATTTTATATTTTCTTCTTCCAAGCCCCTAAACGGCCCTATACAAATAGGATATTCATCCAAATTACTAAATAAAAGTGTTAGAGAAGTATTCCAACTGCAGAATATAGGCCTTTAGGCTGCAAAGTGACCTGCCTTTTTTCAGGTGATGGTATTGGTGAGATAGAATCCTTTATTGTTTATTTTGAATGGGGATATCCTGGCATTCTCAAGAATGCTAAATTTTAAAATCTTTATTTAAATAATGAATCTCTGAATCATCATAGGGTTTAACAAAGTACCTCTGAGTTCCAAATAAAATGAAAATAATATTTTTATGAACTTTTGTTTTAAGTTCAGGGGTTCAAGTGCAGGTTTTTCATATATGTAAACTTATGCCATGGGGGTGAATTGTACAGATTGTTTCATCACTCAAGTATTACGCCTACTACCCATTAGTTGTTTTTCCTGAGCCTCTCCCTCCACCACCATTCACTGTCTGAAAGACAACAGTGTGTGTTATTCCTCTCTTTGTGTCCATGTGTTCTCATCAATTAGCTCCCACTTGTAAATGAGGATATGTGGTATTTGCTTTTCTGTTTGTTTTAGTTTGCTAATGATAATGATCTCCAGCTCCATCCATGTCCCTGTAAAGGACATGATATTCTGCTTTATGGCTACATAGTATTCCTTGGTGTATATGTACCACATTTTCTTAATGCAGGCTATCATTGATGGGCATTTAGATTGATTCCATGTCTTTGCTCTTGTGAATAGTGCTGCAATAAACATACAAATACATATATCTTTATAACAGAATGATTTTATATTCCTTTGGGTATATACCCAGAAATTGAATTGCTGGGTCAAATGATATTTTTGTCTCTAGGTTTTTTGCAAATTGTCACACTGTCTTCCACAATGGCCAATCTTCTTTGCATGCACAACAACAGTGTATAAATGCCGTACAACTTCGTCAGCATCTGTTGTTTTTTGATTTCTTAACAGGAGCTATTCTGATTGGTGTTAGATGGTATCTCATTGTAATTTTGATTTGCATTTCTCTAATGGTGATGTTGGGCTTTTTTTTTTTCATATGATTTTTGGCCACGTGTATGTCTTCTTTTTGAAAAGTGTCTGTTCGGGCCGGGCGCGGTGGCTCAAGCCTGTAATCCCAGCACTTTGGGAGGCCGAGACGGGCGGATCACGAGGTCAGGAGATCGAGACCATCCTGGCGAACACGGTGAAACCCCATCTCTACTAAAAAATACAAAAAAAACTAGCCGGGCGAGGTGGCGGGCGCCTGTAGTCCCAGCTACTCGGGAGGCTGAGGCAGGAGAATGGCATAAACCCGGGAGGCGGAGCTTGCAGTGAGCTGAGATCCGGCCACTGTACTCCAGCCTGGGCGACAGAGCCAGACTCCATCTCAAAAAAAAAAAAAAAAAAGAAAAGTGTCTGTTCGTGTCCTTTGTCCACTTTCTGATGGGATTGTTTGCTTTTGTCTTGTAAATTTAAGTTTCACATAGAAGCTGGAGGTTAGAACTCTCAACTGCATATTTTGCAGAACATTTTTCCCGTTCTGTAGGTTGTCTGTTTACTCTGTTGATAGTTTCTTTTGCTGTGCAGAAGCTCTTTAGTTTAATTAGATCCCATTTGTCATTTTTTGCTTTTGTTGCAATTTCTTTTGGCTTCTTCAGCATGAAATCTTTGTCTGTGCCTAAGTTTTGAATGAAATTACTTAGGTTGTCTTCCAGGGTTTTTATAGTTTTGTGTTTTATGTTTAAATGTTTAAGCCATCTTGAGTTAATGTTTGCATATGGAGTAAAGAAGGGGTTCAGTTTCAGTCTTCTGCTTATGGCTAGCCAGTTATGCCAGCATCATTTATTGAATAGAGAATCATTTCTCCATTGTTTCTTTTTGCCAGGTTTGTTGAAGATCAGATAGTTGTAGATGTTCAGTCTTATTTCTGCATCCTCTATTCTGTTTCATTCGTCTATGTGTTTGTTCTTGTACTAGCACCACACCTTGCTGTTTTGATTACTGTACCCCTGTAGTATAATTTGAAGTCAAGTAGTATGATGCTTCCAGCTTTCTTCTTTTTGTTTACAATTGCCTTAGCTATTAGTGTTCTTTTAAGGTTCCATATGAATTTTAAAATAGCTTTTTCTAGTTCTGTGAAGAATACCAATGGTAGGTTAATGAGAATTGCATTGAATATATACATTGCTTTGGGAAGTATGGACATTTTAATGATAGTGATCTTTTCTATCCATGATCATGAAATGTTTTTCCATTTGTTGGTTTCATCTCTGATTTATTTGAGCAGTGGTTTGTAGTTTTACTTGTGGAGATCTTTCATCTCCCTAGTTAGCTGTATTCCTAGGTTTTTTATTCCTTTTATGGCAAAGATAAAAAAAGACAAAGAAGAGCATTATATAATGGTAAATAATTCAATTCAACATGAAGAGCTAACTATCCTAAATATATATGTGCCTAACACAGGAGCACCCAGATTCATAAAGCAAGTTCAGTTCTTGGAGACCTTCAAAGAGACTCAAACTCCCACATAATAGTAAAAGACTTTAACACCCCAGATTATCAAGATAGAAAGCTAACAAAGATATTCAGGACCTGAACTCAACACTAGATCAAATGGACCTAATAGTTATCTACAGACCCCAAAACAATAGAATATGTAGTCTTCTCATTGCTGCATGGCACTTCCTCTAAAATCAATCACATAATTGAAAGTAAAATACTTCTTAGCAAATGCAAAAGAACTGAAGTCATAGAAAATGGTCTCTCAGACCACAGCTAAATCAAATTAGACCAAGACTAAGAAATTCACTCAAAACCATACAATTACATAGAACTCCAGTAATTTTCTCCTGAATGACTTTTGGGGAAATAATGACATTAAGATAGGAATCAAGAAGTTATTTGCAACTAATAAGCAAAAAGCTCAACATACCAGAATCTCTGAGACACAGCTAAGGCAGTGTTAAGAGAGAAATGTATAGGACTAAATACCTACATCAAAAAATTAGAAAGATCTTAAGTTAAAAACCTAACATTGCAAAAGGAAGTACTACAAAACTGAGAGCAAACACAACCCAAAGGTAGCAGAAGACAAGAAATAACCAAAATCAGAGCTGAACTGAAGAACATTGAGACACAAAAGACTATTTGAAAAATCGTTAATCCAAGGGCTGTGTTTTTGGAAAAAAAAATAATTAAAAAGACAGCTAGATAGACTAATAAAGAATAAAAAAAGCGAAGATTCAAAAAAAAAACACAATTAAAAATGATGAGGGGGATATTACCACTGACACCACAGAAATACAAGCAATCATTAGGGAATATTATAAACAACTCCACGCACATAAACTAGAAAATCTAGAAAGAAATGGATAAAGTCTTGGATACATACAGAAAGAAATTAAACACTGGACAGACCAATAAAGAGTTCTGAAATTGAGACAGTTTTAAAAAGCCTACTGTATTAGTCCATACACTGTTATGAAGAAAAACCTGAGACTAGGTCATTTGTAAAGGAAAGAGGCTTAATTGACTCACAGTTTCTTTTTCTTTTTTCTTTTTTTTTTTTTTTTTTTTTTTGTGATGGAGTCTTGCTCTGTCGCCCAGGTCGGAGTGCAGTGGCCGGATATCAGCTCACTGCAAGCTCCGCCTCCTGGGTTTAGGCCATTCTCTTGCCTCAGCCGCCCGAGTAGCTGGGACTACAGGCGCCTGACATCTCGCCCAGCTAGTTTTTTGTATTTTTTAGTAGAGATGGGGTTTCACCATGTTAGCTAGGATGTTCTCGATCTACTGACCTTGTGATCCGCCCGTCTTGGCCTCCCAAAGTGCTGGGATTACAGGCTTGAGCCACCGCGCCCGGTGGACTCACAGTTTTGCATGGCTGGTGAGGCCTCAGGAAACTTACAATCATGGTGAAAAGGAAAGCAAACACTTCCTTCTTCACATGCAGGCAGCAAGAAGTGCAGAGCAAAGTTAGGGGAAGCCCCTTATAAAAACATCAGCTCTTGGGAGAACGAAGTCACTATCACAAGAACAGCATGGAGGTAACTGGCCCCATGATTTAATTACTTCACACTGGTTCCCTCTTACAAATGTGAGGATTATAGGAACTACAGTTCAAGATCAGTTTTGGGTGGGGACACAACCAAACTATATCATTCCACCCCACCCTCTCCCAAATATCACATCCTCACAACTCAAAACACAATAATGCCCTTCCAACAGTCCCCCAAAGTGTTAACTCATTCCAGCATTAACTCAAAAGTGCAAGTCCAAAGTCCCATCTAAGACAAGGCAAGTCCCTTCCACCTGTGAGCCTGTAAAATAAAAAACAAGTTAGTTACTTCCTAGATACAATGGAGGTACAGGTATTGGGTAAATGCACCTGTACCAAAAGGGAGAAATTGACCAAAATGAAGGGGCTGCATGCCCAATGCAAGTCTGAAATCCAATAGGGCAGTTACTAAACCTTAAAGTTCCAAATAATCTCCTTTGACTCCATGTCTCTAATTCAGATCCCACTGATGCAAGAGATGGGCTCCCACAGCCTTGGCCAGCTCCACCCCTATGGCTTTCCAGGGTACAGCCCCTCCTGGCTGCTTTCACAGGCTGGCATTTAGTGTTCCCTGATTTTTCCAGGTGCACAGTGCAAGCTATCAATGGATCTATCATTCTGGGGTCTGAAGGATGGTGGCCTTCTTATCATATCTCCACTAGGCAGTGCCCCAGTGGGGACTCTGTGTGCGGCTTCAACCCCCATTTCCCTTCATTACTGCCCTAGCAGAGGTTCTCCCTGAAGATTCTGCCCCTACAGCAAACTTATGCCTGGACATCCAGGCATTTCCATAAATCCTCTGAAATCTAGGCAGAGGTTCCAAAAACTCAATTCTTGACTTCTATGTACCCACAGGCTCAACACCATGTGGAAGCTGCCAAGGCTTGGGACCCTCTGAATCCATTCCCTGAGTTGTAACTTGGCCCCGTTTAGCCATGGCTGGAGTGGCTGAGATGCACCAAGTCCCTAGGCTACATGCAGAAGGAAGCCCTGGACTTGGCCCAATAAACCATTTTTTTTCCACCTAGGCCTCCCAGCTTGTGATGGAAGGGACTGCTGTGAAGGTCTCTGACATGCTCTGGAGACATTTTCCCCATTGTCTTGGTGATTAACATTCCCTCCTTGTACTTATGCAAATTTCTGCAGCAGACTTGAATTTCTCCCCAGGAAAATGATTTTTCTGTGGCATCATCTGGCTGCGATTTTCTCAAACTCTTATGCTCTGCTTTTACTTGAATGCTTTTCCACTTAGAAATTTCTAAGACTCTAAATCATCTCTCTCAAGTTCAAAGTTCCACAGATCTCTAGAGTAGGGGCAAAATTCTGCCAGTCTGTTTGCTGAAGCATAACAAGAATCACCTTTGCTCCAGTTCCCAACAAGTTCCTCATCTCCATCTGAGACCCTCAGCCTGGACTTTGTTTTCCATATCACCATCAACATTTTGGTCAAGACCATTCAAGTCTCTAGGGAGTTCCAGACTTTCCCACATCTTCCTGTCTTCTGAGTCCTCCAAGTCTTTAGGAAGTTCTAAAATTTCTCACATTTTCCTATCTTCTTCTGAGCCCTCCAAACTGTTCCAACCTCTACCTGTTAACCAACCAAAGTCACTTCCACATTTTCACCTATCCTTATAGCAACACCCCACCCTGCTCTACGAGTACCAATTACTATATTAGTCTGTTCTCATACTGCTATGAAGAAATACCCAAGACTGGAGAATTTGTATTTTAAAAAAAGAGGATTAATTGACTGAAAGTTCAGCATGACCTAGGAGGCCTCAGGAAACTTACAATCATGGCAGAAGGGGAAACAAACATGTCCTTCTTCACATGGTGGCAGCAAGGAGAATTGCAGACAGAATATGGGGAAAGCCCCTTATAAAATCTTCAGATCTTGTGAGAACTCACTCACTATTTTGAGAACAGAATGGAGGTAACTGGCCCCATGATTCAATTACCTCCCACTGGCTCCTTCCCAGGAAATGTAGGGATTATGATAATTACAATTCAAGATAACATTTGGGTGGGGATACATCCAAACCATATCACCTGCTAACCAAAAAGGCCCAGATCTAGACAGATTCACAGTTGAATTTTACCAGATGTACAAAGAAGAGCTGGTAACTTCCCTTCTCAACGTATTTCAAAAAATTGAAAAGAAGAGACTCCTCCCTAGCTCATTGTATAAGGCAAGTATCCTGATACCAAAACCTGGCAGACACACACACAAAAGAAAACTTCAGGCCAATATCCTTGATGAACATCAGTGAAAAATCCCTCAACAAAACACTGGCAAATCTAATCTAGTGGCACATCTCAAAGCTTATCCATCACAAACAAGTAGACTTCACCTCTGGGATCCAAGGTGGGTTCAATATATGTAATCAATAGATGTGATTCATCTCACAAACAGAACTAAAGACAAAAACAAACAAACAAAAAAACACATAATTACCTCAATAGATGCAGAAAAGGCTGTTGATAAAATTCAATATCCCTTCTCATTAAAAACTCTCGATAAACTAGATATTGAAGGAACAAACCTCAAAATAATGAGAGCTATATATGACAGCCAATGTCATATTAAATGGGCAAAAACTGGAATAATTATTCTTGAAAACCAGCAAAAGAAAAGGGTGCCCTGTCTCACCACTTCTATTCATTATAGTATTGGAAATTCTGGCCAGGGCAATAGGTAAGAGAAAGAAATAAAGTCATTCAGCTAGGAAGCGAGTAAGTCAAACTATTTGTGATTGCAAATGACATGATCTTATATCTAGAAAACGCCATCCTTTCAGCCTAAAAGCTACCTAAACTGATAAGCAACTTCAGCAAAGTCTCAGGATACAAACGTATGCAAAAATCACTAGCATTCCTATACAACAGAAACAGTGAAGCAGAGAGCCAAATCATGAACAAACTCTCATTCACAATTGCCCCAAAAATAATATTTATGATTTTTAAGATGTGGGCACTTAGTATTACAATTACAGAACATCAAATATGAAAAGGTAATATTAAATGCTTGTAGTGAATAGAGATACATTGCTTATGGGATATGTGACATCAGAGAAAACATCAGAGACTTGTTAAAGGCAGCAAGACAGATTTTATTCAGTTTATTTAAGTTTGGGAGACTGACTCCAGTATAAACAGCTCAAATTCAACTAAGACAAAGATGGCTGAAGATTTTTTTGTCAACTTTTATTTAAAATTTAGGTAGTACATGTACAGATTTGTAACAAGAGTATATTTGTTACAAGGGTAATGGTGATGTTTGGAGTATGATTGAATCCACCACCCAGGTAGTGAGCATAGTATCCAATAGGTAGTTTATCAACCCTTCCTCTCTTCTCTTGTCTCCTCTCCTCTTTTGTAGTCCCCAGTGTCCATTGTTCCCCTCTTTGTATCCATGCATACCCAGTGTTTAGCTTCCAGTTATAAGTGAGAACATGCAACATTTATTTTTCCATTTCTGCATTAATTCACTTAGGATAATGGCCTCCAGCTGCATCCATGTTACTGAAAAAGACATGATTTCTTTATTTTTTGTGGCTTTGTGATATTACATCGTGTGTATGTTCTGCATTTTCTTTATCTAATTCATCTTTGATGAGCACCTAGGTTGATTCCATGGCTTTGATATTGTAAAATAGTGCAGCGATAAACATACAAGGGCATGTTTCTTTTACTTATTTTCCTTTGGATATATGGCCAGTGGTGGGATTGCTGGGTTAAATGATAGTTCTTTTAGTTCTTTGAGAAATCTCTGAGCTGCTGTCTACAATGGCTGAACTAATTTACATCCCTACTTGAAGTTTTTCAAGAGAAAAAAGAAACAAAAGAGACAATGGGAAGGTAAAAAAGGAAGAACAAAACAGACTGGGGGATCTGGAGAAATCAGGAATACAAGAAGGGGTCAAATGGATAATTACTAAAAATGTTTTGACAAAGCAGGTAAGGACAATTGACAATTTGCAGTTTCGCAGCATTGCATTTTATTGAGCAAGGTTTCAGCACAGGACTAGAGTCACCTTTAGGAGAATGACCTAGTACAGGTGGAAACCAGTGTAAAGTTTGGTCAAATCTGTTAGCACAGTGTTCAAAAAAAGTCCCTGATGCCATGTGTGAGTTCAGGTTTACACTGATAATTGACTGACAGCAGAATTTTTATCAACAATAAATACCTTAAAATTAAGGAGTAATATCATCCACAATGTCCAATAGATATTTTTTTAAAACCTAGCTAGACATGCAAAAGAAAATTTAATGACTAGGAACGGACCTAAAAAGTACTCAGATGTTTCATTATATAATCTGATGAAGGAATTATTTGGAAACGATATTAAGGCACCTATATATTATACCTGAAAGTATATTAAAAATAAGATAGAAGAATGAATTTGAAAAAAGCATCAGATTAAAACAAAGATAGGAAAAATTAGAATTTCAGATGGATATTATATGGAAAAATATTTGGAGAAATATTGTTTGAATAATTTCAAATTTGATTAAAAACATTAGCACCAGCATTTAGGAAGTTCAGCAAACACTAAGCAGGATAAATCAAGAAAACCATATCTAGGTAGAGTAGTCATAATAGTCCTAAAACAAGAATAAAGAAAAGTATATTAAAAGATACAGATAAAAAACACATTACACACAGGAGAATGTGTATAGAAACAAGGAGCTGGGAAGACAAATAAATGATATAATTGAAGTGTAAAAGAAAATACTTTCAACCTAATATTCTTTAGCCACCAAAAATATATTTTAAAAATTAAGGCAAGATGAAGACAACACCAAATTACTGAAATTTGAGATAATTATATCACCATAATCTATAGGAACTGCATGCCAGATTTTGCAAATGCTAATGCAAAGTTTTTCAGGAAGAAGGAAATTATATCAATGGTGATTTGCATCAATAGTAAAGAAATAAGAATAAAACAAGTATCAACATTTGAATATATAAATACATATTAGCTTTTATATTATTCAATTACTTAAATTTCCATAAGCCTTGTAAAGCAAAAATTATCATATGATATTGTGAGTTTACAAATATTTTGAATTAAAACAAAGGAAATAATAGTACAAGCAAAGAGAGTATGCAAGTAGAATTACATGGTTTTAAGTTTCTTAAATGTGAAATGGGTTGTATTAATTCAAGATGGAATGTGATAATTACGAATGCACATTTTAATCCCTTTAACAACACGACCACCATCGAGAGTTACAGATAAAAAGCCAATAGAAGAGACAGTGGAATATTAAAAGTTTCTCATTTCCTAAATGAGGTTAAGATGCTAGATTTAAACCTAGACCATCAGAAATTACATTAAAATGAACAAAAACATACTAATTAAGAAACTGAGACTGTCAAAATGGAAAGAGTGGAGAGGTGTCATTTCAAAATGATAAAAGGGTTAATCCCTAAAATGTGCATGCACTTAATTACAAAGTTATAAAAAATGTATAAAGCAGTGATTGACATAACTAAATGAGAAATTAAAAAACACAGGCAGAATTAGAGATTTAGATATTCTTCTCTCAGTAATGATATTACAAGTAGACAAAATATGAATAAGAAAATATGTTAGTTTTCTATTGTTGCTGTAAAAAATTACCACAAACTTAGTGGCTTAAAAAACACAGGTTTATTACTTGTCAACTCTGACAGTCAGAAGTCCAAAGTAAGCCTTATGGAAGACAAAATCAAAGTGTGAGAAGAACGGCAGTCCTTTTGAAGAAACCAACAGAGCATTCATTCATTGTCTTTTCTAGGTTCTAGAGGTTGTCAGCATTTCTGGGCTCACAGCCACATCACTCCAACTACCATTACATATCTATTGTAATATCACCTTCTCTGACTTTCCTACCTCCTTCTTGTGAACCCTTCTAATTGCCTACCTGGATAATCTAGAATAATCAACAGCCTTAACTTAATCACACCTGCAAAATCGCTTTGCCACATAAATTAACATATTCACAGGTTCTGGGGATCAGGACATGGAAATCTTTCGGGCATCATTATTTATCTGACTAAATATACAGTATAGTTTAATACTGTTTTCAATGAATATGCAAATAGATATTTATAGAAAATTGTATTTTGCAGCTTCAAAACATATATTATTTCAGTGTTCATGGAACATTTATCAAGATAGACCATATTCTAGGCCACAAAATAAGTCTTCATAAGTATCAAAGGTTTGAAATTATTTAGAATATGTTTTCTAACTACAAGTAAAATGATTAGAAATATATAAAAACAATGCATTTAGAAAATTCTCAAATATTTCAAAATTAAGCTACTCACTTCTAAATAACTCATAAGTAAATGGAGAAAACACAAAGGCAATTAGAAAATATTTCACCAGAATGATAATGAAAAGACAAAATACAAAATGCATGAAACACAGCCAAAGTAAGCTTTACAGAGAATATAAAAGCTTCACCTACAATGAAGAAGATCTAAAACTAATGTTCTAAATGTCTAACTTAGTAACCATAGAAAGTAAAGAGCAAATAAAACCCCAAAGTAAAGACAATAAAAAATATATTAGAATAAAAATTAAAGAGAAAATAAATCAGAAAATTAACAGTCAAAAATGGATTCTTTGAAAAGAGTAATGAAATCAGAAACTCCCAATAGACCAATTTTTTAAAAGAGAAAATGCAAATTAACAATATCAGGAATAATAAAATGGCCATCATTATGGATTCCATACTTATTAAAAGGAAAACAGGAAACATTAGTGTCTTAGTCCATAAAGCTAAGCCCATTCCTTTTATAACAAAATGACAGAGACTAGCTTCTTGTTAAACAACATAAATTTATTTCTCCAGTTCTGAGAAGTTGGACATTCCAAGATCAAAGTGCTGGTAGATTAGCTCTTGGAAGTCACCCACTTTCTAGTTCATGGATGGCTTTCTTTTTGCTCTGTCCTCATATGGTAGAAGAGGCAATCAAGTTCTTTTTGGCCTCCCTTAAAAGGGCAATAATGCCATTCATGAGAGGTCTTCTTTCATGACCTAATCACCTGACAAAGGCCTTCTCTCCTAGTACCATTACATTGGGAGCGAGAATTTCAACATAGGAATTTTGAGGGATCACAAAAAATAAGACCATTACTATTAGGAAATTCTTTATGTAAAAATTTCTACAATTTAGATAAAGTGGACAAATATCTTGAAATTACAACCTACAAAAATTAATAAAGAGAAAATAGAAAATGTCAATAGTCCTTACGTGCATTAAAAATAAATTTGTAATTTAAAACCATTTCAAGAAGAATATTCCAAGACCAGAAGGATTAAATGATAAATGATATCAAATGCTTAAGGAATATACTGGCAATAAAGGTGAAAGAAATCTTCTCAATTGGCTTTATGAAGTCAGTAAAACCTGATAAAATAATCTGACAAAGATATTATCAGAAATAAAAATTATTGTCCAATATTGTTTGTGACATAAAAGAAAAATCCTCAATGAAATATCAGCAAATAAGAATGCATCTATTATATGTAGAAATGATAATAGATTACTAGAGAGTGTGATTTATCCCTAAGATGTAAGGTTATTTCAACATCTGAAAATCATTCAACAATATTAGGAGAATAAAGAAGAAAACCCACAGGATCATCTCAATAGGTACAGAAAAGGAATTTGACAAAATTCAACAAGAATTTACAATAAAAATTCTTAGCAAATTCAGAAGAGAAATTCTCAAATTCAATGATGATTGTCTATTAAAATCATCTACAACTAACTTACAAACAATAGTGAGACAATGAACATGTTTTTCTTGAGACCAGAAAAAAGTCAAGAATGTATACTTTTATGACTTCTATTCAAGACTGCAGTGGAATTTCCAGCTAGACAATATGGCATCAGGAAGAAACAAAAGTCAGAAATTTTACAAAAGGCTGTGTAAAAATCTACTTGTTCACATATTCAACTCTATATAATTTTTGAAGCAAAGCCACACTCCGTAGTGTAGAAGGGTGCCATCGATGTAGGCAACCAAAGGAGATGCAGTTTAAGTTGGAAAATAATGGAAAAAGAGTCTATTGAATTGCTGGTTATTATAGAAACACAAATTACCAAATACATACAAACATACACAATTTAAATAATCCTAAATATTTACAAAAATAAAAATCACTAGAACTAATAAGTCAATTTATCAATGTTTCATTATAAAATATCTGTATTTTAAAACAATAGCATTTTGTTTTTACTAAAGGAAAAAATAGGTAACAAAAATGAACTCTTTGCAATAGCATTAAAATTTATGAAATACTTAGGAACATAATATATAAAAAAGTATATATAGAAATCTATAAAGCAGAAAGAAATTTAAAATAACCTATATAAGTGGAGAGACCAGTTCATTATTTGGAAGATTCAATGTTAACAAGAAGTCCATTCTTCCAATTCAGTCTTTAGATTTAATGCCTTCCTCATCAAGTTCAAGGAGGGTTTTTTACAGTAATTTGTTAGTGAAGCCACAATTTACATAATAAAACAGAGGACTTATAGTTGCAAAATAATCTTAAAGCAGAAAGGCAAAATTGGAAGACATTCTATCTAATTTCAACTGTTACCATAAAACTATAGAAATCAAGACAGTGTAGTATTGCGGTAAAAAATGGCACATTGACTAATGAAAGAGAACGAATCCAGAAATGGACCCACATATATACAATGTATTTTGGATGATGGCACTAGGATATTCAATGAGAAAAGTATAGTGATTTCAACAAGTGTTAATGGAACAACTGGATATCATTATGAAAAAAACATTCAAACTTAATCTCTACCTCACACCATATTAAAATTATTACTTTGAAATAATATATAAAAATAGCTTCCTAATGCAAAGACACTGAGACAAGAATGAGTTTTACATGTTTGAAATGCAGGAGAAGCCCAGTCTGATTCAAGGGTAAAGAGTACAGAGAGAGTAGATTATGTAGAATAGGCAAGGAAGGACCAGGTCATGTAAGGTTTTATGATACACACTCAGAAGATTCATTTTGTTACATGTATAATTGGTAGCCACAAGTATGATTTTAGCAGGGAAGTCATGTGATCTGGTTTATGTTTTACAGAGCTCACTCTTGCTGTGTGGAAGGTGGACTGCAAAGGAACATAAATAGGGGCAGGGAGACCAACGAGAAGGTTATCAGATGCCCTGAAGAGAGAGAATGGCATTTGGATTGGGATTTTGATAATGAAAATGGGTAGAAGTGGTTAGGTCAATGATATATGCTGATGGAAAAGTTTTTTAAAAAGTTGACAGTGGATTAGAAATGGGACATATAAAATGAGAAATATCAGAACTGATTCATAAAGGAAAATATCAGAGGAAAGCTGATTTGTTGGGGACATCTGATCATTCATTTCATTTTGGCTATAGAATAGGTGTAATTACCTGTAGGCATTTAAGCCTAGGGTCAAGTGAGAGTACTGATCTGGAAATATACAATCACGAATGATGAGTGCCTAAACTTATCTGAAATTTAAGACAGGAACATTGGAGATGGAAAAACAATAAATAAAGCTAGGAAGAAATAAATAATTAGGATAAAAACTGACTAAGGCTCAAGAATATAGTATTTTAAAAAATGGAATCGCCTTTTTTTTTTCAAATTTGCATAGAAGTTGATTGAATAAATCCGTGGTTTCAGAAAGATACAGAACACTTTAATTAACTTCAGAAACAGATATTCAAATGTTATGGGGGTGTAGGTGCTGATGAAGAGACATTTTGGCAAGCAATTTGGAGCAGAGCAGCAAAACAAATTTAAGAGAATCTTTTCTGTTGAATGAAGAATGTTAACATTTGTTTCATATGAAATATAACTTCAATAATTGTTTTAGAGTCTTGACATAATCAAAAGAGTGATTAGGGAAAATATATTAGGTGACTATATATATGGTGGATGGAGGAACTGATGTGGAATCAGAAGTGGAAGTATAAATCAAATAGTTATTATGAAAGAAGGGATACTAGAACAAGGTACTTAAATTGTCTGAAAGAAAATAATCATAGAAGGCTTTGACTTCTTGAGAGACTAGAGATTTTTGAAATAACATATATAGGAAAATAAGTTAAATAACGCTCAGATATGTTTTATTTCTCATGAAAGAAGATGCAAGTGGTCATGTGCAACAAGGACTAGGAAATGCTGCACTGAATCTAAAGAAAAAGATGAGGAATTGGAATGCAGAGATTAAAAGTCAATTCATAGAATTGATCACTTGAGCCATATAAGTAAAGAAAATTGCCCAGTTTAAAGAAAATAAACTACAGAATATTGAAAACCACTCATTGTGGAGTGTGAGTAACTAGAAAAGTCAATAATAAAGTCAGAGATGCAGCAACAGCATCACAGTAAGAGAAACATTTTAGCTTCTTAGGTAATACTTCATGTACCAGTTCCGTGACCCTGAAAAAATATTAACTTTCCTACATTTTACAAGAACTAATAACAACTTCATATGGCTAAAAATTACATTAGATATACTTAGAAAGCACCAAGTACAATTCCTAGTAAAAAGCAAGCACTGAATACTTAAATATAATAACAAAAATGTAAATTTAAGTTATAACAACAAAAGTTGTCAGAATATTTAGTCATAGATTTATAATGGTTAACACTTAACTATATTTGAGGTGGATAGTGTCTAATGATGGCCACTATCAACTCCTTCCCTCATAGTATGATATGCCACCAATTAAAGACCAAAGATGTGATCTTCTCTCCCTCCTCTTAAATTTAGCCGATCTTAAATACTTGATTAAATATTAACAAGTGGCAAAAGTGACCAGTACTCTGAGATTTCTCAGGCTAGATCATAAGAATACTTGTACGTTCTACATGAATCTCTTGGAAACTTACTTTTAGGTCACTTCATCTGAGGACCTAAATGCCATGTTTTGAGAGTTATACCTACGTAGGGAGATTAAATACAGATACAATGCTTAGCCTCAACAGCTGCAGCAACAAGCAGCCATACAGTAAGCAATTTTTAACAATCAGTCAATTCTTCAGACATCTTCAGTCCCATCTTCCTTCTGAACTACACCTGCATGAAGAACTCAGTGACAATCACCTTGCCAGTCTTACCACAAGGAACTGAGAGGTAATCATTTATATTGTCTTAAGCTACTAAAACTCGGAATGATTTTTTCCACAGCAAAATGGTAACTGATTAAGTGTTAACACTCATAGCAGAAAGCAAAAACCAAACCAAAACAAAAAAAACTCCACATCGCTAATCAGTTTCAGTGCATATCACAAAAATTCCCCTCATTCTTAGGCTTCGGGAGATTTTCCTGCTTTCAAATTTTCCTTTCCTTGGATACTTCTAAGCTCATAATTTCCACATTGCTATTCTGTTGAAGATTTCTTGTTCTTCTCTGCTTTACCAAAATCTGTACTTCTTACTTTTTTTCCCCCAAGCAGCACATTATATACAAGATAATGTCTCATAAATGAAGATAAAATGAAATACTTAAAAGGAAATAAAAAGTATGTTTCTGGTTTTGTATTACCATGCTAAATTTCAGTTAGAAAAAGGTATATCACAACTAAATGTGACACACATATTTATTTTATATAGTTTGTTATATATTAAGTTCTGATTAGGAACATAAGTTCTATTATCTTATTGTTTCTACAGTAAAATATATTTCAACCTAAAGAACTTGACTCACCTTAAATCATTAAAATAAAAACATTTTATAGCTCTAAACAACTGCATAAAAACCTGTTTTATTATTTTATTTAAAGTTCTATCTCCACAACACTACCCTCATAATTTTAGAACCTTTGAAACATTCATTTTAATCTTTGGCTGCATTGATAACTTTTTTAAGTTAATGTAATCATATGCTTTCAAAAATATTTAAGTATTGATTATTAAGATAACTTGAAAGTACGATTCTATGTAATATGAGACAACTTTTGTTGAAAAAATATTTTTATCTATTTTCAAAAATGTAGAAAGCCCTTTTAAAAGCAGGATCACTAAAGTATGTTTACATTTATTTAATGACAACATTCTGATCAGCTTGTTTTTTTTTTTTTTTTTCCTTTTTTATACTCCTTTAATTTTTGCAGTTTTCTTTAGATTGTGCCACCACCTGGTCTAGCTGTTTCTTTGTGAGTTTCCTAATAGGCTCTCTGTTTGAATTCTATGGTGTTATTCCAAGGATTGCTGCCTTCTTTTTGAAGTATGTGGCTCACATTTCACACAGATCCTTTAGGATGATTTCCTTGAATAGTGGGAAGTTTTTGACATGCGGGTTTACTGGAGTCCCTTGGCTTTAAACTTGGCTCAGAGCAGATGGTACTGCTAGAGAGAGCAACAACACAGCTTTGGGCTTGAAAATGTTAGTGTACACACGATGATTTTTCCCCTCAGGACTTGTATGATTGATGGGACTTTGGAACTAAAAACTGAGAAAATAGATCCTTCACAATTGGCTATTTGCTAGCAAAAAAATATATGTGTATATATATATATATATATATATATATATATATAGGAAAGGTCTCCAAGAAGAATAGGACATAGTTCATTGTTTCAGTGTCAACTAACAGTCCGCTGCCATCTAGAGTGGCTTGCTTCTAAAAATAGCTTTAAAATTGCTGAGTTTAAGGGAGCCTATAATAATAAATGTAGGGAAAATGAAATAGTTATTTGGACCTAAAATGCCTTTTAGCATTTCTATCATACAGAATGGAAACTAAACTGCACTTAAACTTCTGCTCCAAAAATAAGAATAAAGGAAAGAAAAGAGGCATAAAGTTTTCAGTGCTGTGTTTTGAAATTAAAGTGCACCTAAAGGAAAGGTTAAAATAAGCAATTGAGAGTAAATAATTAGAAGCAATACCGTTATTCTGAGGACTGGTGTGTTTGTGTGTGTGTATATATACATATTTACACACATGAATGATGGCTATGAGGAGAAAGAGAGAGAAAAGAGAGATGAGAGATTCAGGTAAATTCTTCATTATAGTGTATAATATTTTCCCATAAATCATGGAAATTGAAGTATTTAAGCAGGACAAATAAAGGTTATGCAGGTAATTATACAGAACCAGAAAATGGAGATAACATTAGAATTAAAGTAGATTGTTTGCTTTCAGCAATGTTATTGGTAAGAAAATGATATAAACATGTGTTTCTTAATTAATTTATTTAGTAATTTATTTTAGCTAGTGAAGTGGCTACATATTTCTTATCACAGATTGTGTCAGAAAATTACTTTGAAATGCATAATACTATTACACAGATTGAGAGAGATCTTTAGTTATCTTAATATAAGGTAAAGTGACACTGTGTAAAAGAACTCTTCCCTTCAAAAAAAAATTATACAGATTTGTTAAGATTCTAAGGCATCAAGGACTGGGTTAAAATGATAGACCAGGGAGATTCCATTGAAAATCCAATAACAGGGAAGTAATATAGTGTGGGATGGTGACCACTATCAACACAAAAGCCAAAATTTGTGGGGTGGTATAAGTACAATTGTGGCCAATGCTGAAAGCTCCTTTGCACCCAACAAGTCTTTTCACTCTCTTTTTTAGTAATTACTCCATACTAAGTGTTCTATGGTCATTAGTCCCTGAAATCTTCACAGCAACCATAGGAATTGGTTGTTATTATTCCAACTTTATATATGATACAACTAAGGTTTAGCTATGTGAAGTATCTTGCCCCATAAAAACAGTTATTAAGTAAAATTACAACCAAGGAAAACAGATGTAAAAGTCATAATTCCTTACATATACAAAGATTTCATGCAGTACTAATCAATGAATGTAGAGATCTTTATATTATTTACTACTATATTCCCAGTGTCTACAATAGTACTAACAGATACAGCACAAATACGTGGAATGAAGAGTGAAATAAGCGTTTTTAAAGACGGCATTTTGAATTATAGAACAAGGATACTAAATTATTATATAAATTTAATAATATATATTCATTAAAATGTGATGTAAAAAATTAGAAAGTACAAAATACATACTTTTATAGCATTGCAAATTCTCAGTGATTTCATAATATGTAAAAAATAAGGTTACAAAGCAACATTACACATTAAAATAGACTAAAGCTTCTTTTAACAAATTATTGTAGCCTCCCAAAATTCATCTCAGATATATTCTTCCCCAGGAAGGAATTTATTTATTTTCCATGAAGGTAGGATTATCTTTTCTAGATAACTGGAAACACCACATACACACAAAAAGATCTGCCTTTCTTAAACAGTAGTGATTCATTATTTCGTTTTGAAATTATTTCACATTTTGGCATTTCGATAATAGCAATTTATCAGTAACTAGCTATAACCAAATATATGTTATGTCTAAATTAGATCACTTTGAGAAGATGAATGGAGAATGTGTGGCTTGTATCTTAGAATAAGCAAAGTTTAGGTTTATGTAAAATTGTTTGCATTTATGAAACAATGAAATGGCAATTAAGTGTGCTAGGAGGTACAGTTTAATTTCAAAAAATTTTAGCAAAAGAGCAATCACAGGAGAACCCCAATGAAGAGTGGCTTTGAAATAAATGTAAGGTACAGAAAGAGAAGATGAGCAAAACAGTGCAGGCCAGGAAGTCAGCTAAAATAACAATTATTTTTTAAATATAGGTAATGAAGAATATTTTATGGGGGAGACAGTGAAGAAATCAACCAGGATGGATATAAAGACATCAAAATGACTTTGAGATCTATAATAAATAGATGCCAAAATTTGTATTTTCTACCAATATCCAGGTAACACAGTCCATTTGTTTGCACAATGTTATTTTTTTTTTTTAACTCCTTGCTAATTCTTCATTTCATCTAAAGCTACATGAACACTTTGGCTTTTCCTACTCTTTACCAACTAGTTCACATGGCTTCACTTTAAAACAAAAATAAGAGAATTTCATGGATTAGATATTTATGGCATTGCTCTTGATTTTGAGTTTCAGTTTTTAAATTACAGAAAAATGTCAGAGCTAGTGATTTTTGGAAAGAGGTATTGATGCAATTATACAGGAATTATTCTGCTAACATAAGTAGAATAATCTGGTATGTTCTTTTCTCTAAAGATACTCTGATTGATATGAGAATGCCATGGAATATTGACAAAGAGAAAAAAAATTTCTGCCAAATTTTCAAGCTATTTAAACATGAAATCTGTTCCATAATTTTGCCTACAATCTCTTTCAATAAAAATGTTATTGTCTCAGGATAAATGTTTAATACCTGAACTGTTCTTTGGTCTCAAAGTGTCAAAATGTTAACAGTATAATTAGGTATTACTGATTTTTTTCTATCAGCAGAGCTGAGAACCACTGATATAAAATTTCCATATACTAAAAATATATTTTCTCTCATAACTTTAAAAATGTCCTCATTTTTCTTGATTAAGAACTGAAACTTTGACTTTTAATTCTTCTTTTTTGAATTCTGATTATTCAAGATAAGTTATTCACACTTCAGGCAACTCACTGTATTTCTGAGGCATATCAGAAAACTTCTTTTTCTTGGTCATCTTATTTTAGGAATCCTATAAATATGTCCAAACTGCAATACAATGTGCTCATGAGTTGGCATGTTTATACATTTGTATAACGATTACTACAATCAACATACAGAAGATTACCATCATCCCATGTCCACAGTGTTTCCTTATAACCCTGCCCACTCCATTCCACCTACACTCATCATAACCCTAAACTTCATTTATCATGATGATGCTATTCATCCTTAATAGATTTTCAAATAAATGGATTCTTACATTTTGGACTCTTTTGTGTCTGGAGTCCTTCACTCAAGATAATGCTGTTGAGGTTCATCCATGTTATTGCATGTCATCAATAGGCCATTTCTTTTTTATTTCTGAGCACTATTTTATTTATGATCATAATGTTATTTGTTTATCAATTCAACAGATATATATATATATATGTATTGTTTCCACTTTGGAATTCTTATAAGTAAAGCTGCTTTGAACATTCATGTTCAAATATTTGTATGGACAAAGGTTTTTGTTTTTTAAAATATCTATATTGGAGTGGCTGGGTCTCTTGGTAAGTATATGTTTAGCTTTATAAGACAGTGCAAAAATGCTTTCCAAAATGTTTGAATATTTTTACAATCCCACCAGTAATGTACAAGAGTTCCAGTTGCTCCACAATCTTGCCAGAATTTGGGTTTTGCCAGTCATTTATTTTAGTCTTTCTGTGTATAGTGACTTTCCTCTTTAAAAAATTATTTGTATAAATTTAATGGAGTATAAGTGTAATTTTGTTACATGGATATATTGAGAGTGGTGAAGTCACGGCTTTTAGTGTATCTGTCACTGGAATAATGTACATTGTACCCAGTAATTAATTTCTCTTCATCCACCCCTTCCTACCCCCACACTTTTGAGCCCCTATTTTCTGTCATTCCAACTCTCCCTAATTTTGATTATTTAGTCTTTGAAATGTGAAAGGAAATAAATTTTAGAATGACTTGAGATTTATTTGGCAATATTAATAAAAATGCAAATTACAGAAATTATTGATCTAACCATTCTTCTAATAATAGATAATATAAAAACTAGTACAAGTGCATAAGTGTATATTAGAATGTTTATTTGAATGATAATAATTATAAGAAATTAAAATGTCAATTAAAAAGATACATATATAATAAAAATAAGATTGTACTCTACTAATAAATAATAGACACTATAGACACTAAAAATGTGCAAAAATCTGTATTAAGATAGATGTATAATAAGTTGTCATGGAAAGAAACAAATTACAGAAATATGTGTATGTATGTAGATATACATACATATCTGTATATGTGTGTAGGTATATGTATATGTTTGTGGAGATAAAAAGACAAGTAGTTATATTTGATAATGTTGAGTTTTAAATGTTGTTTTGCCAGCTGTTTGAAACAGAAAAATTCATCAACATTACTAACCCTCAATTGTGTTTAATGTTTTGTTTCATTTATTAATTATCTTTGAATTGTATTGAATCTTTGAATTCAATTTTTGTATAAATGAACTGAACTTTTACCAAATACATAGGTGTGAAACATTTTTCCTGGTATATAAAATTTGAAAAATCAAATATTAGTCCTTTTTCAAAAATATTGTTGCAACATCATATTTTACCAATAAGCTTATAATTAATATAACAAGTTTCTAATTATTTCAATTAAAAAAACTGACAAAATATATGTAAGTCACAATTATTACCCCAATAAGGAATTTTCCATAATATATGTATGATAATTTTTGATTCAATGTTTTATTCAAAATATGTAGATACTGCATTTGTACTTCTGTTTGCAGTATTAATTTTTGAATTGTTTCTTCAAAATTATTTTGTAACAATTTATGAGAGAAAAAATAAAAGCAACTAATCAAAATATGCCTAAGCAATATTACAACTGAATATGAGAGATATTCTCAATTCTGATAATAATGAAGTAATTTGCATTAAAGTAAGTCTCCTATTAAAAAAATATAAACTAAGAACACAACTTCAAAAATACACACACAAGCATACTTCTTTGAAGGTACTGAATAGCAAAATGATGCAGGTGGAAACTAGAGAAACACAACCTTTGAAGGAATGGAATGGAATTTAGTGATAGCCACATAAATTTTATTCTGAGAGCTCTCACCATACAACACTGTGCATGTTGCCTGGAATTTAAAAATTTATGGTGATAGCTTTTATCAATGGAGTTGAAATGTTTAAAGGTTGTAGTATGAGACTATCAAAGGAGATAAAAATTGAATAGGAAAATTATAGAGAGAAACAGGCCAAAAAGGAGACCACAAAATCTGCACATAAATTGCCATTAAATTCTTGATTCACAAATGGTTGAATACGTATGGGGAACACTTTAAATGTCCAGTCGATAGCTGGAAATTTGAAAACTTGAGCAGATATTTTCAGCTTGTGTCTACCACAAAGAATACAGAGTTTGGAACTTGAGTCCCACCTATATAGAAGAATTTTACAAACATCTCATACCTTACAAGTAAAACCCCACAATTGTCGTGCTTTACGAGTAAAACTATATGTAGAGACTGAAAATTTAAATCGAGGAGTGAAAGCAAAAACTTAAAAACACTTCTCTATAAAAAACATCAACCCAAACCTACAAGTTTAGTGTGGTCAGCCAGTAGTAACTCTCTGGTACAACAAAGCCAACGCTCTTCAGAGGAAGAAAACCAAATCCAGAGTTTTCATAGCATAATGTTGATGGTACCTAGAATGAAGTAAAATATTGCCAATTTATGTTTTCCTTTTGTTTCATTTCCTTCTGTTTCTTTCTCTTCTTTTCCCTTCACAAAAAAAAATTGATCAAAAACTTATTAGGTCAAGCCAAGTAAACAAAACATCCACATTTTGGAAAGTGGGGAAGGAAGATTCACAGTTATATAGAGCAAATATAGGAGGCTACTAAGGATGAGAAACAAGTCAATGTACGAAGGCTTCCTGGAGTGAAGCGTCAGAGTTTAGCATAAGCAAGGCTTCCATGTGGTAGGGAAAGGCTGATGCAAGATTTTCAGCCCAGATATGATGAGGATGATCATGTGGAAAGATGATCTGAGGTTCCTACAAAAAGGCAACCTGGTGTACTTTATGCTAATCCAAATGGGGTAAGAACAATATTCACCCGTGGAGGCAAACAATGAGAGTATGAGAATTATAAACTGTGGACAGGTAATCTGCTCTGATGAAGAAGACTTCTCCAGAAGAAGATATTTGCTATGGAGGGTTGGGACACAAATGGTATAAATAAGGCTTCCAGATGAGGGTGCAGCCTGTCAGAGTATGGAGGGAGTATATAGGGTGGACTAGCCTGTTGGCAAGTGTTGAAATCTGAATTGAGAGATTGAAAAGGACTTCATCACGATGTAGTCAGTGAGCATGGGTTTTGGAATCTAAGCAGCGTAAGGAGGCAACTATATTAGTCTTCTAAGACTGTCGTAACAAAACACCACAGAACAGGTTAAGCAACACAACTTTTGTTTCTCACAGTTTGGGAATCTCAAAGTCCAACACCAAGGTTGAAACTAGTCCACCTCAGGTGTCAGAAACAAAACAAAATAAGGTTTCAGCTGGTTTCTCCCTGAGACCCCTCTCCTTAGCTTGTAGGTGGCCACGTTCTCTCTGCATTTTCGCATTGCCTACTCTTTGTACACAAATGACTCTTATGCCCCTCTTTATTCTTGCAAGGACATCAGTCCTAATGGATTAAGACACTACTCTTATGACCTCATGTAACCCTACATGCCTCCTTAAAGATCTCAACAACATATATAGTCACATTGAGGGTCAGGGCCTCAACTTACAGATTTTAGAGGGGGACACAACTCATTCCATTAGGGTGTAGATACAAGAAATGATGACTGTATCAAGGAAAAGAGGCCACCCAATGGGATAAATATGGTAGTACAGTGTTAGATCCTAAGTAGGGTATGGAGAACATTCATAATGATAAAAGTGAGGTGGGATTGTGGCAGTAATAAGAAGCTGGTTACTTTCTGAGAGGTTGAATAAACAAATTAAATATAGTAGAATAATAAGAGTCAGGTATATCACTGCCAAATAATTATGTTTTAAGTAGAAAAAGAGAGAAAACTGGAATAAATATTGGGATGTTGAATTAGGATTAGAGGTATTGGTATTAATTTATAATTTGTACATACATGTGCATATGTATACATAGACTTGCAAATATAGAAGCACAAGTACATGTTTGTATATGCACATATACATACATGTATTTCATGTTGATCCTTGAACAATGCAGGAGTTGGGGCACCAATCCCTGTTCCATGAAAAATTTGCATATAACTTTTGACCCTCCAAAAGCTTACTGTTGACTAGAAACCTTAACAATAACAGAAATAGTCATTTAACACATATTTTGTATGTTATGTGTGTTATAGATTACATCTTACAATAAAGGAAGCTGGGAAAAAGAAATGTTATTAAGAAACTCATAAGGAAGAGAATGTACCTTTACTATTCATTAAGTAGAAAAGGAACATCATTAAGCTTGTCATTGTCTTTACCTTCATTTTGAGTGGTCTGAAGAAGGAGAAAAAAGAGAAGAGCTTGGTCTTGCTGTCTCAAGGTTGGCAGAGGCAGAAAAGGAAGAGAAAGGTGGAAGATGAGGCAGGAAAGGCAAGTACACTGAGTTTTATAGAAAAATATAGCCATATAAGTGGACCCTTACAGTTAAATCCTATGTTGTTCACAGGTTAACTGCGCACACACACACACACACATATGTATATATAACAGATATTTATGTCTGAGAGCCTGATACAGTGACACTAAAGCAGATATGTTTTATTAAACACAAATCTTCATTTAAAAATATATAAATCATTGGGTAAATGGATAATTCCAGGGCTGGGACATGGAATATGTAAGATGAACTAGAAAATAAAGAATTGCTCAAAGATTGATGGAGCTATGTTTTTATGTCACAAGGAACAGAAATCAGCTTGAGGTGGCCCTCAGTTCTTACAGTTTGAGCATTCAAATAAATAATGACAGTAACAGATTATATTTCATTGAATGAAATAAGAAAACCATTAATCCACATAAATTAAAATCATGTGACACCTGGAAGCATGCAAAGAGAGCACAGTATCACTGCATTGCTATTCCTTCAATGATGCACAACTTGAATTTAATATGAGAAAATATAAGATAAATTCAATTTGAGGATATTCCACAAAGAAACTGGATTCAAAAGTATCGACATTATAAGCCTTTTGGAGGACTATTCTAAATTGTAGAATCTGGAGAAGTATGATAACTAAATGTAATGCACTAGCCCAAACAAAATCTTTTTGCTAAAGGTACGTTGAAACAGTTGACATAACTTGAATGGGGTCTCCATGTTGGATGCCAGTATTGCTATATTGTGAAAGTCAGGTTAATTTCTTGAGTTTTATGTTTGTATTATAATTATACAGGATAATGTCATTGTTGATAGAGAATATCCACTAAACTCTTTAGGGGTTGATGAGACAACATGTGAGCAACTTGCTCTCAAAAGATTCAGGTGAATAATTTATTAGCGCTGAATTTGAAACTTCTCTGTAATTTTGAGGCTGTTTTAAAAATATATCCTGTGATAAGAAACAAGAAAAGGTGACCACTGACAAGAGAAAAAGTCAACAGAAATGTTTTCCAAAAAAGCCAGATATGGGATTTTGCAAAAAATGAAAAGTAAATTAGCAGTTATGAATATTGTGAAGGACTTAAAGGAAAAGATAAATAAACTGATGAAAATTCTCAGTGGAAAAATAAGTATAAATTGTGGAAATTCTAGTACTGACATGTACCATATCTGAAATTAAGGAGAAAAAAGTCATTGAATTTTTGGCTAATTTGAAAAAGCAGAAGCATGTTTTTTGTTGTTGTTGTTGTTGTTTATAAAAACTTAAAACATTGAACGGGACAGTAATAAGCTGTGGGATATATAAAGAGTTATAAAATAGATCCAAGTTCTCAAAGAAGAGAAGAAATAAACTGCAACATTAGCATTTTTGAAAATATAGTACCCCAAAATTTCCCAAATTAAGTTAAAGTATCAATTTACAAAGCCAGAAATCTCAGCAATCCATGCAAAGATAAACACAAAGAAAACTACACAGAGGTTTTACTGAAAATCAAAGATAAAGAGAAATCTTTGAAAGCAGCTAAAGGGAAAAGGTATATTACCTACAAAGAAACAAGGATACAAATTATGGTGGATATTTTATAAGAAATAACAGAGACTGACAGACAAGGTAATGAAATCACTACAGTACTGGGGGAAAATCATTTCAATTATGATTTCTATATCAGAAAACATTTAAGTCTAGAATACAGATGAAATAAAACCATTCTCAAATAACAAGTGGGAGCAATTGTTGCTGACGGAATTGCATTACAAACAAAAGTAAGTTTTTTAGGTTGAAGGAAAATAATACTACATGGAAACTCTGATCAAGACAAGAATGAAGAAAATAAGAAATGGCAAATATGTATGTAAACATAAATAAGTAACCTTTTTCTTCAATTTTTTCAAAAACAGCTAACTCTTTTGATCAACTTTATAACATTGTATTTCTGCTTTAAAAAATGTTGACGTAAAATATATGAAAACAGTAGCATCAAAAATGGGAGTAAATTATAGTATTTCAAGACATATCCATCTTATATAAAAAGATAAAATATTAATTCTAGTAAATAATGCTACAAGATTGTGTATGTAAATCCTAAGAAAAGTTAGTAAACACATAACACAAAGCAGTATGGTACGAACTCTAAAAAGAAATTAAAATGAAATACCATAAATTATATTATTGACTCAAAAGATGACAATAGTTGAGAGACAGAAGAACAAGTGATTAAAAAAAGATAAAGCAAATTAATAATTATAGTAAGTGTAAATGGAAAGCTGTCCAATTAAAATTCCAAACTAGACAAAAATGAACATAATAGAGAGTTACTGCAGGAATGAGTTAAGACTCCTGGAACTGGTGGAATAGAATGAATGTATTTTGCATGTGAGAAGGATATGAATTTTAGGGGACCAAAAGGAGAATGCTACAGACTGAACTGTAAGTTGTGTCTCTCTCAAATTCATATGTAGAAGCCCCAATTCCCAATGTGACTGCATTTGGAGATAGGGTTTTTAAGACGTATTTATGGTTACATGAAGTCATAACATAGGAGCCCTAATCTGAAAAGACCAGTGGCCTTCTAAGAAAAAGAAGAAGAACTCTCTTTTTCTACCTATGCACGTACCAAGGAAAGGCCTTGTGAGCACACAGCAGGAAGGTGGATGCCTGCAAGCCAGGAAGAGAGCACTCACCAAACCCTCACTATGCTGGTACCTTCATTTCAGACTTTCCACCTCCAGAACAGTGAGAAAATAAATTTGCATTGTTTAAGCCATCTAGTCTGTGATATTTTGTTATGGTAGTCAGAACTAACATGAACTTATACTTATTTTATAACAAGACAGAATCAGTTTTATATCATACTTAATGGTGTTATATTACCAAAAGTTAATCCTCTTCTGGATTACATTTTTTTCATAATTTGATTTAATAGGACAAATAGATGTTTTAAATTAAGAATTGAGGGTAATGCAAGGATTGTTAGAATGAGTAGTCAAACAAGTAAAACCACATTTCTCCTTCCTTCTCATCCCTTCCATCCCTCACCTTAAATGCACACTATGAATAATTTTTTTCTCCCATTTATAGGATTGAATAGTTATTATATCCAGGTAAGCTGTTATCCCTAAGATAAGTACAGTTATATATATATTTTCCTTCAGTAAGTACACTTATATATATATATACCTGAGGGCAAATATATATAAGTACACTTTGTATTGTGTACACATATATATATTTTTCCTCAGGTAAGCTCTTATCCCTCAAAAAAGTGCACTTATATATAGATATATATGCGTATATATATATGTGTGTGTGTACATATATATATTTTTGTGTATGTATGCACACAGATACATATATAGAATTTTAGATAGATAGATAGATAGATAGATAGATAGATAGATAGATAGATAGATAGATAGATAGATAGATAGATAGATAATCTTCATATCCTGACTCTCACAAGCTGGGGGAAATAAACCAGGTGTAAATTCAGTCTTCCTATTACTAGTGCAGCATTTCCTATTACCAGTGCAGTATTTCATGCCCCACATATATAATGAGATCTGTAGGTTGCATTTTGAAAGATTCTTCTGCTATAAAGATATCTTTGTGACTCTAACTTGAATATATTTTGTCTGTTGGTATAACTAAGTATTGGGTGCTTGAAACATTTTTTGTTCATTTAGAACATATATACACACACACATATTTAGTAGTAGTAGAATGATGTCTAATGATTTTTCTCAAACAATAGGATTGTAGACTAAGCAAGGCTAGCACTAAGTAGCTTTTTCTCCAGAACTTAGTTCCTTCATTGTCTCTGGACCCTAGGCAGGGATGTAGGACTGCATACATAAAAAGCCTTACTCAATGTTAAAGCTTTGCATGGGTCTATTGATAACTCTCCACTCATCAGAACCCTTAGTTTTTCCATTCCTCCCAAAATAATAAATGAACAACTTAGCCCATCCAATGGCCTGGCTCCAATTACATAAACTACCTTTGTAGTAACATTTGCATGTCAGCCTCCCCAGTCTTGTTCCCTGGCCACTGAGAACTGTTGTAATTACCTAGAAACATCATATGCTTCCAGGCGTTTGCACCTAATTCCTTAGCGAGCAATATTCTCCCTCAATCACCCACCTATCAAGAATATCACAGCTGCACTTCTTTAAAGCATTCTTATCCTCAGATTAAATATTTTATGCCTTTGTACTCCCAAAGCATATTGTTTTTCTGCTTTCCTCTGGTTCTATTGGAATGAGATGTTTATAAGTGTGTCCACGACTTGATGAAAGAAAATGTATCTTGTGTCTTTTCATTATTTATGTTCCTACAGTAACACACACACACACACACACACACACACACACACACACACACGTAATTAATGCTTACTAAACAAGTTAAAATCGCAAGTAACTTATCTCAGTTATTAAATAACCTTCTGTTCATTGAAAAACATTACTCATTCTGATTACCACAGGAAGACTCTCAAAATTTCAAGCATAACATTCCAGCCAAGACTTTAATCTTCAACTAAGCACATTCCCTGGAATCTCAAGAGAGACTAAGTTTGAAATATATTTTGTGTGAGTTTATCACCCCTAAGCTCCTTATTAGCATGAGGTCTCACAGAGTTGCTAGATGAGAAGGTCACTTTTAAAATTATTCAGTTATTGTGTAGTTCTTTTAAAAAATAAATTGAAAAGATATGATGGAAAGGAAATGTGGAGGACATTTGCTCTGAATCCCAGCAGTCTTGACTTAAGTGGTGGGCGTACAGGCTTCAAACACTGCCAGTTGGAGCAGGAGGCAGTTAGGAAGACATTGATTTTTGTCCTGACTCTGCCTGTAAGATATGGTCTATGCATGGCAAAAAACTTGGACAATTTGTCAGGTAATCACATTTCTTTTTTTTTCTAAGACACATGGTAGGGAATTAGATATAGAGAATTATAAAATGATAATGTGGCTCTAAATCACCCTCCTTTACACAGAAAGATCGGAGCATAACTCTTTGAGGATTCTAATCATGACTTAGAATATACTGTGCCATCTGGATTTGGAATTGGTTTCAGGGTAAAGAAGGTTTGAAGTTCACCAGAAATGAAGCAAACACTATCTAATGGTTAGAAGTTTGCTATAAATGATTCAGGTTCAAGTTAAATATTTTAGGATGAGGCTGAAATCCGTGGCTTATCATATTTCATTTAATCTGAGACATTATCTATTACAAAAATCACCAATAATTTACATACAAGCAAAAAAGAAAACCCACTGGCAATTATAGTTCTTATATACTTTGCTTGTGCTATGCATTTGGGTTTTGGAAATACTAAACTGTGCAAAAATGTGATTCTTAGAAGCAATAAAATATAAATGTCTGGGTATAAATACATTCTTATTTATCATCTCACATTCACCAAAATCTCAGGATGTTCAAAACTAAATATATCTATCCCAAGTATGTACTATTTTCTCCTCTTTTTTTACATTGAATGACAATTCTATCCTCCCAATGTTTGACCCACTTCATTCTAATTGCTCCCCATCTCTTATTGGTCATAAAGTTCTTTGTCTCCTCTATTCTCTCTGTCCAGTGTGTTCTTTCTCCTTTCTTCATTGTTTGGCTGTTTTTGTACCCCATGTCAGACCTCACCTTTGATACTGCTTCCTTTGAAAAAAAAAAATCCTGAATGTGCCAAGTTTTGATTAGTTGATCTTTCTAGTTCTCAAGCTAGAACCCATAAATTTCCACTCAAAACACATATCCCATGTTGTCCTCAAACATTTATTTGTCTGTATTCAACACTAAATACAATTTTCATAGGGACATGGATTGTCATTCTTTTTCACAATTGAGTTTCTAGAACTTACCAAATGCTCCACATGTATTAATTGTTGCATATAACTCAATGATTAAAAAATAAAAACAGTTTAGAATTTAAAATATGAAAGTGATTTGGTTTTCATATATTATGAAATATAGTATGTACAAATAAAAATATTTTCAAATTGGAAGAGTAACAAGAAAAAACAGCACATTATGCAAAAGAGAAGTCATTTAAGCATCAAATGAAAGATAAAATGTACTGATTCCTAACACACACAAAGTGTCTATTTTATCAATTTTGCTTTTATGCCAGACACACACTGTATATAACAGAAGAGAAAGTTTTGTTTTAGCAGTTTAATTGTGCTTCCCAACTCCAAACTACCCTTTCAATCTTTTGGGAAAATGACCAATAACCTACATTGATTGCATTTCTGCTTCTATAAGGCAAGACTCTTAATGGAGCCTGTAATCTCTTTGGGTCAGAGAATTCAAAATACAAGCCCATTTCTGTCCAAGACATTGTTTTAGGAAATGCAAAGGGTTTACTATGTCTCTTGAAGATTTTACTTTAAAATGAAATTGAAATCACTATAAACAGATAACACATTTTAAATTTTTTGTTAACTATTTATTTTATTTCTAACCAACAAATAATTGTATGGTTTTATGGGGTAGAATGTGATATTGTGATACATGTATACATTGTGGGATGATTAAATCAGACTAATACACTTTTTTGTGGTAAGAATACTTAAAATCCACTCTCTAAGCATTTTTTAAATATACAACATATTATTATTAGCTATAGTCACCGTGCTGTGCAGTAAATCACTAGAACTTACTGGTTCTGTCTAAATAAAATTTCATACCCTTGACCAATATCTCCTTTGTCCTTGTTCATCCTTCACACCTCTAGTCTCTGGTACCCACCATTCTATTCTCTACTTCTATGAGCTAGACTTTTTAGATCCAACATATAAGTGTTATCATATAATACTTATTTTTCTAAGTCTGGCTTATTTCATTCAGCATAATGTTCCCTAGATTCATTCATGTTATAATAAATGACAAATGTCCTTATTTTAAAGGCTAAATAATATTCAGTTGTGTATTTTTACACTTTCTTTGTCTATTTATCCATTGATAGTACTTAGGTATTTTTCACATCTTGGCTGTTGGGAATAATAATTCCATGAACATGAAAATGCAGATATCTCTTCAACATGCTGATTCTCATTCATTTGGATATATACCCAGAAGTGGAACTAGTTTTTGGAGGAACCTCAATACTATTTTTCAAAATGGCTGTACTAATTTGCATTCCTGCCAACAGTGTATAAGAGTTTATTTTTCTCTATATCCTCTCCAACACTTGTTATCTCTTGTCTTTTTGATAATAACCATTCTAACTGATGGGAGGTGATACCTCATTATGGTTTTAGTTTGTATTTCCCTAATGATCAGTGGTGCTGGAAATTTTTTTCAAGTACCTGTTGGCCATTTTTATGCCTTCTTTTGAAAAATGTCTGTCCAAGTTCTTTGCCCTTTAATTGGGTTATTTTTATTCTTGCTATTGAGTAGTTCAAGTTCTATGTATTTCATATATTAGCCCCTTATCAGATGTACAATTTGAAAATATTTCTCCCTAATCTATGTGTTGTCTCTTCATTCTGTTGTTTCCTTTGTTGTGCAGAAGCTTTTTAGTTTGATGCAATCCAATTTGTTTATATTCGCTTTTGTTGTCAGTGCTTTTGGGATCATATCTAAGAAATCATTGTCCAGACCAATATTGTGAGGTTTCCCCCTATGTTTCCTTCTAGTAGTTTTACAGTTTCAGGTCTTATCTTTAACCCATTTCAAGTTGAGTCTTGAATATGCGGTGAGATAAGAAATAGAGCTATCTTACTTTTTTGTTGGTGGGGGTGGGGTTTATTTCTCTTTCATTCTGTCAAATTTCTTGGGTTGTAGCTTTCACAAATAAATATTTATTTTAAATAAAGTAGTCAATTTTGGAGAATTGTATCTTTTGTGTAAATTTATTATAAGGGTTTCTTCTTCTTGAGATATACTATAAGAAATTCCAGCTGGCTTTGTGCCTCTATAATTAGGCAGTTTAAAGAGTGGAAATAGCATAGTCTCTAGAGCTCAAGTTTCTTTAATTATACATATAAATTTAGTAATATTGAGTAAATCAGTTAATCTATGAGCAGCAGTTTCCTAATCTGTAAAATAGAGGTGATACATGAAAAATTAAAAGTTTTAGAAGTAAAATTAACTGAGATTTATAGATGAAATTTCTGACACTTAAAATGAAAGCAAACAAAACAAAGTAAAACGAGACTGATCTTCTTAAAAATCATAGATATTTGGTGAAGTGTATCTTAATATTACACACACACACAAAAAAGAACCTCTTCATTTTAGCTAGAAAAAATAATTCAAGTATACTAATTGATGTGGTTTGGATTTGTGTCTCTGCCCAAATCTCAGGTTGAATTGTAATCTCCAATATCAGAGGGGGGTCTTGGTGGGAGGTGATTGGATGATGGGGGCAGATACTTCCCTTGCCGTTCTCATGATAGTGAGTGAGGTCTCATGAGATCTGGTTGTTTAAAAGTGTGTTGTACCTCTCCCTTTGCTTCTCTTCCTCTTCCTCCAGCCATGTAAGGCATGCCTGCTTCCCTTTCACCTTCTTCCATGATTGAAAATTTCCTGAGACTTCCACAGTCATGCTTCCTGTACAGCCTGTGGAACCATGGACTAATTAAACTTCTTTGCTTTATAAATTACCCAGTTTCAGGTATTTATTTATAGCAGTGTGAGAGTGAACAAATATGCTAGTTATATTTTATATTAATGTGGGTGTCCATTTTTCAAAATTAAAAGAGCTATTTACTAGACATTCATAATGATTTCTTTCTAAAATAGATTAAGACTTAAATGACACATGAGATAACAAACACCTCTCATGAGCATTTCTTTATTTAATGCAAGATGCTAGAAAAATCACAGGATAAAATTGTGATAGAATATAAGAGTGTATGTTGGAATAGGCCAATAATTACCTGAAAAGAAAATTATCAAAAAATATCACTTGGTGTTACCCTATAGCTGCTTATTTTTTTTTTCATACTACAGTTGTCTTAATTTTTTTCATACTATAAGTTTTATCCTCAGTGCTCCATTAGAAGTAAAGGGCCACAGTGACAAAAAATAGTTAAATTATTTCTTAATTTTTTCTTTTGTTCCTGATCCAACATGTCACTTTTTTCTTTCTCATTTTTTAACATGATAGATATTTTTGTCCTTTGGGTAAAGTATTTGATTGAACATTTAAGTTACTTTTTTAGATCTTCAATTTGCACTGATTCATCTCAATAATGCCATGGCTTTTTCACCTCCACTGCCACTAGCTTTAATATATCCCAATGTTATATGTAGCAAACTCACAAGGGTGGATACATTTTTGCGCACTCTGTTACTGAGAATCATAAATGATCTTAAATATTTTTTGCTGAAAATATTTTTTTCTTTAAATCGTGATATTTGCTGTAGTCAAATTGAATACTTCAGCATCTTACACCTGCTAAATATTCAATGAATTTCTCTGGTTGTTACATTCATGCAACATAAGTTTTTAAACTGTTTTAAGTTTCAAGTCACAAACACATTTGTCATGTTTCTTCTTTTATAGGGATTTTTATTATTAATCTGTCAAATAATAGATTGGATCATGTAAAAGTCTAATTTTTTTAAATCTTGAAAGTTGTATTAGTCAGTGATTTTAATAGTTTAAGACTGATACCACAGTACTGGACATAACCGATGGGATCATGAATCATTGAGTGGAGATGAGGAGTTTACAGCTAATCTTATTTATTCTTGTAAGTCTTGTACACTGACTTCAAGGAGGAAGTATGACAAACGTCTGTTCTGAAAACTGTAGATCCTGAAACACCTGCACTGGATATAGCCTTTAGTATACCAATAAATCATACTGGCCTTGCTTTAAAAAGTAAAATCTTCAGTTTGTTCATCTCATGCTAAGAGAAGCAGATGAAGAGTGGAGAATTCAATGGTCTATCAAAATACTCTCAAAAAGCAAACTTGTATACCTCCATTAAATATATTATTTGTATTTTGTTTCTTTATACTTTCTTGAATTTGGAATCCTCTCATAGTAAGCTACCAATTTTTTTTTTGTTATAAGCATATAAACTCAAAAACACATAGTAAGTTACCAATTTTTTTGTTGTTATAAGCATATAAACTCAAAAACACAGGAATAAAACTAGGGGGAATATAAATATTAAACGATGATGCTGAAAATCACATGGAAATGTAAAAGAAGGAGGTCTTATGGTTTAAAATACATTAACCTTAGAATAATATATTTTAATCAATATATGTAATTCTAGAGTTAGAAGATATAAGAGAACTTATGTTTCCTTTATAGTGAATTTTGAAAATATCACATTGACAGTAGGGAATAGATAATTTTTGAAAAGAGAAAACATGTAATAGTTATATCATTTACACACAAAGTAATTATACCTTTATTTTATTTTTTAACAATGCCAACATTAAAATATGAGTTTATATTGATATATTATTAAGTAAGAATTTAAACCAAAGACTGATGATAATTCCTTTTAACACAGAAAAGTCATTCAAATAAAAAAATGTTCAAAATGTGATGACTGCATAAATCAGTGTGAATGCAAGTAGGAATACCTTGAGAGTAATGAAACACCAACAACTAAAAAAAAGAGAAAGATCCCTAAAATATATGATTTAGAAAGAAAAAATTACAAAGTTGCTGTTTGATCACATTTAGAATAAAGTCTCAACTCAATGAGATAATTCTAGCTAGAAGACAATTAAATGTAATTCCTAGTGAATGAGAGGAATAAAAGAGAGATGGTGAAACAGTAATTTATTTTCTGTGACCAGTATACTGAATGCTTTTTACAGAAAGACTGGACTATAGTGATAGAGAGCTGAAAGGAGCCTATCTGAGAAGTAAATGGAAGTAAGGAACTAACTTGGAAACCAAAAGGATGTCACAAGTATATTTTGCTTAGGAAAAAGACTTTATATGTATTTAACAAAAAGAAATCATATTAAGGTTATTCATAATATGTCTGTCACATAATAAGAGTGTGACCCTGGATGAGTCACTTAGCCTACTAGAGCTTCAGTTTTCTCATCTGTATAGTGGACATAGAAATGACATTTTTCACATAGGGCTTTCATGGGGAAAAAATGAGAGAATGTTTTTATAGTGACCAGGGCAATGCTTGACTCACAGTATGAATTAAATAAATATTTGCAATGCTATGTGGGGTTTTTTTTTAATTACAGAATAATATTTTTTTTTCTGTTAGTAAGCCTAGCATTTCTTATCTAAACACAGTAACAGCTGCATTTATTCAATGTTTCTCTGCACTCAAGATTCTATGTAACCTGAACCACTCTGTAACTCTGTGAGTTATCGCTCACTCTCTCCATGTCACACTGCTTCTTATTCTTCTAATACAAGGTATTCCCTCTGTTGGGTCTTTGCACTGGCTGTACTATTTTCTCGAGAAGATCCACATAGCCATCTTTCTTACTTTCTTCAATTCTGTCACCCACTAATACTACACAACATTGCATATTAAAATATCATGAGTCGCATACCCAGAAATCCTAAGTCCCTTACCTTGCTCTACTTTTTCCTTTTCCAAATCACTTTCTAAAAAAATTATTTATTTTTTAATGTCAATTGTTCATTTTCTGTCTCTCTTCTTGAAAATGTAAATATCATCAGCTGTAAAAAAAACTATCTATGTTGTTTATAGTATAGCCAAAAAATGATATTTGATTCATGGTAAGCCACCAATACATTTTTGAAGTGGAAATAAATATAGAAATCATCTCCAACTCATTAAAAAATAAATCTAGGTAGCTGGGCACAGTGGCTCACGCTTGTAATTCCAGCACTTTGGGAGGCCAAGGTGGGTGGATCATCTGAGGTCAGGAGTTCGAGACCAACCTGGTCAACATGATGAAACCCTGTCTCTTCTAAAAATACAAAAATTAGCCAGTCATAGTGGCACATGCCTGTAATTCCAGCTACTTGGGAGGCTTAGGCAGGAGAATCAGTTGAACCTAGGAGGCAGAGGTTGCAGTGAGCCGAGATTGCACCATTGTACTCCAGCCTGGATGACAAGAGCAAAACTCCATCTCAGATAAATAAATAAAACAATCAATCAATCAATAAATCAATATAAGTATTGCCAGTACCAATTTAGAAATGAACTGAGAACATAAGAATTACTTGTTCAAATGTTCATACCTAGTAAATGGCTGAGCTAACATTTAAACCCCAAAAGGTCTAAACCCATAGTGTTTGCTTTATCTGCAATGCTATAATTTTAACTTATAAGGAAAAGTAAGAAGGTTATTTTATTGCACAAAAGAAAGTCACTGAAGCATTATGAAGCAACAAGTTCTATATTTTGGTTTTGGCACCAAAAATTACATGTACTCTAATCTTCCTCTCTTTACTTCTAGTATTTACACTGTGATAACACTAGTAGTGAATAAGTTAAATAAAGAAGTTAGTAATAGAGTCAAAGAGGTGATAGATCAACTTGAAAATGAAAGAACAATGGAACAGCATGGAAAATGTGTATAACAGAAGAGAAAATGAAGAAAGGTCTACAGCATCTATTAATGGGAATATTTTCTAAAACTACATATATTCTAATCTTTCTAAGATCTGATATAGTTCTCACACATGAATGTCAATGTATACATTTTTGTTATACTTCAAAGCTGTTATTTAGTGTTCTACTTTGTCATGTGCAGAAAATACACATATATAATTAAATAGTTGTTTACTATTCTTCCCTGAAAATGTAGAGGGAAAACTCTCAGCTTATGCATGAGAACTAATATAAATTGTACCTCGTGTATAATTGTAATGATATTAAAAATATTGTACATAGATGACTTTCATGATTAATAAATTAATGTTATTCCATACCAGTTCATAATCTAGGTGTGCATTCCACTAGCCCATGCACAAAAAAAGATTTTGCCTAGTGATTAAGAGGGCAAATATGGTTGAAAGCAGATGAGGATTTGACTACTGGCTTTGTCACATCTTAAATGTGGGTCCACAGGATGGTTATCTATTCTCTCTAGGATTCTGTTTCCTCAGTTATGAAATGAAGTTAATTCATGCATGTATCTGCCCCAAAAGAGACACTGTTAAAATCAAAGAAAATAATGTTTTAAAAGTAGTTGGTAAGCATTCACTACATGTTAGTTTTCATTTTTCTTATATTGTTATACTTGATGCATCATTAGATACTCTTAATATTTTTCTCCTATAAATACCAGAGCATAAACTTGGATTTTTATGAAGTTTCGCATTGTTGTTGATGGTGGTGGTCTTGCGGATGTTAGATATTTTTTCAAAATACTCATAAAACATTTGACAGAATTAAAGAACCTCAAAGTGGACCTTACAAAAAGAAGTAGAAAAATAACTAATGGAAAAACACTTACTTGGGAATTAAAAAGAGAGAGAGAGGTCATTTTTATGACTCTCATGAATCATCCTAAATGGATTATATCCAGGCCAACATTAATTTGTATGATTCCTCTGCTGAAAAGGGACTATAGCAGATGGATTATTATTATTCATATCCTTTACAAACAATACCTGATAAACGCCATTAGTATTACAAGTTCTTTGGGATGCATACATTTATATTGTGCAAACTCAAATAAACCACTGGGGTTTCCATGTGTCCAAAGTGTTAGTGAGCATTGGTCCATATACGTCATTAACATTGTTTTTTAAAAAAGATTAATGGCATCGAGATATAAATTGTCCCCACTCCAACTTTGGATAAAAGAATACTCATCATAGAAAACTTGCATTATTTTCTTACCACTTAATTTAATTTTTTTAATTCTGTATAAAGTCTACAGCTGAAATTCATTTTAATTTTTATTAAATTCTCCACAACTAATACTTAATTTCACATAAGTTTAGGTTCTCTATGAATACACAAGGAAAGCTTTTTCAATTATTCTGTCATATATAATTAATTGCTGTATCAATATAAACTGATTTTTGTTTAATTGAGATGGTCTCCATTGGTGAGTTCTCATTATCCCCTTGTAATTAGCAGTGATTCAAGAGCCCTTTGAGGTAAAGACGCACATCTTGTTAACAGACAGCTCTAAGGAGAGAATTCTGTTTAGATTTCAGACCGGCAAATGGGAGTGCCGACCAGTTAGCACTGTTTTTATGCACAAAGAAAGCATGCAGGTACCAAATAGTTATGATATATTAGTTATAAAGGGCTATTCATGACTAGTTAGTTACAAAGATATAAGATTTTAAAAGCTTTACTAGAAATATATCATTTTTATAAAGTGTAAGTTTTTCAGATAGAAGTCACTTTGAAAAAATAAAATAATTATTCAAATTCTCTCTTCAGAACTTAAAATTTCGCTACTGCTGTAGGGCAGGGAAAAGCGAAATGTGTTTTATTCCCCTGAGTACATAAATAAGCTGATATTATGTGCAACTGAATCAACAATGAGTTCATGTTCTTTTCAAGTCTTTCTCTCCAGTGAAATCAGTAGGGGGTCATACGCTCATGATTCTTAATGGTGTCCTTATAACTAGAGATTAATTTCAAGTTTCATAATAAAAAAATTAAATGTAGATAATGTTATATGTAGACTCTTGTCACTTAATTGACTACCTAAAATTTTTATTGATTAAGTTTTGAATCTGAATTATTAATAACAACATCAATTACACATTATTAGCTATTGGAAATTTTGAACCTATATTTTATTTCAAGTATTATCATTTGGTATGTTCTTGATTAATGTTGAATATGCATTCGTACGAACATAATAAGATCCATAAGGACTATGTCCATCTTGTTTTTTTGAACTTACCATGGAATAGGTCATTATAATATTTATAAGTAAAAGAATAACCGTTAAATGACCGTTGAGTCCATTTTAATATGAATAAATGGCTTAAAATAATTAAGGAAAGATTCTACAAATTTCTTGTGAATAAGCTAAGAATAGAATCCAGGACTTTGGGTTTGGCTTTGTAACCAGAAGACCCCATCTGATTTGTCTTACATGTCACACTGTGTTTAAATCACTTGTGCTATTCAGGAGGGGGAAAGAGAGAGAGAGAGGGAGAGAAAAAGAATGTGTTAGGAGGCCAAGGCAGGCGGATCACGAGGTCAGGAGATGGAGACCAGTCTGGTCAACATGGCGAAACTCCATCTCTACTAAAAGTACAAAAATTAGTTGGGCCTGATGGCACGCACCTGTAGTTCCAGCTACTCAGGAGGCTGAGGCAGGAGAATTGCTTGAACCCGGGAGGTAGAGGTTGCAGTGAGTCGATATTGCGCCTCTGCACTCCAGCCTGGCGACAGAGCAAGATTCTGTCTCAAAATAAAAAATAAAATAAAGAAGAAAAACGAAAGAAAGAAAAAGAAAAGAAAGAAAGAAAGAAAGAAAGAAAGAAAGAAAGAAAGAAAGAAAGAAAGAAAGAAAGAAAGAAAGAAAGAAAGAAAGAAAGAAAGAAAGAAAGAAATGGTATACCTAAATTTTAATTCATCTTTCTTACTGAATCTGCTCTTTCCTCAATGTTCTTCCATAGTTATGTCTACATCATTTAGGTTATTTTTACCCATCATGTATATTTTCTGATCATTGAGTCCATGGATGAAGCAATAAGTTAACAATTGTTACAGAAATTGCATTTAATTTTTATTATTAAAAATCAGTAAATATTTAGTAAAAACATTGAATATGTTAAATGAATTAATTTAATAAACTTAGTCTATGCCCCAGTAAGGAGTAGCTTTTGCACCATCTACCTTCAAAATAAGAGGGAAGACATTCTGATTCGTAGTGCTGGACAAGGCTTGTAATCACTACTGCTTCTAAGGAGCAGCTATTTAACCACGCAGTTCACCAGGATTAGTCAGCCTCATGTCATGCTTGTTTAACATGGTAGCTTATGTTCCAACAGCATCATGGTGAAGCCTATTCTCAGAATGCATCCTTCAAAACAGGACTGTAAGTTGAGGAGTGGGAAGAAGGTTCACACTATTATTGCAATGCACTATGAGTCTGTGCTCCAAGGACATGTTCTTTTTAACCTGTGGAGGAAAACCTGTGTGTTTTCCACAACAGATGGAGAGTGGGAGGAAAAAAATGGTGTCTTATTTGTGTGCTCCCTTTAACTAATATTGCTTGGATATGCATACCAAACAAATGTGTTTGGGAATAGAGTGGCATTGAACTGCTCACATGCATAATTAAGGGTGAGGGTCAGTGCCAGCTCTGCTTTCCATGCTCCTGTTTTCGTTGAATGAGAAAGTATAGGGTTCAGGGGTAATGAGATACAGGTGAGTTCTTTACATAAACTGAGATAAATATCAGTTTGAACAGAGTAAAAATAAGGATGAGGAATTTTTTTACTTTAGAGGTTGCTACAACCCCTCAAAAGTAAAGCAACAGTCCCTATCCAAACTTTGAGAAGTAGGCAATATATTTTAAAGTAGTGACTAGTGTTGTTCATATGCCTTGATATTAGTAATAATATTTGGGATGCAAGCTCTCTGTTGCCTGGTTCACTGCACTCTATAATTAGAGTTTCTCATTATAAGAGCAATAACTCAGGATTCAAATAAACAACTCGGGATTTTGACATTTGTGGAAAATAGTACCGAAAAATCATTACCAGAAAATGAATATTAAATACCTATAAGTGAAATATGGTCAACTTAGTCACCTACTGAAGAAAATGAAGAATTACATTTGTAAAAGCAAATTACAAAGGGAAAAAATGCAGCCCTTTAAAATACAGCTAAATCACTTTTAATCCCATTGTTATGGCACTTGGCTTTGTGGCAGAAATTGAAGTATCCTGAGAAGAATTTCTTACCAAGAGAGGGTTAGCATGTTAAAGAACACAGTGTTTTGGATTATTCTACATATCTCTACTATAAATAGGATACTTTAAAAAATGCTGTTTTGAGCTGTTCAAGTGAGTTAGTGATCATCTATGGCAGACTTCGCGATAATGATGGACTGATGTATGAATAGAGGAAAGGCTTATCATTTTAGATGGACAAATCTTGATGAATTCAAACTATAACCTGTAATCTTTCATTTAAACTAGCCACTTAGCTGGTAAAGGTAATGATTTGTCATGCGGCTTATTCATTTACTGTTAATCACCAGGATTCACATATTTGAAATCCCTAGCATTCAGAAACCTGTAAGAGGATTCATGCACGTGTTCTACTTTATGCTCCTGATTTGCAAAACAATGAGGTTGGTAATGATGTGAAAGATTTAACTGGCTCTCCTTGTGTCTCCTCTATCCGCACTGATTGTTATTTGTAAAGAGGAATCTTCAGAAGTCTGCGGTTCCCACAGGATGCTGAGCAGCCAGGCACTGGGTTAAGGATGACATCCTGTGTCAGGGATCAGATATCAGTCAGTTAATAGCTTTGCACTAACAATTGCCGAATATATTTTTCTTGTTAAAGGCCAATTTTTTTCACATATAAAGTTATTTTCACATTCATAATTATAATGTAGACTGGAAGATTCTTTGAAAATAGCACTGGTTTAAATGATTTCTTTAAAGCAAGATAACTTTCTATTTTATGTGTCAAATCAGTTCGTAATTTATATTTATGCAATACAGACCCAAGAAACACAAAACAATTCTTGCCAGTCTTTGCATTGTGTATTCAGATTTTGCTGTTATTTTACAAGACGTATGTTGTAAGAATAATTTGTTTTAGTAAAATAAGAGTGAACTGTTCTTTTCCCTCATTGTCAAGAAGGTTATGTTTGTGCTATTTCCACTTTCCAAAAGTTATTTTAATTATTCCAAGAAAATGCGATATAGTCACATTTTTTTCTAATTACAGATAACAACAAAAAATTCTCAAGTATTAAGATGTGAAAAACTATCATAAGTAGGCATGTTCTGTCAGTTTTAAAATTTTAAATGATGTAAAAGTAAACAGTAAAAAAATAAATTTTTGTCAAAAAGAAAAAAAAAAAAAACCTCAGGGGCCCAATTTAAAATGGAGAGACACCGTTTTGAAAATGAGGTTGTCTTAATTGTGAACCTGCACACACACACACACACACACACACACACACACACACACCCCGGTACATTATGGGGAAAACATTAAAAGATTTAGCCAAAAATTGTTTTAGGGATTATATAATTTGAAGAAGGAAGGAAGACAGAGAGGAGAGAGGGTATGGAAGAAAGGAAGGAAAGAAGAAAGAAGGAGGGAAGAAAGAGGAAAAGAATAAAAGATTGAAATAGTGACAGCCTTGTTATTCCAGAATTCAAAGTAGACTCTCTTCACCTCCAAGTGAAACATGGACCTTTAACGCTGGTAAAAATAAAAAATATAGCCACCATATTCAGATCATTACTGGTTTTTCAAAACCCAGCACCATGAACCGAAAAAACAAATAAAATTTACATCTGCCATTTTCTTCCTCTTTCTATTCCTCATTCTTCTCTCCCTTTTCCTCCTACACAGCTTCTGTGCTAGTGCTTGTGTTTCAGTTTCATAATCTGTCCATTGTGAATTACGAACATTTATTTGGCAGTTTCTCCTTACCGACGGGGTGCATGATATATTGGCCTCTGTGACACTGAGTCAGATCCTGCTCGGATTCCTACAATTGCTAGGAAATATCATCACTCCTGAGGCAAGCAAGAGTGCAGAACCAGAAACAACAGCAGGTGCTGCATCTGTTGGAAGGGAACAGAGTTAAGAAGTGTCGATGACTCAGTGACAATTCTATTGATTTTTCTTTCTTATTTTTTGATGAGGATATGATGCAAAACAAATGTCTTTGCAGTGGAGACTTCAGGGCAATGAGATTTAAATGTTTCTATTTTTTTAGGTTGTTTTGGGAAATGTGATGCTACAATTACTAATGATACTGCAGTGTTCATTTTTAGTTCCTTATCTGAGGGCCCAATAGCTGTCATCACTGAAATGCAGAAGCCAGGCCTTGCAGTTGTTTTCTAATTTAGTTTGTAGTTAGTTTCTCAAATGATTTGAACAAAGTTTTTTGTTGTTGTTGTTTGTTTTGTTGTTGTTGCTGTTGTTTAATACACTCAGATTATACCACAGTGCTTGTTTTATCCTCTGAAGCTGTTATTCGGTCAATTTTAGCCAAATAAGTGGCTAAAAAGAATAACAGTTTTGTTTTGTCTTGTTTTGTTTTGTTTACCTTGGTGGTGACTGGAGTATGGCATTGTTATACTATTAACGGTCATTTTTAAAAATAAATGTACAAGGTCAGAGTCGTCTGCTTTGGTCTGAAATGTCCCTAAATGTTATATAATTAATAGGAAATTTACTAGAAACATTCTACTTCCCTTCTCTCAGGGAGTTTTGTTTGTTTTCTTGTTCTACTGCTTGCCTGCTTGCTAGCCTTAGAGGATACTCTTGAATATATGAAGAAAATCCTCCATAGTCATCTCCCCAATCACACCACCCCCTGCCCAAGAAGGCATCTTTTAACTAATGAAGAAATCACATTTTGTAAAACATAAGCTACTTTCATAATTGTGGTGAAGCGCATACCCTTTTTTAGACTTGTGTCACATTTTGTGAGCCTCGTACCTGCCACTTTTGTGGTTTGCACCATTGACTAGATGAGTAGGTGACGAACTGAAAAATCACTAACATGCACTTTACCAAGAGTCCTATTCTGTGTTGCCCATAGCATTAACAACCACTTTTGTTATTGTTGTTATTTTAGAGGGATGAAGACATCTAGAAAGAGTAAGCCGTGTATATTCTGGGAAATGTCCCATTTTATGTATGTCTCCCAGCAGGATACTTAAAAGTTGTTTCAAAATTCCCTTATGATGAATTCATATTAACAGTGTCAACAAATATTTATTGAACAACTGCTAGATACGTGGCACTGCCTCACACTACAAGGAATAAAATGATTTAGATTATTCATCATTAAAATCTATTCGGTGCAATTAGAGAACCACCATATCAACAGAGTGCCTGGAGGAAGAACTCACAGGTACAGAGCGCTTAATCAAATTTAGGTACTACTCTGGGTGCTCCACACACATTATCTATACAACTCTGTGAAGCAGTATCTAATAGTCCCATTTTAAAGATAACAGGCCTAAGGTTAAGAAAGTATAATTCAGTTATGAGATTGATATTCAAATTCATGTCTTACTGATGATCAGGATTCTCTTACGGTCAAATGCCTTAGAAGTCTGAGAAAACATATATCATGTCTGATCTAAAAGGTCAAGGATGACTTCAACAGAACCTTTTCAAACAAATACAAGGTGAATACCTAAGGTAGCTAATCATACTGGAGGAAACTGAGCAGCACTGCTGAAACAATAAAGAGAAATTTGTATTTAGGGAGAAATGGATGCTTCCTAACTGGAGCCTGTAGATAGATAGATGATGAATAGATAGATAGATAGATAGATAGATAGATAGATAGATAGATAGATAGATGAATGATAGGTGCTTAGAAATGCAGTTTCACATCAAAGTAAGGAAATCATTGAATGCCATAAAAATGTCATATTGCGCTATTGTGAAAAAAGGTGAAAAAACATGAAAGTATATATTTTAATATAAATTGTTTAATACATCCTTCCTAAAGTAGTTTTTTTATCCACCAACTATATGAAAAACTATGAGCACTTTTTCCACCTTAATAAATTAATCACACATTTTATGAATGAATCACAATTTATTTAACCTTTAGTTTCTTTATATGTATTTGGTTTCTTCTATTTTCTTTTTTTTCTTCATTATAAAAATATTCAATTGAATATCTTTAATCATATACTTGTATATATGTTCAATTATCTCCTTAGGAAACATTTCTAAATTTGGATTGCCAGGTAAAGAGGTTTTAATATGTTTTATCAAATTATTTTATAGAAAGTTTCTACCAATTTAAATTCTTACTATGCCAAATTAATTTTCCCTGAATGTCACCTTCAAAACGTCATTTACATACTTAACAAATGCTTTTCTATTTTCCTAATCTAAGTTGCTGAAGATGTCATCTTTATTCTTATCTCCACGTGCTAAATATTCATATAACACCCTCCCTTTTGTATCTTTTTTCAGGTTTATTGCATTCAAGTTCTAGATTTGTTTCTGCATGCAATCTAGCCAACAGCAACTTTTCCTAACTATCTCTATTTCCTCCTTGTATCTATTTATTTATTCAGCCATTCATATATTCACTTATTCAACAAAATTTATGAGCAACCTGCTGAACGCTGGCATTGCACATACACATTGCATATAACATTTAAACTACTCTTTTGATCCTTTTTACTGAAAAGATGATGAAATAATTATTTAAAGGAATTTTTAAAGACTCAAATTTCCACTATTTTTAATAACTATTTTTTCATCTTAGCTTTCAGATTTTACCCATGTGCATATTTTAAAATATTGAATTCAAATGACAAAACCCTTCATGATTTTATTTAATATTTTAATTTGATACTTATTACTACCTCAAGTTGTAATTTATCTTTTACTACATATTAAGCCTTTACATTCCAGTTTTAAACTCTTGGTGCTGAAGAAAATGAAATTGATATGGATGAAATGTGAATAGACAGAATGAAATAAATAGATGTGTTAAGTCTCTTTCTTTTTTCTCTCTCCTTCAATCTGAAACATATCTAGATGTGTATATAGGAGTTACACTATAAATAATCTAGTAATCTAAGGAATAACATGGGTCAAAATTTAAAGAATACAAAATCGTATATTTTCAGCAACAAAATGATCTAGGATTAAGTCAGAAACATCACGCATATTTTTCCTGGGTAGTTTGCCTGGCTTGTTTGCTAAGAAAGAATGAGTCAGTTATCATATATTACAGGAAAATAATATTTTCCTTCTAAATAGCTGACACTGGGTTTTGCATTTCCTGAGCAATGAGGAAGAGTTGCCTCTGATTTTACCTGCAAAAGAAGGGAAGAGGAATTAAATGGCTCTGAACGTAGGCCAGAATCTTAGAGAAGATATTGCAGCCTCTGAGGTAATAGCAATGTAAAGATATTCAGTTGGTAAAAATTATTCCAGAAGGCTTCTGTTTAACGACTTCCTGGGACCACACATCTTCACATAATGTCAAACAGTCAAAAAGGTGTTTTTACATCTTTGAGGGAGAAACCAACTAAATGTCTCCCCAAATTCCCACACCACTACTTGTCTAGTTAGAATCATAATCTTCCTGGATTTCTCAACTACTAGACCTAACTCTAATCTGAAAAAGTCTTTTGGAGATGGTGTTGCTCCCACCCCCAAAGACTCTTTGAAAGCTATATTTCTCCTTTGGAACTGTCCCATGGCTGAGACTCAGTCTGGAAGTGAAACAGTCCCTATAGTACATCAATGGCAAAGAACATTTATATGGCAGCCCTGTATTCCTATGACAACTTATGGAGGTCCATCCTTGGGTCTCTAAGAACATCATCTACAGGAGAAGGTGCTGTCCACGGTTAACACTACACAGCCAGTTCCCCACTTGTGTGGCTGTGGGTAATTCCTGACAAGTGCCCAATTGCCATCTTGAAATGGGGGACATTTGGAGTGGTACATGCTCCTATAGTAAATGATTAATGTGCATTTTTCTGATCCTGACAGATTCCAAAAGAAGAGCAGATTGCTAGCCATAAAACTAAGCAGCATCAACGTGACATTACTGGAAGAATCCGAAAGTCTTTGCAGAAATGCTGTGCTTACTCCAATGTTTCTCAAAAACCAGCAATTTTAAAGAGACTAGGGTCAATATAAATGAAATAAATGGAGGCTAAGATAAAATATGTCAGAAAATTTGCTGAAAGGTTATTTTAAGGTGGCCTGTTAAAAACAATAATGGGCCATTAGGCTGTCTTGTTAAAGGCATTAAAGTCACAGGCACAACGTATAAGTCACATGGGCAAGATTTTCCATTTTATATATAAAAAATTCAATATTAAATTTCTGGTAAAAGTACAATGTTAGTGTTTCTGTGCATATTATTATAAATCTTTAATTTAAATTGTAGGCAGAAAAATAAGCAAAGTAATTAATGCCTGTAGAGATGTGCTATCTAAATGTTATACATTATAATTAATTTTCCAATATGGATTTTATTTTATTTTATTTATAATTAAGTATGCATTTAAAAATATTTTTGGCTGATCACTTTACAGGCGGGCATACTGACTCCCTTTGTCAAAGGCATCAGTAATTAATTCCTTTTTTAAACAAAATTTTGAGTACTTTCAATGAATAGGATAATTTACTAGCTAATTTAAGATATAAATGATGTGTACAAAACAGTCATCTCATCATCTAATCTGGAATTAGAGACAGGCATTTTATGTGTAGGGTGTGTCCCTATGAGCAAAGCTTCATTTGTTTTGTTCACTGCTGAAACTCCAGGAACCACAACAAAATCTAGCACAAAGAAGACATTTGTTAGTAAAAAGGATCCTTAGTTAATTCTTACTATTCTGAAAATTAATTCTTATAGGTTCTTTCTGATTGTTATCCATGATTTTGGAGCCTAGACCTTAAATCATTAATTTAGTTGTTTTATTTAATTTTACAGTAATAACACTGTGGAAATCTTGCTTTTGTTAATTTTTATGGGCTATTGATTATAAGGAAAAAAATAATTTTAAGAAACATGAATCTCTTTGTGGTGAATTCCCTTGTCTAAGAAAACTTGCCTTTGCTTTTTTGAATTTATTTATGTATTTATTTTTAGTCTTAGACTATTTGCGTCATAGCATCAATGGTTAAAAAGAAACAAAACATAGATATAGATAACTATCACTTAGATACAATAATTTATGACCCTCAGCTCAAACTCCCTCTTCTTGTTATGAAAACTCAGGATCTGTAAATGCTTTTGGCTATTTTAATTAAATATCTTACATCAAAGGTACCATATGGGAATTGTTGGGTTGGTTTGTTTGTTTGTTTTGCTTACAATATTTATACTGCCACAAATTGCGTGTTTAATTACTTTCTAAATGTCCGCATTGTCATATTTTTAATCATTAAAATTAATTGAATAAAAAAAATTTTCTATCCAGCAGTGCTCAGGAGTTTTGAAAGGAGCTGACTCATGAGCCATGTTCTGGAACACTGCTGATTCTCAGTGGGCAAGCTGTACTGTGTGTACTTTGGAGCTCCATAACACAGACTCATGCTTTGAGTGGGGGGATGCCGGGAGGGCTGGGATGCTTGGAGAGAAAAAGAAAAGAAACAGAATACGGCAGGACACGCTATGTGCTAGAGCTTACAGATGCTTTGATTACAGGAAACTTACGTAAATGATAACAGTATGCAGAACTAGACGTGGAAGAAGGGAAAAAATATGGGATCCCGACATAGGCCTTTGTACTCATAAAATCAAGGGTGAGACTACTGAAAACAACTGTTGGGAGTTTTATGATTTAATCCCATTGACTGGATCACTGAACAGGGCATTTTTCACTTCTAGTTTTCATGCTTTAGCTGACCTAGGAAATCTCATGGTTTTGTTTGGTGACACATGCTTTTAGGAAAATTGTTATTTCTGTTGCTCTGCACTGCCCTGTCTCCACTAAACTGCCTGATCTCCTGTGGAATTTACAGTTTCAGTGCAGCCAGCAAATGCAGGGAAATAACGTGATGTTTCGTAGCTAGAGCGCTCCTGATGACAGTCCATTCTGGTATGGGTGGCTGGAAGAGAGGACTGCCACCCAGTGTTTTTACAGTGCCTGTTTCAGGCAGCTTCTAAATTGACAGTGAAAGGCGGGGTGGGGGGAAGAAACAAGAAAAAAAAAAATTCCCTTTCTTTGGGGTGAGGAATATAATTCTAAAATCTCTGAGAAACTTAGGTATGGTAATTCTCTATTCCAAACATACACAAGTCACAGTCAACCTTATTCTTTGGTTTCTAGGCACATTTTTGAGTTTAGCACAATAGGGAGAAGAAAATTGGAGGTTAGCGAATCCAGTGGGGCAAGAGGTGAAGAGGACTAAATTTCAGTCAAGACAACAAGGAAAGTACAAAGAATACAGTTTCTCTTTTATGTGCTTTGATCGTCTTTCCTGTTTTACCCTTAATGAATACTTTCTCAAAACTAAAAATAAAACACTGCATTCTATTAAATTGTGCTCTTCCTCTAAGGGAATTCTAAACGTTTAAGTGTATGTTTCTCTTCCATGAATATGACTATGTATTTTCATATATACATATATATTTTTTTCTCCAAAATATATACATGCATATGTATATTTTTCTCCAAAATATATACATGCATAGGTATATTTTTCTTTTCCTGGGAGCCAGAGAGTGGTCAAGAGAAAGAGGGAAAAAGAGTCCATGCTAGGAACTCCAAAGGTAAATGTTAAGTTTCTTTAAACTGCTTTTAAAATTCTAATGACCGCCAGGCGCGGTGGCTCACGCTTGTAACCCCAGCACTGTGGGAGTCCAAGGTGGGTGGATCACCTGAGGTTGGGAGTTCGAGACCAGCCTGACCAGCATGGAGAAACCCCGTCTCTACTAAAAATACAAAAACTTGGCCAGGCTTGGTGGCACATGCTTGTAATCCCAGCTACTTGGGAGACTGAGGTAGGAGAATCACTTGAACCCGGGAGGCAGAGGTTGCAGTGAGCCGAGATTTTACCACTGCACTGCAGAACAGGCAACAAGGGCGAAACTCCATCTAAAAAAAAAAAAAAGAAAAATTAAAATAACCAACATAGTGAGGAGTATCAGAAGATTTACAGTGGTAGCAGGTGGCGTAAAATTGTACAGGTACCACGAGAAGCAGAGGAAGATAAGGCAGATATATATTTGTATCTTCAGCTTGTGCTATAGAGTATGCTTTCTCCCTAGCCCCACACAGTAGCCCTTGGAAAGTAGTAGATTGAAAAGGAGACAAACATTTCATATGAACAGTTAAGGTGTGCCACATGTGTATGCTCAGGGTGAAACTTCATGTTTAATTCTAGGTAATGTGCCCACAAAGTCTCATATTATTCTAATTGGAGAAGAGCCAAAAAAGAAATATAATCCCAAATACTTTGATTTGATTTTACTACCCTGCTTGTGCCTTACACAGAGGACACACATGTATGTCCTCATACTGCATGAATACGGAGCTGTTTTAATATTTCTTGATGCTAACTATAGCTTTCTTACTTGTAGACAGGACCTTCACCATGGTGGAAAGATGCTAATGTAAACATGGTCAGTGACTGTACTCGTTACAAATAAGTTCTCTTCAACTAAATGACTAAAATAATCATATTAATAAATACATGATACTCGTACGCACAAGTCACCTTTTCTCCCACACTGATGGCTTTGATTACTTTGACAGACTAAGATGCACTAATGATACAAATTAGAAGCAAAAAGAATTAAAAGGGTGTTTAACTCTGATGCCAGGCTGTCAATTTCCTATAGTGCTACCAACTTACAGATAGATGATTAAAATTGTTTCATTTAGGAATTTTGAATATTTTAAAAATTGAATGGGTTTCTGGGGGAGGAAAAAAGAAAGAAAAATCCTTGCTTAGCTAATTAGACATCCTATTTGATTTAACAATAGAGCAAGATTATTCTTTGAGTGTTGAGATCTTCCTTCATTACTACAAGAGCCTACATTTTGCTCTCTTTGCTCATTGTGCTTGTCTCATTCCTTATGTTTAATATTATTGCTACTTTTTATTTAATTACAAGTTTATAAAGAGCAATGGTCTTAATTTGTTTGTAAAGCAACTATTTCCAAAACATGATGCTAGATACCACGGGTAAGGCCCAAATACATGAAATACAATTTATATCTCTGAGGGTAAAGAATCTAGCACAAAAAAACAAAACATGCACACAAATCGCCATGTATATTGTAGAATCTTGAGAATGACAAAATAGCACACATAAAGTACTTTGGTTGCATGGAGGAATACAGAGCTTGGATTTTTTTAGTCAGACAGCAGAATTTCAAGCCTTAGTTTAGTTACTCTATATCTACCTTGAGAAAGTTATTTAATTCATTTGGGTGTTCATTATATTATCTGTAAGTTGGGGTAAATAATAGTTCTCTCCCAGATATAAGTGAATATTAATTGAGTTCCTAAATGTGAACTATTTAGAACACAGACTGGTGCACGCTAAGTACTTTTATGATACCCAATAGTTCACCCCAAAGACCAAGTATATATCTCTGCGGATTAACAAAGTTCCTTCTCTACTGCCTCCACTAGACTATAACTTATCCATCATTATGTTCCCACTAATTCAATAAGGTGAATAAATGTTTATTAAATAAATGAACTTTTAAAGGGATGGAAGAATGTTTGATCATTGGTTGGTTATTTAGTTATTTAGAAGCTCTAGCAAGATCTGCATCATCGTCTCTATGGGATGGTCACCTTTGTCCAAAGATGCAGTATGAGAAAGCATGCAATAGGGAAACTCGGCCTCCATCCAAACTGTCAAATAAGCAGAATCAGTTCTGGGGGAAGGTGGTGTGACACATCACTCTTATATTATTATTATTTATTATTATTATTATTATTATTATTTTTGAAACGTAGTCTCACTCTGTTGCCCAGGCTGGAGTGCAATGGCGTGGTCTCGACTCACTGCAACCTCCACCTCTCGGGTTCAAGTGATTCTCCCGCCTCAAAGACACCTGCCACCACACCTGGCTAATTTTTATATTTAGTAGAGATGGGGTTTCACTCTGTTGGCCAGGCTGGTCTCGAACTCCTGACCTCAGGTGATCCACCTGCCTCGGCCTACCGAAGTGCTGGGATTACAGGCGTGAGCCACGGCGCCTGGCACATCACTCTTACATTCTAATTTGTTATAATAAATATTAAAAAACAAAAAACTCTGAAAAAAGCAACCAATAATTATCATCTTCAATTCTAAAAACAGAGTTTGCTTAAATAAGTGAGTGTTCTTCAGTGGCTATGGCTGATGGAGGATGAGGATGGAGTAATTAAAAGAGTCCCACACAGTAGGTCAGAGTCTTGACATGCAGACGCACTCTCATTGTTGGTTCTATGATCCTAGCAAGTCAGCTCCTTTACTTTCTTGTCAGTTAGGAATATTTTTAATATTCACTTGGTTTCTTGAGAGGAAAACATTGAACTACCTGAGCGTACAAGGAAGTCACGAAAGTATTTGCTTCCATATATTCCCAATCTAGTGAAAAAATATGCACTTGAAGAAGCAATGTTTGTTAGAACAAAAAAACTCCCAAGGACCAGATTTGACACATAAAGACCTACGTGAGTTGAAATTTGGGGTCTGTCACTTACTAGATAAATGACTTTGAATAAATGACTTAATGCTCTGAAATTTAAATTTTCTCCCTTGTTAAATAAAATTACTTGCCCTAACTATGTCAAAGGTAGATATTTAAAAAGCATTCCCAAGTACTCTGTAAGTGTATGAACATTAATTAACTGTATTATAAGTTTTTAAGTGTGGAAGATGCTGTCACTATAAGAATATATAACCGTTAAAAACTTTTGGAAAAAATTTTTAGAAAAATAAGACTAATTCACATGAAACAACTAATACTATCAGATTCTATATAAGTGGCCACAAACGTAAGGTACAAGCATTAACATTTCAGTGGTTGAACAGTGTTTAAGAACAATTTCTAAGTTAGAGATGAATGTAAGCTCAGTCTTACAGAGGAATAAAATTTCATTAAATCTTCAAAATCAAAAGGAATTTCAGAGAATTCCTAAGTTCCACATTTCCAGAAACTGAAAAATTAAGTAATTTGTTTCAGTTCCCTGGGTTTACTATATCAGCTTCAAGAATATTCTGTCTATTCAATACCAAAGGCATCCTGTGAATTCTTTGGCAAATCTCTCCTTAGATAGAATGTTACATGACTTCTGATGAGGAAAGTCCCTGGAAAGTAACTGTTTTAGGACAAATAAGCCCAAATAGTCTTCTTGGTCATACTTAGCAATAAATACATATTATTGATGTTATTAAGGATCATCTTACACTTAAAAAAGAGATCAAAAGACAGCCTCCTCAGGATGTAATTGGGACACTTTGATCTCATGGAGATGATGCTGATAAGAATGATAATGAAGTAGAAAAGACATTAACAATAAGAATTATAGTGTTTAATATTCAGTGAGTTCTTATGCTGGGCAGATTGCATGATAATTGACATATATTACCTTATTTAATCTTGACAGTATTCACAATAAGAGAGTGAGATGTGTACTATACATTTTCATAATTTTATAAAAGAAAACAGAGGTACAGAAAACCACACTGCAGTTAGGTAATTTAATAAAATGTGGTGCCAGACTCCAAATTTGGAATTTTCTTCCAAGAATTGTAGTGGACATTGTAGTTATATATTTTTTGATGATAAAATTTATCTCTCCCCTCTTATGTAGCAACCAGTTCCAGGATTGGCCTGAGGCAATCAATAATGTCATTTTCTAACCCCAAAAATATAATTATTTATTCAACAATTTAAAAATATTAATTCAGCATTTACTATAAGCCAGACACTATTTTAGACACTACAGAAAGGTTAGTGAATTAAGCAGTAAAGATTCCCTGCTTTTTCTGCCCTTAGGGATTTCACAAAATAAAGAGATTGATCTATAAATAATAAAATATTAAAGATCACAAAACAAGAGATTGAGCTATAAACCAAAATATATGAGCAAAATAATAATGTAATGTTTATGATCATGAACTATCAAATTAGAGGTTATAAATTCAAATCACTTTTCATCACTTTTTAACAATGATCTTGGAAAAGTTACTTAACCTCTTTGAAACCCAGTTTTCTCATCTGCTAAATAGGGATAATAGTATCTAATTCTAGAAAAGGTTTTTGTGTGACATGAATAATATTTATAAAGAACTTAGCATAGGGCTTTAAATAAGTGCTCAGTAGAGTATCTATTTTTAAGTCCATCTCAAATGTAAGTACAAAAATTGGTGTGGGGGGGCATTACTCCAATTTGCCCCTTCCAGTTCATCACACTCTTTTTGCTCATATTTTAAATATATCTTAAAAACAAAATTTGCTCCTAGAAGACTTTTAAGATTAATTCAGCTCACACAAAGATTTCTTCACCAACATAATCAAGTGCTAATTCTTAACTTACAAGTCTTAAAATTTTCTTAAATTGATTTTGATTTGTATTTGGAATTTGGTCATTGTCAACCCCCCTCCCTTTTGTATTGGTTCAAGAAAGAACATCTGACCCAATTAAGACATTTACATTTTCTAATGGATTCTGAGAAAGAAGACATCCTGTGTGTAATTCTTGACAGTGGGGTGGGTGAATGTGAAGTCTAAATCTATACTGTCATTTTACCATTATGAGAGAAGTCAGTCTGACGATATGCTGACCCTGTACAAGGCCTGCTGAGTGAAGACTCCATGAGTAGTTAAGGCAAGTCAATCTTGATTTCTACCCTATCCCTGGATCTTCCAGTTATAAAAGCTGAAAGCAATCAGCCAAATGCAGAAAAGCAAAACCCACTTTTTTGTCATGTATCATTTAAGTCAGTTTGAGTTGCTTTTCTTTTAAGTGAAACATAGAGTCCTAACAGATTAAAAAACAAACAAACAAACAAACAAAAAACTGGCTCCATTGTTGTGGGGTAGAAAAATATCAAAGGGTGAATATGTATTTCATGCCTTTTATTCAGTCAGGTGGCAGAAATTAAAGGACCACGTTAATGCCAATATGTATGCTCAAATCTGTATATTGAATCAATCTCAGATTTTTGACATTAACACTGTACAAGCCTGTATTAGTTCATGAAATGAGAATGCTGAGTCTTTGATTACAGGGTCACTTCAGCTTTTAAACACTGCTTACCAATATTTATGTAATCAAATGCTGAATTTTAAAGTTTCAATCTTGGGGTCTTTTTCCCTTTGGAAGTGAAAATTGCAGTGGGGAAATAGTTAAATGGCTCACTACCAAAGACATCGTTTTGTGTCTGAAACCATTTCAAAAAGTTTTTAGCCTAACTTATAACTTTTTAAAAAATTGTTGGCATGTGATTTTTTGTTGCCTCTTACTTGAACAGGAATATATTAATAATGTTACAGAACTGACATCATCTTCTTATCTCCAATTAACCTGTGGTGCTTCTATGTATGTTTGTTTTTGTTGCAGTTTCCTAAATACGCTGAAATGGAATTCTGATGTAGGTTGACTCACATAATTGTAAAGGTTCTTGTGTGAATTTTTTTCAGTTAAATATGTCAGGGAAGAAATATACAACAAATAATAAAATGGATGCAAACACTCATCAATCAAGAGCTCCCTGCCACTTCAGTGCTACTGGAAGGGCCCTCAGAGTGACAGCACAAATGCATGTTGGCAGGCCAATCAAAGCTTTCGAAATAAAACAAAATGTTTCATACCGACCCCTCAACTCTCTAAGGCCATGACAGCCCAGTTGCAATTTCATTTTTAACATTAGTGTTGAATTTCTTTATTAAATCATTTTCATTCTGATCCTTTGGCTGTCACATACATGCCAATGCCATTGATGGCTATAAAAAGTAAAATATTTATAATCTTTGGAGAATGGTGTTCTTTAAATATATTTGTGACTTGTTTTAAAGTTCAATGATAATATTGGCATTTTAAAAATTTTCACAGATAGTAAGTTATGTAATCACAACATAAAATAGTACTTTAAAAAACAAAGAAAAAGACAAGAATGAAAAAAGCAGTTATTTTTCTCATTTAATTACTATTGTAATGCCAATAATCCATAGTTCCTTTCTAAAATTGTATAACTATAAGGAGCTGTAACTCAATAGCACTGCTAAGATTAACAACTGCACTTAATGTTGTTCTTAATGTACCTTAGTCTTGGTTTGTGAAGCCCAAATGTTCATTCCAAATTTATTACGGTGGAGTTACTTCCTTTTATTGGTTCAGTCATAGACTGCCATCTTAATAACAAAGGTCCCAGCATGATTTGTAAAGTTTTAGATCCACCATTGGTCCAGTTTGGGACCTATGAAGCATGGCAGTGATAGGAAGGGATCTTGCTAATGCGTAAGGATGAACGTAAATTTCCATTTCGTTTTTCATTTCAAGCTGAGAAAGCAGATGTATTCTAAGAGACAGCACCACTGAACTAAATTCTTCTTTGCACCCAGCATTTCTCTCTTGAGGCAATATCCTTTTCCTTTTTTCCTAAATAATTCACAAATTGCTTCCGCGCAGAGGCCAAACCAGGTCAGAACAAAATTCAATTACCTCCTATCACCATATACTCCTCTTACAAGGGAATGCTGTGGGTATAAGGTTTGCTATCTTAGTCATATGTAAAGGTTAAATACCAACTATAATTATAAAATTTGGGGGTCAGGATGATAACATCTGATATCCTGTATGTTTTATTTTATTTAAAAAGGTATGCTCAGTCTTACCTCTTATTTATCTATCATAATAATTCTTCATTAAATCCTTCCAAAACTGCTCTTTTCCAGGGTTTTTCTAATTATCTATACCTACACGCAGACCACAAACCATGCCTTGTGTCACGTTGGGTCTCATCAATATGTCACATCATGTTCTGTCACTTTACAGAACACAGTATGACAGATGAGATTTCAGATTGAGGCACTCCATTATCTCTTGGCATAATAAAACATGAAAAGAAATAGATTCCTCATCTGAATTTTTCTATGTATTTGCACTTACACACACCATATGGGGTTTTCCATAAGATTTTCAAAGTTCATTAGAGTTAAATAATTTTAAATATATACTATTCTAAACATTTACTTTTTTCTTTCCTCTTTATAACCAAGATTAGTGGTTCTAATTATGATCTGTTCTCAGTGATGAAAAATAAAAGATGGATACTAAATTCTTGAGATAGTAAGTTTACTATTCATTTACTTTGTGTAATGTTTACATCAGTCCAGTGAGTTAGGTATGATAAGATATATTATTGTTGCTTTAAGATAAAAATACAGAGGCACTGAGAGATTAAATCGTGCAGCTTAAAGTCAGACACTGTCTAAGCAAGGTCTGAAGAGGCTTTTCTACTTCTTCAACTGACCAGAGGTACATGTTCAAAGCAAGCTTATTCTGCACATATGTTGAGAATTGTACTATGCTACATATTAATCTGTGTTATTGTCACATTGTATAAACACTTGTGTGGTAGGGAGAACTTTGGCCCCAGTGGCCTTTGACCCCTGTGTTATACCTATTGACATGTTAAGTGATATGGCAAATGGAACTTTGCAGATGCTGTTAAGATGAAAGATCTGTTGACCACAAGGTAGTAAAATTATTCTGGATTATTCAGTGGGCCCAATATGATCACATGAGTTTTAAAAGCTAAAGCCCAGCACACATGAGGACTCCTACCAGTTGTCATAAACCAAAGAGTAACAATTATATTGAGCAACAAAAAAAAAGCCAGTTCAAAAATTATATAAGCCTAGAAAAAGAAGAATAGGGATGAGTTTGACAAAAAAGAAAGAAGTTGAGAAACCCTTCCTTCGACACTTTCCTCCACACTGCCTCTTATTTCAGTCTTGACAGTCTTAATGTGACACAGAAATTTCTTGACATCAGCATTCAATGGAAGCCATAAAGAATGAGGACGTTCTAGGTAAACAGTCTGCAGCATCCTGGAAGATTCTCTCCCACCAACCTTTAAAAATTAGCCTAGGAGTAAACTATGTACCAGATAGAAATATAGTATCAGAAGCAGTAGAATATTATCAAACCTCACACCTGTAAGCAGACCAAATTGGCAGCGGCAGCCAGAGAAGAGGTGTGGGGACACAGAAGTCATAGTGGGGACAACATCAGCCGCTATCGTGTGATAAAATGATCAAAATGCAGGCACTTGGACATCTCAACACGAACCAGCTCATCTGTGAAAGTCCTCTTTGGAGCTGAAGTTGTTTGTAGTGCAGATGAAACCCTAATCATTCTGGAATTCTCAAAGTCAGAAAACATCATTAGTTCTGTTTTCACCTGTTAGAGATGGAAAATAATTATTTACAGCATCTGCTGCCACCCTTACCTCTCCTACTCACAGAAGATATTGCAAACTCATCACTATACTTCTTGCTGCTGAGCCACAGCAAGACCTTGCTGTCCATGTCAGCACAGTTCTCCAGAAAACCACTGCCACTTAACAGAAATTTCCATATATCAAAAGAATATTAAATTTATCAGAATTACCTTGGTATGAATACTGGTTTTACTACTTACCGTGTGTCCGTAAGTCAGGCAGCAAATCTTTCTTGGCCTGTTTATTCATATATATGATATATGCATTAGTATATGTATATATGCTATACATATAATATGAATATATGCTATACATATAATATGCATATATTATATATTTTGAATATATAATATATAATACATATAATTATATATTATATTAATTATATATAATACATATAGTAATACATATATAATAGTAATACATATAATATATAAATATACATATAATAATACATGTAATAATGTGTGTATAATATATATGAATAAACTGTATATGTAGTATATATATAATATATACTTTAGATGTATAATAGGAATTGTAACTGTTCTATTCTGTTATGTTCTTACAGACATCAAATGAGTTAATTTATGCTCCTAGAACAAGGGTCAGCAAACTAGAGCCTATAGGCCAGGTCTGGCCTGCCATCTCTTTCTGTCTAACTAAAGAGCTTCAGAATGGTTTTCACGTTTTAAAACGGTTGAAAGAAATCAGAATAAGAATATTTGTGGCATGTGAGAATTACATGATATATACATTTCAATATTGATGAGGTTTTATTGGAACACAGCCATACTCTTCTGTTTAGGTATTGACTACGGCTGTTTTTGTGCTATAATGGCACAGGTGAGTAGTTGCTGCAGACACCATGTGGCCCACAAAGCCGAAGTGTTTCCTACATTGACCTTTACAAACAAAGTTTGCTGACTCCTGTTCTGGAATGATAACAGGCATTTTTTTAAATACTCTAAAATGCTTTTAGCTCCCTTACCTTTTTCTTTTCTTATTTGAGAATCCATCTGAGAGCAAAAAGGGCTCCAGGAACAAGAATGGGAAATACTTAAGATCTTGCTATAGATCCACAGACATATATGAAAAGCCAAACATTTGGTCTTATTTTGCCCTACTTTTATTAAACTGTGACCAGCTCATCTCAGAGATAGATATTTATTTGTAGGTGTAATGTATATTCCAATGACTCTCATCCACAGGTGCTAAAGATAAATCATAACTACTGAAAAAATGCTCATAAGAATTTCTTGAGAGCACAGATACCCACACACAAACAAATATGATTAGTTTACTAATCATCTATCACATTGCATTCTCTACTTCTTACCTTTTAACTGTAGCTCAATCTCCTGGAGGGCACCATGACCACTTAGGAGTCCCATCTCTGCTGATTCTCACGGTTTCTCATGCTGAGCTCTGCTTTTGATCAGTGTCACTTGTGTTGGGTACAGCTGTGGTTTCTTAGCCTTCCTCTTACACTTGGCATTCTTGCCTAGGCTGATGCATATCTACTCATGCCATGAACAGCAGCTTACCTTGTGCATCTATACGTCCACCAGTCATTGCTACTGCCTGCTACATTAGAAGCAATATGTTTCTTCGTAAATATTGTGCTGCTGAGTGGAGAAGAATGTCTGTCCCTCATTTTTATGTTACATTCTACTAACGAAGCTACTTGGGTTCCAATAACTGAATTTAGTGAGTATGACTGCAAACTGTTTACAAATCATTTCTCATGTATAAATCATGCCCTGCCCTCTCTATCCCTAGATCCATCATGAATGACTAATTGTGGAAAGGAGCCATGTTGGATTGAGGAACAAATCCATGTTTCCGAACAGTGCTAGACTCTGATTCACCACTCCATCCCAATACAAGCTTCTCATATCTGAATATTTCTACCCCGAGGATAGTATTCATTTCTCAGGAGGCTTTAAAGTTCCTAATGCAAATTGACTTCTGGTGAGTCAGCTCCATAATTTCTCCAGGGATGTTTGGTCAGGTATGAACCACAGTGGTCACCAAGCTACTAGTTGCTTCTAGATGCCCACCATGCAGGATTGTCTTTAAAGTAGTCATAACAGAGTTTCAATAACGAAAAATACCATTATGTACCAAAGACCATGCTTATGATGTTTAAAGTCCTTTTTAATACTTGCAATGTAGAGATTTTGAAGTTGTTCTGGCTTTACGTAGTACTGAATTTAGTAAGGAAATAACCTGTGAAAGGCCCTGTGAATTACATTCCCAATACCTATTTCTCTTATATATACTTTACCAAGAGAATCACTAAAGCTCAGGACTACAATGTGCCTAGCTAAATACTTATTATTATACTTGCTTTCTTTGCAGACAAATGTGACCACAATACTGTTTTATTCAATGAATTGTAAACAGAAGTATACTAGGAATTCTGAGAAAAAAAAATATTTTATTTCCTGGTAAAAAGGAATAGAGCCGGTACCATGGTCTTCTTCTGACCCTACCTTCTCCCATTATACAAACATGTTGTCTAGAGTCATAGCAGCAATTTGGTGAATGTGAGGTGAATAAGCATAAACATGAAATACATGAGACAGTGAGTAAAATGAATAGAAGGAACTTGTATCTCTGCAGACATTGTTCTACTAAACCAACATCTGCAACCACTTCTAAACTTCTTGTTATGTAAGAAAAAATTTGCTTCTATTTGTTTTATGTTACTATTGTCCAGTTATTCTTTTATTTTCAGGTTTTAAAAAGTTCTTAACTGATATTCTGGGTTTAGCCACATAGAATTGCTGATGTTAACCACATTTAGGTTATAACAATAATAAATTTCATTTGGTCAATGTAATATAACTTATTTCATTTGTTTTAAATATAGGTCATTGAGCAAGACTTCCATCTGGTATCACAAAGCTAAATATAAATACAAGTTTCAGTATATAAAAGTATTTCCTTACAATTCATAGTAAACCAATTTCCATCTTTACAGATGTTCATTGTGCCAATGATATGATACATTGGATATAACACTCTCCTAAAAAATATAAACAAAGAGAGAGAGGAAAAGAGGGAGAGAAAGTCAATGTAAATACTCAAGTGAAAATTTAAGATCTAATAATGAAGGTTAAGATGTACATAAACTCATATACATTATTTATTGTATAATCTCTGTGTATTTCCCAGAAATTAATTTTGAAAATATGTTCTGAGGGAATTGTACAAGATAATGACAAACAACCAAGAAAACTCCATTACAACATTGAGTATAAGAACAATGTACTACTTGGAAACAGAATAGGTAAGCAAATTGTGGGGCATCCACTACAATATCCACTATGTAAAAAAATATTGATAAAAAGCTTAAATTGGCAAAGTTACACTCTATAACACATATATAAAGTTCCTTTCAAATACTATCCTTTTCTTGTAGAAATTATGTCTACTTTCTTCTGGAAATGATCTATCATAATTCTCTTCTGACTTATTTTTTTAAATGTGGGATCAAAGAAATCATAAATAGTTATTTTTGCCGATAAAAACTATAACATGGGATGTTCAGCTTTAGCTAGATATACAAAGAGAAATCAAAAACATGTCAGAGAGATTCCAGCGATGGTTTGAGTGCCCGGTAGTTCTTGAAACTAAGTAAGAGCATTCATCTTTTCAGAGACTGAAGGTTAAAATTTCCTTCAGTTGTTTAATACAAGCTTTTATCTTTATAACAATTGCCTTTTACCAGGTTGATTTCCATTTCTGTCACGTGCATACAGATGTATCTTGATATAATCACATTACAATGTTAGGTGAAAAAGAAAATACAGCTGGACATAAAACTATACTTACATATACAAAGACAGCAATTATATATAATTAAATATATAAAGTAAAATGTTGTTTAAAATTCTACAAAAATTTTGAACTCATTCAAGTCAATAAATATTATTGAGCACATACTCTGTACCAGATAAGCATGTCAGAAACTGAAGTTACGGGTAATTTTTTTCTTTTGGTATTAGGATTATTGTTAATTTTGTATGTCTTGTTTTTCTTTCAAGATGTTATAAAATAAATTGGTATTTTTAAGAAAATATTCATAGTAGAGAATGGGGGGAAAGATAATTTTTGCTACACTATGCTTCTAGTGTGTATAAATGTATATAAGTACAACATTTTTAGTTTTAACAAGTATGCTAAGATATTATATTGTTAAAATTATTAAAAAAATGAAGACAATAAGACATTAATTTTATTTATCGGAGTTTCCTAATATGCATGCTGAGGAACACAATGTGCTTACAAATAGGTTAGAGGAGTGCAGAGTTATGATACCAGCTTCCCTCATAGCTGAGTGGAGATTGCGTGGCCAGATGCCTAAGTTGATTGCCACAAAGTAAAAGGAGGTTTATACAGTCTACATCAGTAAGCTATAGGTTTATTATTACCTTATATGTGGGTTATAATAGATGTTTGGGGACATTGTTTTATGTGATCATCTTGGTTCTTCCTCTAGTTAGGATGTCTACTAATTTTGAGTATTATATCTCATTCCATCAAAATAACAGACGGACAAAATGTAAAATTCATCTGCCCAAATGGCTAGAAATCCTTGAAAGAAAATAATTAATTTAAAAAAAATTAATGCAAGTGTGAGTTGCTAAAAATGGAAGGGAATTGAAGAGAAAAATGTGGGAAACAATGAAAGACAATTTGTAAACTGGCTATGGTTTCAGTGGAGAAAAATTTGGTGTCCAAAACATAGGGACTCTGTTTATTGTTCATATGGGGGCTAACGTCTGGGTGTTTCTTAGCTCCAAAATAGTCAGTGCTCAAAATAAATAAATAAATAAATAAATAAATAAATAAATAAACATTTGTAGGAAAGTATACCCAACAATTGACTCAAATAAAAGATAAGAATATTATTTTCTTTTTGCCTTGTCTCTGGGTAAAACAAAAATATGTCTCTTCTGAGAAATCAAAATCCAAAAACTTTATCTTGAATAGATTCAGGTTCAGAATTATCCATGAGGTCTGCATAACTCCAATAAAAAATTAACGTTAAAAATTTGTACCCTCTGGTGATAAATCTGGGATATTTGGCAGAAGCATAGGAAAGGCACTCAGGAGATAATTTCCACAACCAATAGTACAGGGATAGCAACACACACATATACCAAGAAATAAAGTTAAATTAAAATATAATGACAAAAATGTTACAAAATGTAAAAGAGAACAATCTACTTGGCCCCTGAATCAACAGACTCAACAAATATGGCAAACTCAGCCCCAAGAAGTCAATATAGTACAAACAAACAAACAAACAAAAAACACTATAAAATAATTAAATATGCTTAAAATAGTTAATAAGAGAGTTTTAATAAAATATCCATAAAAAAGACATTTAGGAAGTATAAGTGCATTTGTAAAAGAGCAACATTTTCATGTTTCCTGAGAAACTCATTGGATGGAATAAACACCCTTTAAGGAACAATTCAGTATGAAAATGGTAAACTTTTAAAAACCTGGAAAATTTACAAAGGTGAAACACACAGTGATAAAGAGGTGAAAAATATCAAAGACAGTAATACACAAAAGTCAACAACTTTCTTATATACAAGCAATGAGCTGGCAGGATTTGAAATTAAAAAAAAAAAATACTATTTACGTCATCCCTCCAAATAAAACAGTTTTGTGTAAATCTGATAAAATATATTAAATGTTTACATGAGGAAAATGACAAAACTCTAATGAATGATTCAAAGAAGACCTAAATAAGTGGTGAGATATTCCATGTTCATGTACAGGAAGACTCAATATTGTCAAGATGTCAGTTCTTTCCAACTTGAGTAATAGATTTGATGCAATACCAATCAAAATCCAAGCAAGTTTTTTTGTGGACAAACGTATTCTAAAGTTTCTGTGAAGGGCAAAAGGTCCAGATTAGCCAATTTAATAGTGAAGAAAAAGAGCAAAGTCAGAGGACTAATACTACTGCACTTCAAGATCTAGTGTAAAGCTATAGTAATCAAGACAGTGTTGTTGAAAATATAGATGAATAAATCAGTGGAACAAAATAGAGAGCCCAGTAATACACCGATGTGATTATAGTCAACTGGTCTTTGACAAAGGACCAAAGATAAGACCTGGTCAACTAAACTTCTGCATTCAAAAATATGGATCTAGAAATAAACTTTACACCATTCACAAACATTAACTGAAAATGCATCATAGACCTAAATGCAACCCACAAAACTAAAAATAAATAAATAAATAAATAATAAAACTGTAGGAAGATAACACAGTAGAAAATCTAGACGATCTTGGGTTTGGGGATGATTTTTTGCTACAATACCAAAAATACAATCCATGAAAGAAATAATTGGTAAATTAGACTTCACTCAGATTGAAAACTTCCGTTCTACTAAAGACAATGTCAAGAGAAAGAGAAGACAATCCACAAACTGGGGACGGAGGGTACATGGAATTTCCTGTAATTTGCTCAATTTTACTATGAACCTAAAACTTCCTGAAAAATAATGTTTATTAAATTTTAAAAAGTAAGAAAGGAAATAAAAATATTGCAGATATATTATCTACAAAATACGACAGCAGAAATAAATCCAAATATATCAGTAATAACAATAAGTAGACACAGGCCAATGTCATCAGTTGACAAAAACTCTCAAAATGAACTAAAAAATAAAAATCTGTAATATGATGTACACTAGAATTACACATAAAACACAATGACAGGGAAAGATTTTATATGAAAGGATATAAAATGATGTAGGCAAATACTCAAGAGAGGAAAGCTAATATAATGATATTAAGCAGACAGTTTTGAATTTAAGACAGGACCATTATTATAGATAAAGTCACTACTGTACACATGATTAAAGGAACAATTTGACAAGATAGTGTAATTCAGAACAAGTATGAGCTTCAAATAGAGTCTCAAAACACATCATTCAAAATTTGTCTGTATTGTGAGAAAACTGGACATATCTTAAATTAGTATGGGAGATTATAATACCACTCTTTCAGAAACTCATCAAGCAGAACAAAAAAAAAGAATATAAATTATTCAAACAAAACAAATAACAAGTTTAGTCCCCACAGATTGGCATGTACATATAACTCACCTTTATGATTAGTGAATATACATTACATTCAAGCAAGCATTTATAAAAGTTAACCATATATTAAACTATAATACAGTAAATACCAAATATCATGTATGGACTGTACCTACTATAGCCAATATTTTAGAAAGTAAACTCAAGACATAGCCATCCTAGATAACAATAATAATTATAACAGCAAATAACAATTATAGTAAATACTATATAATAATTACACATACACATGTTATCACTTTTACACAAAATATGACAAATTGGTATTTATCTGAAATCTTGTTTCCATTTTCTGGAACAGCCCTTATGTTTTTTTCACTTCTAAGTGGATGTTAAATGTTATATGATTTATTATTATTTCTTTAAGATTCATAAATGTGAACTTTTTTAAAGGAAAACATAAGTAGGACTAATGAAAAATTAGCCATATTTAATAATAAATAATATCATACCGTCTTCTAATCCATAATAAGGTAAGAAATTTTATCCTGTTTCCTTTTCCGATAATACAGTAGTCTCCCCTTATCCACGAGGGTTAAGTTCTAAGACCTCCAGTGTATGCCTAAAACTGTGAATGGTACCAAACTCTCTCTATAGTCAGCCATTCATATGTGCGAGTTCTACATTTGTGGATTCAAACAACCATGGATCAAAAATACAGTATTAACAGAAAGCAAAACCCACAGATATGCAGGACTGACTTTTCATATCTGAGTTACCGCAGTGCCGACGGAGGGACTTGAGCATTGAGAAATTTGGTATCAGCTGGAGGTCCTGAAACATCCCACACAGATATCAAGGGAAGACGGTATTGTTTTTTTGTATACATGATACAGAATGATAAAATTTAATGTATAAATTAGGCACAGCTAGGAGATTAATAACAATATCATAATAAAATAAAACAATTACAACAATATAATGTCAAAAGTTATGTGCATGCCATCTCTGTCTCTCAAAATCTTATTGTACTGTATGCACACTTTTAGATCACAATCGACTGTGGTAACTAAAATCACAGACAGCCAAGTAAAACTACAAAAAAGAGGAAGCAAATGTATTTGCCTTAACTGCTTTCAGCATTTAGGACATCATTCTTTATTTTTATTTAGAGGTAGTACTACAATCAATCCTAAGATTCATTGTGATTTCCAGCTCTGTTTTTAACAAGTCCCCATTATGCTGATTTCTGGTGTCAGTCTGATTGATAACAACAAGCTAAGCAGCCTCTATGCAAAAGCATTTGAGCATGAAATACTTAGTATTTTACCTTCCTGCAACAGCAAATTTTAAAACTTGGGGGAATTATTCTCAAAAACGCCCATATACTCTATCTACAGGCCTGTTTTGGTAGATCAGCTTTTGCAATTAAGTCCTTTGCGTCTATGAATTCATAATACAGGATATCCATCCCTAAAATACCCATAATTTTAAAACTCACATTGAATGTCATCAGAATTTAAACTTCTTCTTCTTTTTTTTTTTTTTTTTTTTTTTCAGGAAAAGTGGATTTAAAGCAGGGAGGTAATTAGAACTCGTGAAGTTTAAAGTAAAAGCCAATTAAGTAACAGTTTTAGTGAAAAAAAAAATTGAGAAAGTCCTGCTTACCCTTACCTTTGCCATTTTCTAGTCGTATATTTTGGGGCTCTAAAGCAGTCTGATTTCTATTTTAAAAGGTCATGTGTTGCCAATACGTATTTTTATCACCATCTACACATAACAACAGCAAATATTCCAGATGCAGTTCGTTCATCCTTTTTTAGACTGCTCATGGCTTCTTCAAAAGACCGTCATAGAGTTTTGGGGGAACAGTACATCAACTTCTGTTTTACTGTAATCATTTTCTTTTATTTTCATTGTCAATGTATTTCCAAATTAGAAATGGGCATTCTTTTTCTCATACTTTGAAAATATGCTTTTACAGGAGATTTTAAAATTGTTTCTATGGTGGGCAACAATGATGTACATCTTGTAGGCCACATGTTTAGGACATTATCTACTTTTACTTCTATGAATTGAAAATTTTATTGTGTGATTCTGCACATTTTGAAGAAATGAAAAATGACAAAATGCATTCATTATGAAAGCTTCAATATCACAGATAAGCAAATTACACCTCTTCTAGTAATCCTGCATAGAAAGCAAGCAGGACATTTAGCTGAGTAAGAGCTATTCATTTTCTGTGCCTGAAATTTATGGAGGAATGGAATTTGCCAAAATTTGTATTTGTAATTTTTGCTGAATATGCAGGTAGATGAGCCTGGCCTAGTTTGTATTTAAACAAAATATCAGCAATCTACTCTTTTCTGGTTTTGGTGGTTTTATTAATTTTTTGTAGAAATTAAGTGCTGTATTTGATTTTACAAACTGAAGTGCTTAAGAGTACCCTGTTGTTTTTGTTCTAATGATCTGACACATCACTTGATATACTGTAAGAAAGCATGATCATTAATATTAATAAAATCTGACAGAATCAGCTCTACACTATAAGGGGCTGACTTCAGACATTTTAGCTACAACCTCTGTATCAGGAAATGTAATTTTACTCATTTTCATAGAGCAATCAAGGGATAGATGTGATATTATGTATTTGTTTATGTGGTATGTCCACATTAATGCAGCAGTCACTATTTTCAATAAACCATCTGTGTCTTTCGCTGAGATAAAAAAAACATTTTGATTGATTTAAAAGTACTTCTCAGTGTTGGCTTGTGAGATTCAGTCTTTATATATGCTTTCTTCACCTCCTCAAACCCAGACTGTTTTCTGTATATTTTATAGTAAGCTCTGCTTTGGTTATTTACCTCCTGAATCCTCTTTTATATATTCTTCCATCTGCCATTAAGTTGTACAGCCATTTAAGCTTCTTTTCCACTGAAGGTTAGGTCATTTTGATGTTGGTATTATATTCGTTCTCATTTCCATTATGGGAATTGTTAGAAAACCTGGTCACAATATTCACAATGTTAACAACTAAACTAGTAGTATCTTGATACAAATCATCATAGTTAATCCATCACCAAGATCAAGGACAAATTATGCATGCTCACAAATAAAAACACACTGAAGTTACACAATTAACTTGCTTCAGTCAGGTGATACAGCATTGGATGATCCATTATTAGAAACTGCAAAGCATGATTGCCAATGTAGGTGGCCGGGGGAAAAAACAGCAATAGGGACTATAGGACGCAGATGGCCCAAGCTGCATGCATTTAATGGTAAAATAATGCTGTTTTCAGATCCTATATTTTGGCTGCCTTAGAACTTCTCTACCTTTCTCCCAACCTTCCATACCTATTGCTGAAAAAATGGCTGATTTTGAGTTTCAGGGAGGGATTTCCTGGTTGTAGAACTTTCAGTGCTAAAATCAAGACAGTCCCCATAAAATGAATAGTGGGCCAGCCCAGCTGTCCATGATGCAATAATATGTACAATTATTACAGAAAGGAAAACATGCTCCTGATCCCTATGCATTTACAAAATTTAAGGCATGTTTCTCGATTTCTAAATGTATCTTCTGAATTCAGGTACTGAATTTTAGATAATCCACTAACATTATTCACCATATTAATATATTAAAGGAGAAACCCATAGGATAATGTCACTAAGTGCAGGAAAAAAAGTAATACAACATTTGTTTATAATCAAAACTCATAGAAAACTCCTAAAATAAACTTCTTTAACTTGGTAATGTGTAACTAAAAACAAAACATAGAGAATATACTTACTGCTGGATTTCTGGAAACATTATTTTTAAAATCAGAAGCAATAGAAGAATTTTCATGATCCTTGTATCTATTTACATGACACTGGAGATTCTAGTAAGTATAAGAGAATAATAGAAATCTTGATGTGGAAAATTAACTAGCATTATTTACAGTTTCTAGATAATCTATTAGAAATAATAAGAGATACAATCAGGTTTGAAGAATCTAAGAAAATTTTCTGAAAACAATAGCACACTTTACCACAATAAAATAATTAGGAAATTGAAGTAATGAAAATACCATTCTCAGTACAATCCCAAGTCATAAGGTTTATGGAAATTAATCCAAGACTACATGTACCCAAAGTACATGTTCTTTATGAAAGAAAGTATAAAACTTAATTAAAGGACATAAAATAAGGCAAATAAATGGAGATATTATAACTTATTGATAAATTAGAAAATTTAAAATCATAAAGATTTCATTCTCCCCAAGTAAAATAAGAAATTAAATACAATTTCAACCAAAATCTCATCAGGATACTTTATGAACTTGAAAAACTATGCTAAAATGTATATGTAAATACTAACGGCCAAGAACACCCAGCCAAATTTGGATATTTTCCCAACAACATATCGAAATTTACTGCAAAACTAGAACACTTTTAGGAATCCTATAGAAACAAGGCAATGTAATAAATGTAAGAACAGATACAGAGTCATGTGTTACTTAATGACAGGATGCATTCTGTATTATCAGGCAATATTGTCATTGTGCAAATATCATTGAGTGTACTTACGCAAACCTAGATGGTGTATCCTACTAAACACCAAGGCTATATGGTACAGCCTATTATTCTGCTTCTAGGCTGCAAAACTCTGTAACATGGTACTGTACTGAATTCTGTAGCCAATTGCAACAGAATTGAAAGTTTTTGTGTATCTAAACATATCTAAATATAGAAAATGTACAGTAAAAATACGGTATAATCTTATGGTATTACCCTTGTCTAAGCAGCCCATGATTGACTGATGCATGTGGTGCATTACTTTATACTATGAGAGATGGAATTTTAAACCCCTGAGAAATAACATAATATTAGCAATCTATAGAAAAAATTAAAATTGAATTCTAAAACACCAAATGTATTAAATTCCAAATGGATTAAAAATGTAAATGTTAAAATTATAATATACTTTGGAAGCTATCTATATGGCATTTAATAATGCTGTTAAATTAAATGACATTTACACTTAAAATTTTATTTCAATGAGCAAACAGAAAAAAAAAAGATCAATGAAATGAAAAAAAAAGAAAGCCTGGGGAAAGTGTTTGTAACACATAAAATTAACAAAAATACAAAATTGAGAGACTATGAAAGTCCTATAAATCTATTAAATGAAAAGAAAAACAACCTTCCTCAATTAAATAAACAAAGTTAGGAAAAGACAATTTGTAAAAGGAAAATCAAACTAAAAATACCTTCAAATTTGTTATTAATTAGAAAGTGCAAATTTAAATTTCAAGGTACCATTAAAACCATATGAGGATTAATAAGTTTGAAATCGTTAATAAGTTTGAAAACACTAAGTGTTGACAAGGCTGTGGGGAAATAGAATCTTTTATGCTTTCCTGGAGTTAGAGAGACACAATAAATTTCGAGAGCAAGATGACAATACCTAATAAAGTTGTTAACTTGTATGAACTTTATTATTTAGTAATTTACATCCGTGAGCTCACAAGGGAACAGAGTTAAGCATGTTAATTGCATCACTATGTGTAATAGAAAAGAGATGGTAGCAACCTAATTATTCCTCTGTAGAGTAATAGATAAATAAGTGGCTTAAGTACATGCATTCAACATAGGTGAATAAAGAATAATTAAAATGAACAAACTAATTCTACTTTATGAAGTATGGATAAACTTTAAAAATATTTTTGAGTTATAAAAAGGAAATTACAGGCCAAGCACGGCCGCTCATGTCTGTAATCCCAGCACTTTGGGAGGCTGAGCCTGGTGGATCACAAGGTCAGGAGTTTGACACCACCCTGGCCAATATGGTGAAACCCCGTCTCCACTAAAAATTAAAAAATTAGCCTGGCATGGTGGCATTCGCCTGTAGTCCCAGCTACTGGGAAGGCTGAGGTAGGAGAATTGCTTGAACCCAGGAGGGGGAGGTTGCAGTGAGCCGAGATCCCGTCACTGGAATCCAGCCTGGGCGACAGAGCAAGATTCCATCTCAAAAAAATAAATAAATAAATAAAATAAAAATGAAATTACAAAGTAATATATATATTATACATTTTTTGTATGTTTAAACCATAGAAAACAATGACACAATGTTTATGGATGCATGTATATCTACCAAGCGACCAAAGCATATAGCAGATTGACATACACCAATTTCAGGTGAGTGTTCCTTTGTAGGGATTTAGGAAATGGGTAGGAATGGTGAAAGTGAACTTTAATATATCTGTCACATTTAATATCTTTGCATGAATCAAAAATAACAAAATATTAACATCTGTTGATAGTTGGGGGTATATTGCTATCCATTTCATTGTTTTATGATTATTTGAAATACTTTGTAATAAAAATTTGGAATATGTGTATGTGTTTGTGTGTCCCTGTGTGTATTCCAGACAAAGTATGAATTCCACTGAATTGTTTGCTTATTATTCCACATACAGTTTATTATGCCTAGCTATTGTACACTGATTTCATGCAATATTTTAAGAGAGATGTTGACAATTGACAAAAGAAATACCTCTACATGTACTCGAAGAATAAGATAAGCATTAATTGAGATAGGTATCTAACAGTATTTTAGTATCTACTGTTTTCCAGATATCCTATATGTGTGTAATTAGTGTGTGTATATGTATAAATCAAATAAGTCAATATGTAGAAAATGAAACAACTAGAATTGCTGAAGCCAGTGTTAAACTGTAATTCACATTTCCTTCCTGAAAGGATGTGGGGCAAGATGGTATAGTGGAATTACCCTGAAGGACTGGCAATCAAGCAAAACTGAATACATGTCGCCTTAACAAGAAAATCGTGAGAGTTATAAGGAGCAAGAAGAAAGAAAAACAAATTAACATATTTTTGGTTGTTAAGACATTTAGATAGGATTAATTGGTGAGTAACAATTAGAATGAGGAAAATATCAATTCACTAGGTATTGCTCTAGTTTCCAGTGGCTGCTGTAACAAGTTATCACAAATGTGGTGGCTTAAAACAAAGAAAATTTATTCTCTCACAGTTGTGGAGGCCAGAAACCCAAAATCAGTATCACTGGGCCAAAATCAAGGTGTTGGCAGGACTGTGCTCCCTCCTGAGACAGTAAAGGAGAATCAATTTCTTTCAGTTTTGGAGGTTCTACTGGTTGTATCCCTCCAATCTTTACCTCTGTGGTCACAATGGCTCTCTCTCTTTCATCACGTGTCAAATTTATCTCTCTCTTTCTGCCTCCCTCAAAAAGGATACATGTGATTGCATTTAGGGACCACCCTGCTGATGGGGGATATTCTCCCAAATCCTCATTGCCACTTTAGATAACATTCATAAATTCCATGGATTAAGATGTGGACATCTTTGAGGGACCATTACTCAGCCTACCACAGGTATGAAGCAACATTTTTACAAACTACTATGGACACCTAATCTTTCTAATTGTCCACCATTTCTCCACCCTTTTTCTGATTATGGGCACCCCAACATTGTGAAACACTTCTCCCCAACTCCATATAGGTTTGATGAGAGGAGCCTAATCATAGCTCTCCACTTCTCTAGGATTGCACACATGGTGTGGGGTTTCTATCACATTTTATAGGTGAAGAGTCATACTGTGTTCGGAATTGGTGGGTTCTTGGTCTCGCTGACTTCAAGAATGAAGCTGCGAACACTCATGGTGAGTGTTACGGTTCTTAAAGATGGTGTGTCCTGAGTGTTAGGCATGAATCTGGACCTAACATGGTGGTGTCATCCGGCATGGCAGGCCCTTTGTTAGGACTCCTCGCCCTTCACTTCCTGCTAAGACTCTCAGTGCATGAAAAAAGCCCACGCCCACCAAAAACCCCCACTCTGCGCGAGCTCCTGGACACGACATTCCTCAGAGATGGAAACCTAACTCAGGAAAACCGAAACCTACAAACCCTGCCTACCTCGCCCTATAAAAGGCCCCCGATACCCACCCCGAGAGCGACTTCCTCGGCCCTCCTCCTAAGGGACCAGTGAACCTCGCCCATGAGCCCAATAAAGGCTACCTCTGTTCTCATCTGCCTCATGTCTTCTTGCTCGGCTCCCCATTACATTACATTGGTGCCGAAAACCCGGGAGGAGACCCCCTCCCCGGACCCCTGACGGTTCGGGCAGGCTCTCCTCTCCCCCAGCCAAGACCTCCTCTCCAAGCAGGGAGCCCTTTCACCAAATCCAAGACTCAATTCAATCACTGCTGGGTAAGTTTTCCCCCTTCCTTCAGGCTCCGGGAGTCCCTGTCCAAAAACACGGCCGTGTCAGGGCCTCCCCCCGTCCATCACTTGTGACCTCAGCACCGGGGACTAGGAGACATCCAACCTCCCCAGAAGCCGCCATATCCCGCACTCTGTGTGGCAGTGGGAGGATGCTCCCATTGACTCCGGACTGCCCACCTCAGGATCATGGGGACTGCCCAGTCCAAATCAGACCCAAAATCCCCTCTGGGGTGCCTTTTGGCTAATTTCCAGGCTTTAGGTCTCAGCCAAGACCTAAAATGAAAGCGGCTTATTTTCTTCTGCACAGTGGCATGGCCACAGTATAAATTAGATAATCAATCTCAGTGGCCTGCAGAGGGCACTCTAGACTTTAACATCCTCACAGACCTGACCAACTTCTGCAAGAGAGTAGGCAAACAGTCTGAGGTACCCTACGTTCAGGCCTTTTAGGACTTGTGCTCCCGCCCAGACCTCTGTGCCCAATGTTTGTTGGCCCAGGTCTTGCTCACGACATCTTCTTCCTCAGGCTAGAAGAAGAACAATCTCCCCTCTTTCTCTGAACTCCCTAATGCTTTTTTTCCACCTCCCCTTCAGTCCCCTGCTCAATCCCTCCCTTACTCTGACCCCTTGCTGTCTCCATCTGCGCCACCCCTTCTCTCCACTCCTCCTGTGTCCCGACCAAACCTGACAGACCCTGTCTCTCCTACCTCCTCCTCCTGCTCGCCTGCCTCAGCCCATACCCGGTCCAGGACCGACCTCCTGTGCCCCTTGCAGGAAGTGGCAGGTGCAAAGGAATAGTCCGGGTCCATATGCCGTTTACACTGGCAGACCTGTCTAAGATTGAAGAGCATGCAGGCTCTTTCTTGGCCAACCCCACCCTGTATATCAAAGAGTTCAGATACCTATGCCAGACGTATGACTTCACCTGGCATGATCTCCATGTCGTTATGACCTCAACCCTGTCCCCTGAGGAACAGGAGCGTATCCTAGTGATAACCAGGCAGCATGCCGACTAGGTTCATTTAACTGACCCCGTCATGCCAGTTGGCACCAAGGCAGTGCCCTCGGCCGAGCCCAGCTAGGACTACCAGGTTAGGCAGGCAGGCCGCCGCCACCAAGATATGATGGTCCAGTGCCTTCTTGCCGGCATGCAGGCAGCCTCCAATAAGTTGGTCAACTTTAATAAATTAAAGGAGATCGTCCAAGGCTCAAATGAAAATCCGGCCATTTTTCTTAACTGACTGACTGAGGTACTCATTCAGTACACCCGCCTTGACCCTGCCTCCCTTGCAGGAAGGACTGTCTTGCCCACCTACTTTATTTCTCAGTTGGCTCCAGATATCCGAAAAAATAAATTAAAAAAGGTGGAGGACGGCCCTCAAAATCCCATCCAGGATTTAGTCAAACTGGCCTTCAAGGTCTACAACTCCAGGAAGGAAGCAGCTGAGGCCCAGCGACAGGCCAGGTTAAAACAGAAGGTACAACTCCAAACCCAGGCCTTGGTAGCAGCCCTGAGGCTGGCTGGCTCCAGGAGCTCTCAGAGAAGAGGTACTCCTCAAGCGCCACTTGGTGCCTGCTTCAAGTGCGGCAATGAAGGCCACTGGGCCAAGCAGTGCCCCCACCTGGAGGAACCAACTCTCCCTTGTCCGAGCTGTAGGCAGATGGGCCACTGGAAGTCAGACTGCCCCAACCTGAGGACGATCGCTACACCTCCACATAATGACTCTCCTCTGGGTCCTGGAGGTGCCTTCCATCTCCTCACCGATGAAGATTAAAAGACCCAGGCTGGAAAATCCTTCCTACTCTCGCCGAGCCCAAGGTTATGCTCCAGGCAGCGGGTAAGTCCATATCCTTCCTTATGGACACAGGAGGCTGCCTACTCTGTTTTGCCTTCCTCCAGTGGCCCCAGTCATCCCTCCACTGTCACGGTCATAGGAATTGATGGCACTCCCTCCACCTACCGCCAGACTCCTCCTCTGTCTTGCCGCCTGATGGCTCCCTCTTCTTGCACTCATATCATTCCTTCGTGCCCAGTCCCCTTGTTAGGACGAGAACTCCTCTCCAAGCTAAAGGCCTCAGTTCACTTCTGGCCCAACCCCTCCTCGCACCTCGTGCTCCTCTTGCCTCTCCTCTCAGCTAATAAACCCCACCAGGCTGATACCTCACTCCTGGTTTTCGGTCCCCAGGACTCCACCAGAGAAACCTCGGATTGGGGCCCTCATTTAGGTTGTGGCAGTCATCAACAGCCGGTTAGGTCCTACCCTTTCTAAGCTCCTTACTAATCATTGGCTTCTTGCTACTCATAGCACCCAGTGTCCTCCGCTTCGTCCAGGACCGCATAAAGGAAGTCTCCCAGGTCACTTTCATTCAGATGCTACTCCATCGCTAAACCCAAGTTCCGACCTCGGAAGAACCCCACAATGACCTATATCAGCAGGAAGCAGCCAGATGAATACGTTGCCTCCTTTTCTTATTAGAAAGAGGTCAGAATGTTAGGCAGGAATCTAGATGCAACATGGCTGTATCACCCAGCATGGCTGGCCCTTTGTTAGGACTTCCCGCCCTTCAATTCCTGCTAAGACTTTCAGCGTGTGAAAAAAGCCTGTGCCCGCCAAAAAACCCCCGCTCTGTGCAAGCTCCTGGACACGTCATTCCTCAGAGATTGAAATCTAACTCAGGAAAACTGAAACCTACAAACCCCGCCTACCTTGCCCTATAAAAGGCCCCCGATACCCACCCCAAGAGCGACTTCCTCAGCCCTCCTCCTAGGGGACCAGTGAACCTCACCCACAAGCCCAATAAAGGCTACCTCTGTTCTCATCTGCCTCATGTCTTCTTGCTTGGCTCCCCATTACGTTACACTGAGTTTGTTCCTTCTGGTGGGTTCGTGGTCTCACTGGCCTCAGGAGTGAAGCTGCAGACCTTCGCAGTGAGTGTTACAATTCATAAAGGTGGCACATCCATAGTTGTTCTTTCCTCCCGGTGGGTTCGTAGTCTCACTGGCTTCAGGAGTGGAGCTGCAGACTTCTGCTGTGAGTGTTACAGCTCATAAAGGTGTTGTGGACCCAAAGAGTGGGCAGCAGCAAGATGTATTGCAAAGAGCAAAAGAATAAACATTCCCCAGCATGGAAGGGGACCAGAGCAGGTGGCCACTGCTGGCTCAGGCAGCCCACTTTTATTCCCTTATCTGACCCCACCCACATTCTGCTGACTGGTCCATTTTACAGAAAGCTGATTGGTCTGTTTTGACAGGGTGCTTATTGGTGCATTTACAAACCTTGAGCTAGACACAGCACTGATTGGTGCATTTATAATCCTTTAGCTAGACATAAAAGTTCTCCAAGTCCCCAGCAGATTAGCTAGATAGTGCTGATTGGTGCATCCACAAACCCTGAGCGAGGTACAGAGTGCTGATTGGTGCATATATAATCCTCCAGCTAGACATAAAACTTCTCCAAGTCCCCACCAGACTCAGGAGCCCAGCTGGCTTCCCCTAGTGGATCCCGCGCTGGGACCACAGGCGGAGCTGTCTGCCAGTCTGGCGCTGAGCCCCTGCACTCCTCAGCCCTTGGGTGGTTGATGGGAGTGGGTGCCATGGAGCAGGGGGCGGCACCCATAGGGGAAGCTCGGGCTGTGTGGGAGACCACCAGAGGGGGGTTGGGGGGGCTAAAGAAGTCAGTTCCATTCCTGACTTCTTTAGCTCTGTGAGGCAATTAAAACCCTGTTGTTGACTTCAGTTAGCTTGAACTGGATTTCTGACACTTGAACAGAATTATTTATTCTGTGGGGGAAGCAATTCACAATGGATGTACAATTGGACAGGAAGATCTCAAAGTTCCCACCAAACTCTACAACCTCTTGCTTCCAAATGTGCTTAAAAAAACTAGGTAAAATAAAAAAAATCAAAATATTGTCATTACAACACTGCACTTTGTGTGACTTTTCTGAAACGGGATAAGTGTAACACAGTTATGCTATAAAGTCACTGCTGAAGAAAAGGATACAATGTCAAACACAGACGAACCTAAGCTTTTGTTTGCTATGGAAGATATCTCAATTATCAGTAGAAGCTATAAAAATAAGCATCCATAAACCAGCTTCTAAATAAATAAATACTCAAAGTCCAGCAGCTATCCCTGAGAGTCCTAAAAATATCTTGAAATTTCCTGAAAAAATTGCTCCAAATGATTCATTTAACTTCTATGTTCCCAATTAATGTTTCTTTTACCTCATTTCTTTAAAAAATTCTAGAATTCTATCTCAGAATTTACAAAATTTTATATATGTGGATACTATGTTGTCCAATTCAATAAACACACTGAAAAATATCATAATATTGCTCTTATAATTATATTTTTATATGTGATTTGAGAGTTGACAAGATAGTTTATTTCTAGCCATTTATAAAATAAAACAAAAATATTCATCAGGCACTTGTCGTGGAACATAACTTCCTGTTATAATATTGTTTCTATGGGGACATCAGATCTGAGATCCGTCATTTCAACCTATAATGCCTTTTCCAGGAATGGAAACATAAAAATATTTGAAAGATAGTTATAAAATATTACTTTTAAAACACAATTTTTGAAAGCATAAGATACTACATTCTAATTGAAATTAAAAACATCACCACTGTGAACACATTGAACAAATAATCAATAGATCTTGATACCTTGAATGTTGTCCCCAGTCATCTAATGGATCACCCTTGAGATAATTAGCCCAAGAGTTTAAGTTGTATGTGAAGGATCATGATATTAATTAAATATGTACTTGTAAGATTTGTAAAGCAAAACATTATCCACACTAACAGAGCAGTTCCTGTTCTTTGTGCAATGTGGAATAAAGCTGCTTTTTATCATAAAGAAAAGACACTGGACAAAAGATTTTGTTTCAAAAGAAGATTGGTTGTAGTGAGCAGGTTGATCACTTTTGCAGCCCTTTCCCATTTAATAATAAAAATTTCAGTTTAGTTAAGATATCTTAAGTTTAAGCACACAGCCAAGCCTTGTATATACCTGCCCAAACCCACATTTCCTAAGATAGGCAATACTTGACTTAAGTTAACCAGTATATTCCATACTCATGAGCAGCATAGGGACAGACATGCTGTAAACATTCCAAACATGAGGAATCTCAGAGTTTTCTTGGAGTGTTAAGACAAAGCATTCTCTCTTCCTCTGCATGCTATAGTGTGTGAAATGTGAAAACTAGAGCCACCTTGAGAAATGTTGCCTGAAGTTTAAACCAACATGCGCAATTAAGATTACACACATACACACGCGTGCACACACACACACACACCAGGACACTGAAATAAACTCTAAACTGTCACTGAAATGTACCCTATCTTTTGACTTCCATTGATGAGCCAACATATTCTCTGTTGTTGGAGCAGTCTGAGTCAGATTTTCCATAGCTGAATTCATTTTATCAGATATAGTCACCATTAGTAAATTATGCACATTATGTTACTAGTATCTTGACCTCCAGTGTTTAAAGAAATCTGTAAATGAATGATAAATTATTGATATTAAAACAAAATTTAAAGTGTATCAACAAAATGAAAAAATAGTTAAATCTAATTAACCAGAAAGTCGAGGATGAAAGGAATTGATTTTTCGAAATGTTCGTTGTGTTATGTTCACACAGGTTACAAATAATATGATAATAATATTCCTATGCAAAATCCCCAGGAAGCATCCATGTATTTAAAGAGAAAGAACAGCTTACTTCAACTGATCATGAAATTCTTCTAATTTAAGGACTAGTCATAATGTCTAAGAACACTCAAAGTGGGCCTTGCTATAATGGGACTCCTTAGACACTTCTCAAAGAAAAGGGTTGCCTGGCCTTGGAACAAAAGAAGAAAATACAGATTCACTCAAAACAATAGTCTCTTAGAGTTTCAAGAGTAGAAATATATTAACATAGTATATAGATTTAAATTTTGCTGAAATTACTAATATTGAAATGAGACAGGTCAGAGTAAATTATGACAGTCATGCAAGAAGAATTATTCATGTTTAAGCCTCAGAAGTATATTTAGCATCCCTTTTGGTATAAATGGTCTCTTGATCACTAAGAAACTGGGATACATATCTTATCTCCCAAATATAAGCAGACATCATAGTATAGGAGAATATGCCCTTTCTATTTTCTGCATCTATGGTAAAGAAATCTCTCCCTGTAATCTCTGCTCTTCCAAGAGAGTATAAGTCTTCCTGCACCTCTTACAGGCTTTAACCCCTCCCCGTAATACAGTAGTGACTTATTCTCTAATCCATAGAAAAGCTAATATTTGGACCATTGCTGAACCTATCTTACCTCAATTTGTTCAGAACCCTTAAAGGTCAACTTAGAGGTCAAGTCACATCTTCAAATTCCAACAGAGAATGTATATGTGTTGTGGGAAGTCAGGGACCCCAAACAGAGGGACCGACTGAAGCCGTGGCAGAAGAACATAAATTGTGAAGATTTCATTGACATTTATTAGTTCCCCAAATTAATACTTTTATAATTTCTTATGCTGGTATTTACTTCAATCTCTGAACATAAATTGTGAAGATTTCATGGACACTTATCACTTCCCCAATCAATATCATCATTGTGATTTCCTATGCCTGTCTTTACTCTCTTAATCCTGTCATCTTCTTTGTAAGCTGAGGAGGATGAATGTTGCCTCAGGATCCTGTGATGATTGTGTCAACTGCACAAATTGTTTGTAGAGCATGTGTTTGAACAAAATGAAATCTGGGCGTCTTAAAAAAAGTACAGGATAACAGCAATGTTCAGGGAACAAGGGAGGTAACTTTGAACTGCCTGCCGGTGAGCCAGATGGAACACAACCATATTTCTCCACTTTCAGAAGCAAATAGAAGAAATATTGCTGAATTCTTTTTCTCCGCAAGGAACATCCCTGAGAAAGAGAATGCTCCCTGAAGGTAGGCTTATAGACGGTCCCTTTAAGGCGTGCTGCCTTTTACGGTCTAAGCCGAAGGGAGGAAATAAGCCCCAGTCTCCTGTAGTGCTCCCAGGCTTATTAGGAGGAGGAAAATTCCTGCCTAATAAATTTTGGTCAGACAGGTTGTCTGCTCTCAAATAAAATGTTATCAATGACAATGCGTGCCCAAAACTTCATTAGCAATTTTAATTCCGCCCCATCTTGTGGTCCTGTGATCTCACCCTGCCTCCATTTGCTTTGTTATTTAATTACTTTGTGAAATATGTGATCTCTGTGACCCACACCCTATTCGTGCACTCCCTCCCCTTTTGAAAACCGCTAATAAAAACTTGCTGGTTTTACGGCTCAGGGAACATCACGGATCCTGCCGACATGTGATGTCTCCCTCGGACACCCAGCTTTAAACTCCTCTCTCTTGTGCTCTTTCCCTTTATTTCTCAAACCAGCCGAGACACTTAGGAAATAGAAAAGAACCCATGTTAAACATTGGGAACGGGTTCTCCCGATATATATGTACTTTGAACCACTTAAAACTTGTATTTATATGCTCACATTTTAAGTACTGAATGAATACTTTTTGATGAGTAATAATTTCACTAGAGAAAAAAGAGATTTCAAAAAGGAACACTGATAGAGCTAGATGATTACTTATAGGGAAAAAGGATAGATGTAAAATAATGTCTAAAGAGAAGAGTAGGAATGTGGCTGGATTATAATGTAATAATACTATGCTTTATCTTTGTCATCACATTAATGGTGTTAAAATTGTACCCTAGGCATACACTTTGTCATTAGATTTTGATTTGGATTATTACAGCAGCGTCTGTGTGTTAACTGCTTTCACTGGTTCACATATTTAAATCTATGCAAATATCTCATTTAATCCTCACTACACTCCATTTGACAGATAAAATTGTGAAGAATAGTGATACAAATATCTGCAAATTCTAGAGCACCAGTGGGAGATTAAATATAAGAATTATTTTTCAATGCATAGGCTTTCACTATAAATTATACATTTTACTACTTAACATGAACTTATGATCTCCTATGAAAAGGAATTTTCAGGGTTATCAAGTTTCCTAGGAAAAATAGGCCAAAGTACTCTTAATGCTTTAAATAAAAAGACCCCTAGAAACTGTGATATTTTTAATGAAAACACATTATTTAATAGGGTTTTTATTAGATTTTTATTATAACATTTGAAAAACAATGAACATATAATTGAGTAAAACCATTCACTGTACTTTTCCCAAGAAGCAGTGAACATAATCCATAGTATGTCTTTGTGCTTGTTTTAGTATTTGGATTGTATTTGAGAAAATAAATAATATTGAATCACAAAATGACATATCTTGATTGAGTCATTAAGTTTCAGTTAGACTAGCAAAGAAATAAAAATCTCTTTCAGATTCATCAGAATTTTTCTGCATAATTTTTCAATCCTGAGTCCACAAGGCACAACAGCATTTTCCATCAAGTTATGGTGGAGAGGATATGTTTAATTTACTTTTTTCCAAAAATTATTGTAAAATAATACCATTTTATCCTATAGTCTCATAGTCCCCTATCTTCAATTCATTGCACTTTACTTATGGCATTCCTCCATTCTTTTTGTGTTTCCCTCTTCCTCTCTATCCAAAACTTACGCATTTGTAAAGTCCATTATTTATCATGCCTAGAAAAGTTACTTAATAATTCATGCTAAGAACTACTCTTTTACATTTTTTTTTTTTTTGAGACGGAGTCTCACTGTGTCTCCCAGGCTGGAGTGCAGTGGCGCGATCTCGGCTCACTGCAAGCTCCGCCCCCCGGGTTCACGCCATTCTCCCGCCTCAGCCTCCCAAGTAGCTGGGACTACAGGCGCCCGCTACCGCGCCCGGCTAGTTTTTTGTATTTTTAGTAGAGACAGGGTTTCACCATGTTAGCCAGGATAGTCTCGATCTCCTGACCTTGTGATCCACCCGCCTCGGCCTCCCAAAGTGCTGGGATTACAGGCTTGAGCCACCGCGCCCGGCCTCTTTTACATTTTATATCACCAATATTAACAGTTTTTCGCATATTAACGCCATTGTTCACAAATTAATGAGTATTTTATAATCATAAAAAATTTAAGTTATTTGAGGATATTGATTTTTTAATTAATCCTACCACAAAACGTAACATTTTTAGGTTGTAATAGATATATGTTTACTAAATTGAATAAATTGCTTCCATGAGATAGGTGGGTCCAACCAGAGTGCATCTATTCAAACCTTCCTTAAGATACAACAAGTTCCCATGACTCGTGTTATTGTAGAATGATAGATGTGAATGCAAATCTTCTCTCTCATCTTTTGCATAACTTCAAGGAAATTCCTGTGGCAAACTCATGGATCAGATAACTGAGAAGATTCTATTATTGCTGTAATTACAATTCTATTATTGCTGAGGTTCTATTTTATCTAAACACTTTGTTATATCTTGATGAAGGTCTGAGGCATTTCTTATAATACCAATGAACTAATATACAGGGAAGCCTCCTATTCCCGACAGCTGATCATGACACAAACAAGATAAGATAAAAATGCTCCTATCATTTATTATAAAACAATAGCTAAATTCATATAATGCAGACATGATTATTTTGCTTTTCCAGTTTAGAATTGAAAATCACTATGGTTTTCCCATTTGAATATATAATATATGTCCTCCCTCTCACATAAGGACATCTGAATGGATGAGGAAGAACACTCTTCCAACGATGACCAATCCATCAATTGATTGAATCAATCGGGTAGTCTCTTCTGACAAACTGGAGACAAAGATTCTGAAAAGATAAGAAGATAGTTAAGACAGAGAAAAAAGCTAAAACCAATCTATTATCAAAATATGATGGTCCACCTTTTTTCTTTCTGATGCCCTAATCAGCTTTTATTTTATTAATATGTGCTTAATAAATCTCACTTTACTTGGGCAAACTTGAGCAGGCTTATGGTCATTGAAATTAAACAAGACCCAGATATCAGTATTTATTACTTGTGTTGGAATTGCAATACATTCTCAGAGAAAACATAAAGAATGTAGAATTACTTTTGGGTCAAGTTGGCCTTACGTCTTAAATTGGGAAATAAGAAGTTTTCATCTGTCGTCACTCGACACTATATGACCACTAAGGTTGTAAAATTGGGGAACCAAATACTTTCTTCTATAGGATAGTCCAAATGGATTAGTAATACAGAAATATGTGGGTTAGATAAGTACTTATCAAAATACTAGGCAAGATTTTGAGAAAATAATTAATTTAATTGCTGGATTGGCAGTATTAGCACACAAAAAGAAACACACCCATTCCTCAGTAAGAAGCCTTTACTACCTGTAATCAACATGTTGAGATCTCTAAAAAACAAGTTCAGAAAGAGGTTCACATCATTTCTAAATTTTTCCCAACATTTTTTGTTATGACAGCTTTAAACATACAGGAATATTATAGGAATTATACTGTAATATCTGTATACCTGATGTCTAGATTCAGTAATTGTTAAATTTTAACTATATTATAGACATGTTATGTACTCAATTGTTTTAGCACATCTTGTTTTATACATTTGCTCATAGGTTTCAGATGTCAGATTTCTTTTTCTCTAAATCCTTCATGTTGCATTTTCTAAGAATAAGATATTTAATAAAATTAGCAGTAATTTCCTAAAATCATCTAATATCCAGTTTTTACTCAAAAATTTTCAAACCTAATAATTTAGCATGAGGCTCATAGAACTAAGAAAAATAAATAATAAAATTCGTAACTATGATAGAAAAAAGAGACTCACATAAGTAGCTTATTTGTCAAGGTAGAAAACATTGGAAAGTAGAAAATATTTTGAAATGTATATATTGCAAAAAAGTACGTTTAAGTCAGTTACTTAAAAATGTTTGTAAAAAGTTAAAACAGCTAATTAATGCTCCCCCAAATTGAAAATGGAAATAATAAAAATAAAAAAGATTAAAAAATTGAAAAAGGAAATAACAAATATTATTTTAAAAAGAGCAGAATTTCATGAACTAGAAAGTCAACAAATGAGAAAACATAATTTACAAGTCCAATTTTTCTTTTTTTAAAAAATTAACATTCACAATCCCATGAAACTGGACTAAAAATAGGTATTAAAAGGGCACAAATATTAACAATGAAAAGGATAAAAACATTACATCAACAAAAATGAAAAGAAAATGAGTATGGTAGATAGACTGCAAAAATGGCCTCTATGCTTTTCCCCTCTATCTTTTCTTTCACAATGTGACTTTGCAGGTCCTCCTGTAGAAAGGTTGATTCTACTTCCACATCCTTTGAAGTTGGTCTTGTAGTTTTCTTGACTGACAAAATGTGGTGTAAAATGCTGATGTGTGAGTTCTAAGCAAAGGTCTCAAAAGGCTTTCCACGCTTCTACTCTCTCCCCCTCTTTCTGTTAGGCCCCTACTTTCTCCTTATGAACAAGCTCAAGTTGGTCCACATGGATGAGAAACCATGTGAAGCAGAGCCATTCAAGCAATAAAGGCATAGCAGAGGCTCCAGAAATGTAAGAGGGCACAGCCAAGAAAAGCAGTGCTGCTCAGCTTAACACAATGACTGCTGCTGCATAAATGATCCCTCCAAGTCCAGCTCAGACTACAAGAACTGTGCCATGTTGCCAAGCAGAAAACACAAATTCAAGAAAAATAAATTAAATAAATAAATAAGTAAACATGTAATAGTGAAAAGGGAGAAAGAAAATTTTCACTATTTTCTCATAAATTGATGTCTTCACACAGAAAATCCAAACAAATATACATTTAAACTAAAATTAATGAATTTATGTAGTTCATCAGATCAAAAAACAAAAACGAAAACAAAAAAACACTCATCCACACAAAGCAGTATATATTGCTTTAAGCCGGTAAATCCTAAGGTAGTTTGTTTCACAGGGTGACTGTGGGAATACATAATCAAAAAAATCAGAATATTATAAACAAATTTATGCCAATAAATAGAAAAAATTAAATGAAATTCTAAGAAAAAACACAGATTTCCAAAACTGATAGAAGAAATAAAAAACCCAATTAGAATGAAATTTCGAAACCTATTAGAATTGAATCTAATTAAAACAATTATCTGAATAAAATTCCATATCCAGAAGAAACTCCATATGAAAACCTTTAAACAAATAATAAATTATACCAGTCCTAAATAGCCACTTTTATAAACTGAGAATATACCACATTATTTTTATGAGTCCAGCATAACCTTGATACCAACATCCTAAAAATATAATATCTTTCATGACTAGGTACAATGATAAACAAAATATTATCAAGAAAAATTTATCAATTAATAAAAATACACTGTGTAATTTTAAAAAAATGAATTGATTCCAGGACTTCAGGGGTGACTTAAAACTTTTAGATCAATTAATACAATTTTTTAAATTAACAAAAAAGGAGAATTATCATAATCATCTCAAAACCCATATGTAATATTAAATAACAGAAAACTAGAAATAAAATAGAATTTTCTTAGTCTGAAACAAGGCATTTATTTTCAAAATGAAAAGAAATATCAGATTTAATGGTGAAATAAAGGAAGATATATTCTAGTCTGAAACAAGGCATTTATTTTAAAAATGAAAAGAAATATCAGATTTAATGGTGAAATAAGGGAAGATATATGACTTCTGTAATGACATAAGGATATCTCCTATGACCCGTTAATAATTATCTGGCAAAGCCTGACCTGTACAATAAGCCAAATGATTATATTGCAGAAATAAAAATCAACTTATGTGCAGACATGATTTTTTTTCATAGAAAATTAAAAAAATTACTTCAAATTATTGGGATTAGTTAATTGAGCTGATCACTCTACTGGACATGAAGCTAGTATAAAAATAAATTGTAGTTACATATATACTAGCAACAAACAATTAGAAAGTTGTTGTTTTTTTTTTTTAATGATACCATTTATAATGGCGTGGATCTAATGAAGGCTAAGTCGAAACTTCAAGTAGAAAATAAACCATTGTCAAGAGATATTAGAACAGATAAAATAAATTGGGATGTACTATATTTATAAATTAGAAGACAATTCTCTCATATATATAGATGCAACATAATCCCAATAAAAATGGTAGTGTTTTTTATAGGGGATGGGAAATGACAAGCTGATTCTAAAAGTTATGTAGAAACACAAAGCAGGAAATAATAAAGTCAATCTCGAATAATTACAAATCAGAGATTTTATACTACTAGCTAAAAATCATCTTATAACACTTTACTAAGTAAACAGTGTGGATTGAAACAAGGGTTGATAAATAGACCAGTGGAACAGAATACAGGGTTTACAAACAAACCCACAAAAATGGATAAACCTAATCTATGACAAAGGAGAAACTGTAGAGCCATAGAGGAAGCTTCATCTTCTCAATAAATAATGCCACCTAAACTGGATATATATACATAAAAATAATGTTGGCACCTGTTAGACCATATGCAAGATTTCATTTTAGATGGCTTGAATTTCTAAATATAAATAAAAAGTTAAAATGCTTTTGGAAGACTTTGAAGAAAAATTTTTCCAAGATTGCAGTAAATTCTCAAAAAAAAAGAAAAAGTCAAAATTTTTTTTGTAGGTACATGTACAGTCTTGTTACATGGGTATGTTGCATGATGTTGAGGTTTGCAGTCCAAATGATCCTGTGTCCCAGACAGTGAGGATACTACTCATCAGTATTTCAATCCTGTTAGCCCTCGTAATCTATTGTTCCATCTTTATGTCCATGAGTACACAATGTTTAGCTCTCACTTTTAAATGAGACCACGTGTTGTTTGGTTTACTGTTCTTCTGTTAATACACTTAGGATAATGGCTTCCAGCTGCATCCATGCTGTTGCCTCAAAGTACATGATTTTGTTCTCTTTCATGGCAGCATAGGATTCCATGGTCTATATCTACCACATTTTTTTTAATCCATTCCCCTTTTGATAATCACCTTGGTTGATTCCATGTCTTCACTATGGTGAACAGTGCTGTCATAAACATACAAGTACATGTGTCCTTTTGATAAGAATTTATTTTCTTTTGTATATATAACCAGTAATGGGATTGCTGGGTAGAATGGTATTTGTCTTTTATGTTCTTTGAGAAATCTCCAAACTGCTTTCAACAGGTGCTAAACTAAATTACATTCCCATTAACAGTGTATAAGCATTCCCTTTCCTCTGTAGCCTCACGAGCCTCTGTTGTTTTTTCTTTTTAATAATAATCATTCTCAGTGGTGTGAGATGTTTTCTCACTTTGGCTTTTATTTGCATTTATCTGATGATTAGTGATGTTGAGCATTTTTTTCATATGTTTAGAAACTTAAACAATTCAACAAGCAAAAAACCAATAACCTCACTAAAAAGTGGGCAAAAGGCGTGAACAGACACTTCTCAAAAGATCACAGCAAATTTTGATTGTGTTCCATTTATATCCCCCAGCCCTCATCTGAATACACCTACTTGTATTATGGACTGGTTCTGTACGTGCAGATAACTTTTCACATCAAGCATTGAGCTTGTCTTCTCTGAGTCAGGATTTTCTCTAGCAATATTGCTTGAGGTAGTGATTCTACTCCTGCTATTTTGGTTCTTCTTGGCTAGGAACAATAATATTTGAATCAGCACACCATCTATGTTTTACTGATATTATTTTCCAATTTTCCCAGTCAGTATAAGCTAATTAGCTTCATAAAGGTTTGTATTGTAGCGAACACACTATACTTCTTAGGAAATATACTATTTTTTGAATTCTGCAGAAAACAGATATTGTTAACTTTCCCCCTGTTGGTGATGATAAATTTGATTACTTCACTAAGGCAGTGACCACCAAATGTTCTCCATTATTTTTAAAAATATTTTTCAAATTGCAAATAATCTGGAAGTGACATTTAATGATCACGTGAATCCTCTTCTCCAAAATAATTCCTCTTTAATTTTAGGTGAATGATAATTTTTGCCTGAGTCAATCATTTCATTAACAGTTGAAAAATGTCATATTAAAAAGAATTTATTAGCTAATGTTGTTCTGTAAAAACATTTTCCTCACCACTTGGGATTCACTGTATCTTCTCATTACACAAAGTAAATGTCTGGTTTCCATTTAATTATCAATTTTTAGAGTAAGAAATTGGTGTTGTAACTACTTCTGAAGATGAATATTTGTTATATTAATTTGATTTTATTATTCTTGCTTTTTTTTTTTTTTTTAAGAAAATCATGGCTTTCTTTTTCTTATTCTTTGGGGGACAGGGTCTCACTCTATCGCACAGGCTAGAGTGCCGATCATAGCTCACTGCAGCATTGAACGCCCAAACTTAAGCAGTCCTTCCACCTGAGGGTCCTGAAGAGCTTGTGACTTTTTATTTCTTCAACCTTTCCTTCTCTGTCTCTCCCTCCATTCTGTCCTTCTTTTATTCACTTGATTCTTTTTTTTAACTTTTAATTTCAGAGGTACATGTGCAGGTTTGTTACATAGGTAAATTGTCATGGGAGTGAGTTGTAGAGATTATTTTATCACCCAGGTATTAAGCCTAGTAACCATTAGTGATTTTTCCTGATCTCCCTCCTCTCACCCTCCACCCTCTTATAGGCCCCAGTGTGTGTTGTTCCCTTCTACGTGTCCATGTGTTCTCATCATTTAGCTACCACTTATAAGTGAAGACATGCAGTATTTGGTTTTCTGTTTGTATGTTTGTTGCTAGGGAGAACAGAATCCAGCTCCATCCATGTCCCTGCAAAAGACGTTATCTCATTCTTTTTTATGGTTGCATAGTGTTCCTTGGTGTATATGTACCATATTTTCTTTATTCAATCTATCATTGATGGACATTTAGGTCGATTCCATGTATTTGCTTTTGTGAATATTGCTGCCATGAACATACATGTGCATGTGTCTTTACAGTATAATAGAATTATTTATATTCCTTTAGGTATATACCCAGTAATATAATTGTTAAGTCAAATAGTATTTCTGCATTTAGGTCTTTGGGAAATCACCACACTGTCTTCCACAATGGTTGAACTAATTTACATTCCCACCAACATTGTATATGTATTTATTTTTCTCCACAACCTTGCCAGCATCTGTTTATTTTTTCTTTTTGCTTCTTAATAGTAGCCATTCTGACTGTTGTGAAATGGTATCAAATTGTGGCTCTGGTTTACCTTACTCTAATAAGCAATGATATTGAGCATTTTTTCATATGAGTTGGCTATATGTATATCTTCTTTTGAAAAGTGTCTGTTCATGTCCTTTGCTCAAATTTTTTTTTCTTGTAAATTTGAGTTCCTTGTAGATGCTGAATATTAGACCTTTGTCAAACGCATAGTTTGCAAAAATTTTCTCCAATTTTATAGGCTGTTTACTAAGTTGATGCTTTCTTTTGTTTTGCAGAAGCTCTTTAGTTTGATTAGATCACATTTGTCAATTTTTGCTCTTGTTGCAATTGCTTTTGGCATTTTCCTCATGAATCCTTTGCCTGTGCCTATGTCCTTAAAGGTATTGCTTTCCAGAGTTTTCATAGTTTGTGGTTTTACATTTAAGTCTTCAACCCATCTTGAGTTAATTTTTGTATATGGTATAAAGAAGGGATCCAGTTTCAATCTTCTGCATATGACTAGCCGGTTATCTCAGCACCACTTACTGAATAGGGAATTCTTTCCCTATTGTTTGTTCTTATCAGGTTTTTTGAAGATCAGATAGTTGTAGGGGTGCGGTCTTATTTCTGGGTTCTCAATTCTGTTTCATCGGTCTATGTGTCTGTTTCTGTACCAGTACTATGTTGTTTTGGTTACTGTAGTCCTCTAGTATAGTTTGAAGTTGAGTAGTGTGATGCCTCCAGCATTGTTCTTTTTGCTTAGGATTGCTTTAGCTATTCATGCTCTTTTGTTTTTATCCCATCTGAATTTTAAAATGGTTTTTTCCAGTTCTGTGAAGAATGTCAATGGTAGCGTAATAGAAATAACATTGAATCTATAAATTGCTTCTGGCAGTATAGCCATTTGAATGATTTTGATTCTGTGTCTAACTAAAGTCTTGTATCCTTTGACCAATATCTTTCATCTCAATCTTCCACCTTCCCCCGATCCCTGGTAACCACCATGACACTCTCTGTTTCCAAAAGTTCAAAGTTTTTTCATTCCATGTATAAGTGACATCATACATTACTATCCTAGCTTATTTCACTTAGCATAATGTTCTTCATGTTTATCCATTCTGTTGCAAATTGCAGGATTTTCTTTTCTAAGCTAAATAATGTGCCATTTTTGTGTTCATGTGTATACATATACAAATGTATACAATATTTTCTTTTTACATTCATTGATTGATGTTAATTCCATATCTTGGCTGTTGGTAAACAATTTCATAATTAACATGGAAGTGCAGTTATCTCTTTGACATATTTTATAAATATTATGAGTTAATATGAAAGTATCCAAATTAAATTAGTTATTACAGGTTGTTAGTTAATTTTCTTGAACTTATATTTGTATCTCTTTTCAATTACATTTAAACTTTAATTCCTAACAATATTAATATAATTACTTGTTTGCTTTATCCTATATTTATAAAATTATTTGAAATTGTATTATCAACATAAATATGAACAGTAACCTAATAAGTAAAGTGTAAGATTATTTTGCAGATTATTAAATGTACTATGTTACTAATATCAGAATTTGATTGATAAAAATCTGCTTCATGCAAGTGAGCACAGAAAAACAATCTGCAGAGAGAACAAATAAAAAGATAGTACAGAAAGAGAAGTGAAGACGTGAGACCATGTATCCCTAGATATCACAGAGAATATCCTTGGTTCATTTTTGATTGATATTTTTATGAGTCTTTGTTTCTAGATACCATGAAGCCTGTTGCTTGATTCATCTTTGGTTATTATGACATATATTTTAATATATTAAATATTTTAAGAATAAATATTTAATAATAAAAATGTTAATATTCCACCATGACCATACTTTATTTATTTATTTTTTTCACATGCTGTTTGTTTGTTTTTTTCTTGGAAGTAATAAATTCCTTGATAAATAAACAAATTCATTTAAAAGTTGATAAATCTAATAATTAGGGCTATGATAAAACTAGCACAAAGCTCACAAGTAGGATAAATGGGTATTAGGTTTATTTAACACTATACCAATATTATCCTTTAAAATATTAGACATTTCCTATTTTCCCACACGATCCAAGAACTTATTTTCAAGGCTTACCTTGGCTCTTCGGTTTGAAGTAAGTTAATTACCAGAATTTTCTTCCTGCAAAAGATTTGGCCATTGAGGATATATCTTATGAGCAGAGGAGAATATTTTGGAAACTACACAATTGTGAAAAACTGTAGTTCGAATGCATTTGGCCTCTTATAGTTAATCGAAATAATTAAGAAATAAATATGCAAGAATCACTACAGGCATGAGCATCAAAATAGGTCTGTTTCTAATGATACCAACTTAGCAGCAGGAGTCATTGGAAAATGACCAGAAATTTTTTGCTCTTTACCGTTTTCAGAAGAATAGAACTCTCTCAGCATTAAGTTTTTCATGGCAGTCAAAGTGAAAAGAAGAAGCAAAGGTTTCCTATATTTGCTTTATTCTATACCTATCTCATATGAGAATTTTAGCAAAGTTTTGTCTCTGGATTATAAAAACAGAAATCTGGTTGTGGTAGATAAGTAAGAATCTATATAAGAATATGTATAGTTATAGCAAAAATTAGTTGGTGATTTATAAACTTTACATACAGTTTGTCTAGAACTTTTATAGTAATCAGGACATTAATATTTTAGGAGTCAAAAAACCCACATAAAACAAATCTATTTTCAATAACTTTTAGTACCTCACATGTTAACTTCTAATTGTTAATTTTACCTCAGTGTCCTACTAGGACTATTTCCTCATTTGTTTGTAGTTTTATAAAGTTATTGGAATATTTTAGACTTGTATTTGAAGAAGTATTCTTTAGGATATTTTAAAATATGCATTGCTGAAAAAAAATTTAAAAGTACATGATAAGTGATATCTTTAAAATAAGTTTCAAGTTTTGATAGAAGCAAGTAGTTAGTGGCAAAAAAAAAAGGACTTTCTTTCTATGACAATTCCAAAATTATATGTAAAGCCATGGACAATAATATTAGCTATTACCTGCACAAAATATGCCTTATTTCCCAAGTCCATCATTTATCTTTTATGGATCAATTTGTAACTTCATTCAATAAATTTTTTCCTTACTTTCAAACTGCTTACCTTACATTACCTTCTAGCAAATTGTGATAATATTGTTCAATCTTAAGGCAGATAGATTTAGAGTATCCTCATAATGTAATATTTCACTATTAAATTTTATATTAGCACCATATATATCAACTTTTTAAATAATGTAAAAAAGAACATTTTAATATATTATAACTATACAGAGTATATAAAATATAATCATATGATTGATATGAGATTGATTATTTTTAAAGGAAATAACTATTTCATTGATAGAAAGAAGCAAATTGTATAGAGTCATTTTAGGATTAAGCACCTGCAATATATTCTGATATCCAAGAACAGAACTAGGCTGAAGCTAAAATGAAGCCTTGTGTGATCATTTTCAGCATTATAATTTTCTGCAAAATTTGAGTGATTTGCAAAACTGTGATAGATTTCCCTGAATAGGATGGTGGCAAAGGCTTTGTAGATTCAAAAATAGTTTTGCTGAGGCAATGAGAAGTAATATACTATCATATGAGAAGTTGGTTTACCAAGCTAAAAAAAAAAAAAAAAAATGCTGAGAAAAATTTCGCCTCTAAACATTGCAAAGTTCTACTTCCCTTATTTTTATTATTATTTTTCATTTTGCTTTTAATATCTCTCTACTGAGGAAAAATATAGTAAGTGTTGTCATTAAACAATAATACTTTTATGAATGTAGTTATAAAAAATTGTGAGTTTGTATTTCTGGAATGATTTGACAATGTTTCTAAACTGAAATATATAAATGTAGTCATCATTTAGCTTCCGCTTATACGTGAGAATATGCAGTATTTGGCTTTCTGTTCTTGTGTCACTGTGTTAAGGGTAATGGCCTCCGTTATCCTTATTAAGGATATCTGGATGATGAAAAATTCTGTACAACAAACCACCATTACACAAGTTCACCTATGTAACAAACCTGTACATATGTCCCTGAACTTAAAATAAAAGTTAAAAAAAAAAAAAACTAAATTAAGAAAAATATTTTTAGATGCTAGGTTTTTGAATATTTAACATAGGACAATATCTCATAAGCATGTTTTCACCTTCTCTGAAGTAATATTAGCCTCTGTTTTTGCTAACCTTGAAAAAGTTACTTCATGTAAAATTTTAATATTTGTAGTTGTTTTTTATAGGATGATAAGACTCCTATCGTAAGAATATCAGCTACTTCATCATGGCCAGAACCAGAAGTCCCAAGTACAGGTAAATCATAACTTTCTTCAAAAGTTTATAGCTTAAACTATTTCTAACTTTTTTTATAATAATCGTCATATCTCATTTGAAAACTTTGAGTTCTGATATATTTTTTTTTTCTACAGTTCTTAGAAATTGTAGAAGGGAGCACAAGCTTCTCAACTGAACTAGAATTTCCATAAATAGCAAAGACTCTGAGCAAAACTTATGCCTTAACCCGTTTAACTGTAGACCCAGTTGAAGCTTTCAGTCAATTACAATTTTAATTTAAAGTAATAAAAATAACATCTTCCTAAAAATTAAATTGAGGCAACTAAATATTTTATGTCAGTTCTAGAATGATCATGAGATGTCATAATACTTGATCACTGACAATAGACACTGAATTTACATGTAAAACTTAGAGGCAAAAGCTTTCATATCCCATGATGTGTTCCCTCAGCCATGAAACTGAGACTTTTTAGAAACTGCAGTATAGAGATTTTGTGCTTATTAAGGAAGGCCAAAGTGTGATGATCTAATGAAATGTGACCAGTTTAGAGGGGAAACAGTCACCCTTTACAAATGGTGAAGGATTTAATAATTTATTTAAAATTTAGGAATATAAGGAATGTTAATAAGAATCTTACAATACATATTCATCAGGCTAAACTGCTTATGGTTGGGTGCCAGTAAGCAGATTCTTTTTTATGTGGCAGGAATTTGTTGTTGTAAACTATGTGCTGGAGAAAGAAGAGGTCACAAATGTACAATTAATATTTTTTTCCAGTTTAGGCCATAGGTTTTGTTGCTTGAATCCTTGAATGATTCAAGGATTCAGCAGTTTGGCTGTGGTTTGGGTTCTTAATTTCCTGCCAAACTTCTTGTTGTTCAGAACAGGCAAAAATACATCTATTTTGACTGTAATTATGCCAAGCATCTTTAACAGCCTATACACAAGACATAAAGAAAAAGTGAAAGGAAGATGCTTACTTAATTCAGCTGAAGACTTAATTAGGAACTCAATTCTATCATTTAATATTGTATTTTATTCTCATGTTTTTTTTTCTAATAGAAAATAATGGCATGCCAATTGTATATGATTATGGATAGCTATTTATGGAACCGGTTCTTGCGTCTACACTTAATTACATTTTGTTTGGAGGTTAACATTATATTACAACTGTAGCTTTTATTTCAATCTATTCTTACAGTTTTTCTTTCTCATTAGGACTTAGATTGCTGGTTTGTAGGATCTCTTGTTTATGATTTTTTCTATTTTTGTTTTCTATTTCTAGACCTGTTCCCTAGTGCATTATTCTCGATGACTTTAAAGTCATTTAGAGGTAGAAGAAAAGAAATAATTCATTTTTGCCATATGCTGAAGTCTTGATAAACAATGTATTCATATGTTAAATAAAAATATACTGTATATTTTGTGATTCCTAATGAATACATTTGATTTTTGTTTAGCTTGTCTTCTGTCTTTACCCTGGTATCTACCTATCCTGCTACAGGATCATAATTCCTAAAGCCTACCCATCTCAAGTCACACAAATATGCATTGAAATAATCATGGATATTCACCATAAACATGGAATTGTTCACTATGTTTCATGGCTTCATGTTGCTTCCTAATCTGCAACATAATTTAGAATCCTTCCTTTATTTACAAATATCATAGAACTAATGCATTTTATGTAACCAATAATAAGTCTCAGGAAAGATGAGACTAGATTCATGTTTCCATTAACACCACTACTTGACAGCAGCATGATTTCCGTAACGTCTAACACTATACCTGACCTAATCATTTTCATTATTTAGTGATCCCTTGCTAAGTATTTTACAAAGTTACTCTAAATTATATTGGATGAGTCTATTTAAATGAATAAATCACATAGTTACATTTTATTGTCATTTTATATTACCTAGGAATGAAGTCAATATTATACTTTATAAATTGAAAGCATGTCTTGCTAACATGTTACGATACGCCAACCAACAAATAGGTTCTTATTTTTATTCATGGGATTCTGTAACCAATAACTGGCTGGTAAAGAATGTGTCGAAATCAATCAAGTCGTAGATACACACTCAATGGATGGATAAGGAGAGGCACTAGGTCTGCTCATAAAATTGCACTTTACACCTAACAATAGAAGCTATTTTTTCATTAGAGTTCCAAATATCTCAGTGTTTGGGGAAGTCTCCAGGTAATATATGCAGTGAAGAACATTACTAGGCACTGGGAAACAATAGGCTTCCGTCAATCAACATATATTTGAATATGAACAGCTTTTAGGGAAGCTTTGGGTATTTTTTCTTTCACTGACATTGATGTTAATTAAGTATCATAATTTAATGAACCCCCAAGAAGATTGACATTTGTACAATTAATCTTCACCTGGCACACAAACCTGATCCTCTGAATCAGAATTTCAGACAACGGTACTGCCGCTGTGCACATACAATTCTGACACCGACTTGGCTTCTAAGTCTCCCATTATATTCCTAAGCATGGCAGCATAAAATAAATGAAGCTAGACAAGGCTTCAGACACAATTCTTGCTTTACTCACTCGAGATGATTATATAGAATAAGTAGGGACACCATCAACTCTGCTAAGGTTTACTAAAGATCCAGGGCAGCCATGGTGGGATAACAAAATAATAATTTATAAAGTGTCTTCCATTATATTTGCATATGTTTTTACGTGCATTCTCATTTATTCTAGATTCCGGTTGAGGTATTTGCTTTTATCTACTCAAATTTACCGAGTAATTATCCCACTGGAGGACTCATTACTTCTGAATTTTTATTCTGCCTTTGTTTTGGGGGGCAAAATTCCCAGCTTTCTTGAAATAGTCACTGGCCAGATAATAGAATCACAGTGAATGGCTTACTCCAGTGTTTTTCAGCTTCTAGGGTGATGCACTGATGGGTTTTTTATAACAATTTGTTTAAGTGTAACTAGCATTTGTTTACTTATAGGATGGAATGGAGTAGACTAAAGTAGACCAGAATAGAATAGAACGGAATAGAGTGAATTGCATGTAGTAAAGCTAAGTGTTTTTCAGTTATATGCATGTGTGTGTGTGTGTGTGTGTGTGTGTGTATCTGCATTAGAGTGTAATGCAACATGTATTTTTCATGTATTTATCATCGTGGGTTGCCAAGTTAAAAATGTTTGAAAGTCCCTTGCTTTTTCTAATCAGGACTCACTCCAGGAGACAAGGTATTATAGCCAAACTGAATGACGGATATGTAAGAGAGAGAAGTGAAATGGATAATAAGAAGACAACTCCAATGCCTACAATGATGAAATTGTAACATGGTCCCAATTTTTAACCTCTCCCCTTAAACTGCAGATAAGATCTATGGATATTATGAGATTACTCCTGAGATTAGGTCACTTTATAATGCAAAGACGAATGGATTTTGCAGATATAATTAAGGTTTCCATTGAGTTGTATTTGTGTTAATCAAAAGAAAGATTATCCTAGGTGGGTCTGACATAATGACATGAGCCCTCTAAAAAAGGATCTAGAGGTAAAAGAGAAGAAGCAGTAGTAGATTTGCTTTCCTTGGCCTTTGAATATCAAATTGCCATGTTGTGGAGAGGGTCATGTGGCAGGGAATAGTGGATGAGTTCTAGAAATCAAGACCTTCTATCCTACTACTACAAGGAAATGAATTGTGGCAACAACCAAGGAGCTGAAAGGGGACTTTTAACTTCAGATAAGATTGCAGTCTCGCAGCTGACACGTTGATGTCAGCCTCGTCAGACACAGACCAGAGGAACCAGTTCAGGTGTGGTCAAACTTCAGGGAAAAACAAAAACAAAAACAAAAACCAAATAAAACCCTGAGGTAATACATGAGCACTAAGTTATTACATTTATGAAAATTTGCTATACAGCAATAGAAAACAAATATAGTTGTCTATCTAGATTCTAGGAGTATGGCATCCTTTTTCTTTGTCACAAAGCCCTAATTGATCACTACTGGGAGAGACAACGTTTGTTTTTAACTATCCAATTGAGTTTCTGTAGCCAGATCTATCATTAGTACAGTTCTCTTCACACTAGTGCATGTCAAATGAGTGTCTTTCCCCTCCTGGCTTTTCATTATATGCCCTAATCCTTCTGAAAAGCACGGAGAAAAATACACCTGGGTAAGAAGGAGCTTTTGGAATATAATCCTCACATATTTGTAAAGTAGATAATATTAACCTGCTTTGCAGTGAGAAAGCTAGAATTCAGAGGGATTCGGGGAATTTTTTTTTTTTTTTTGAACACTCAGCTACTATAGCTAAGTCTTATTTTCTCATTCAATTTTTCTCCCTCTCTCTCTCTCTCTTTTTTTTTTGACAGTGTCTTACTCTGTCGACAGCCCAAGCTGGATTGCAGTTGCTCGATCTCGATTCACTGCAACCTCCGCCTTTCGAATTCAAGCAATTCTCAGCCTCAGCCTCCCGAGTAACTGGGATTACAAGCATGCACCATTATGCCCGGCTAATTTTTGTATTTTTAGTAGAGATGGCATTTCACCATGTTGGCCAGGCTGGTCTCAAACTCCTGACCTCGTGATCCGCCTGCCTCAGCCTCTCAAAGTGCTGGGATTAAAGACGTGAGCCACCACACTCAGTTCAATTTCTCAAAGCAATAAGAAATTTAATTTGTTCACTGTAAAGCAGAGTTCAAAGTAAGATTAGTTGTGTGATTTTAGCAAAGTTACCTAACCTAGCTGAACCTCTGTCTTCACATTTCCATATTTGGCACGCATGTGAGTGTGTGTGTGTGTGTGTGCCTAAGATGGGGGAGAGAGAGAGAGAGAGAGAGAGAGAGAGAGAGAGAGAGGACAGTGGTGGTATTTAGCCACAGTTTAGAATTGGAAATTAATGAGATGACTACTGAATACATATTTTTAAATTACTTTAATCACTGTCCAAATTCTGTAAGCTCTCTTTATTATGTAACAAAACAGTTTATAATTTAATTTCAAAGTTAAAATGGACTAATATCCCCCAGCAATTCAGTAAAACCTTTGCAATGAAATTTTTCTCTAATTGAAAATTTAGGATGATTTAAATAGAATGAGATCTGAAATTAAAGAGGGAAAAAAGAATAAGCTATGCATACTAATAGAGAAAAGAAGATATCTAGAAGAAATTTAATATATTTAAAAACATATTTTATTTTAATAATATATTATTTACTATAAATTATCCTTAGGTAGGTTAAAAGACCTATACATAGTAAATTTTGATTAAATATTGTTATAAATATTTGTGTACATATTTCTTACCTTGCATTAAGAGTAACTCTTTATGTTATTTGAATTTGTCTTATTGAATTTCCTTCCTATAATTCATTTGTCACTTTAACGAGGTTTTTTTGTCCAAAGCTTAAAAGTTGTAAATGAAAATTATCCAAATGTGTTAAAACATCAGAATGTCTAAGAAATTTTTGTAAAAATAAAATCTAAGTCTAATTTCTAAATGATTTTTACCACTTCCCCCCAAAAGAATCAGTTCTCATGGCTTAAAATTGTATACAAAAAGCATCATTTGACAAACAGTGTTTAAAACTGGAAACAATCCATGATTATGGATCTCAGTAGAAGTTAATTGTGCACTCACAGCACACATCTGAACTAGATAGAAGCTAACCCTTTCATTAGTAGAATAGAATAAGAAGATGTCTGCTTTTGCAAATCCAAATTAATGACATTCTGGTGTCTCTGTATATGTACATTTATGGTTTGCATGTCTTCACTTATCAGGGATCATGGTGACAATGACTAATATTCCCTTTTACATTTATCAGAGCCTTTTTTGCCAAAATTTATTATAGTACCTGATATATGGGAAAAGATTTCTCTTCAGATTTATAGAACCTGTTTTTAAACACTGAATGGCAGGGATTTTGTTGATTTTTTAATATAATTTGTTATACCCAATTTTGATATTTACATTTAATTATCACAGCATCTACTTCCAAGGGTTCTTCCAAATTCTTCTACCTTATTTTGGGTATGAAGAAAGAAAATATTTTTGTACAGCTGTGCAAGGTGTTTTGGTTTTAAACTAAGTGTTATTATCAGAGTCAAAAAGTTAAAATTTTATAAAGTTTATAAAGAAAGGAAGTTACAGTATGCTAAGATTAATATATAATTGAAGAAAGAAATTTCTTTATAAATTTAGTGTAGCCAAAGTTTGCAATATTTCTGAAGTTTGCAAAGTGTACATTAATGTCCTGGGCCTTCGCATTCACTTACCACTCACTCATTCAATGACTCACTGAGAGCAACTTCCAGGCCTATAAGCTTTAAGTTCCCTACAGAAGTGTAATATTTTAAAAGTCTTTAATACTGTTCTCTTACTATAACTTTTTAATATCTGTAGGTAATTGCACATAATTGTACACAATTTCTTACCATTGTGTTAAATTGGCCATAAAATTCAGTAGTGTAACATGCTGTACAGTTTTATAGCCTAGGAACAATAGGCTACACCATATAGCCTGGGTGTGTATTAGGCTGTACCATCTAGTTTGTGTAAGTACATGCTATGATGTTCCGCAATGACTAAATCATATAATGACACAGTTCTCAGAACATATTCCTGTCATTAAATGACATAAACTTATTTTACTTCTTGTCTGGCAATTTTGGCTATTCTTTTCAGAGTGAAATCTCTGAGTTATAATTACTAAATAAACAGGTGATAACACATTGTTTTTCCAGATGAAGAGCAGCTTGGCAGAAGAGTATATTAATTAATACTTGCCATAAAACCTCGATCGCTTTTACAGTAATAATCCTCAAATGTTTTGGTCATAGAACCACTTTTTCCCTTAAAAACTAGATCCCAAAGAGCTTTTATTTCTGTAGGAGATATATATATATATACACACACACACACACACACACACACATATACACACACACATACACACACACACACATATTCCTTACTAGAAAACATATTGAATTCAGTTTTAAAATATTCTTATAAATAACATAAATTCATTACCTGTTAAAATCAATATAATGTGTTTTATTAAAATAACTATATTGCTTAGAAAATGATAAAAGTAGCATAATTTTTCAGTTTTGTAAATCTCTGCATTGCCTCACTTATTAGAAAATAGCTAGATTTTCATACCTACTTCTACATTCGGTCTGTTGCAATATGTTATTTGGTTGAACTATATGAAGAAAATCTGCCCTCACACAGACATGGATTGGGACAAAGGAGGACCTTACAGACCCCCGAAGAGTCTCAGAGACATCTAACTCTATTCCTTTCATTGCTTTCATTTTTACTTTTCTTTTTTAACCACTTTACATTGATTACCCTTGGTCTTTCTTTTCTTTTTTCCTTTAATGCCTCACATATTTTATTTCTTTTCCTTTCCTTTTGTATTATTCTTTACTTTATTATCTTTTTAATTACTCCTTTCCTTACTGACCTCTAGCTCCCTTCTCCACTTTTCCTTCCTCCCCTTGAAACCCTCTCTACCCTGTTCTCTTCAAGTGATATACAAAACTGAAGTGTCTTTCTGAAAATGGAATTATCTTGGGAGATATTGGAAAGATATGGTATTTTTTGTATCTCCTTAATTTTTTTTTTCTGTAAAGAGCACTATCCAGTAATACAGGCCAAACCAAAAACAAAACAAAACAAAACAAAAAGGTGGTGAAGGGGGTCATGTTTCATTATCCACTTTCCATTAAACTGGGGCTGGACGCAGAAAAGAAGAGTTGAAAGAAAAGAGATTTAGAATGTATTCTGAAAGGAGATGTAAATCTAAACATCTCATCTCATGACTCTTCTTCCAAAATACATCCTAAATCTTTTTTTTTCAATCAACTCCTCTTTTCTACATCTAATGCCAGTTTAATGAACGATTTCCCCTTTTCTGTGGTATTACAACAGTCTACTAATTGGTTGTCCTACTCTCCACTTGCCCAATCACACTACCACCACCACAATTAATTCTCCATTCAATGGCCAATGTGATTGTCATAGACGCTTTTGCTGATCCACTTTGATGTCCTTTTCCACTCATTGCCCAGCTGTTGTGTCGGCTGATAATAACTCACAGCTGACCGTGGTCTTCTCTGGAGTGTTGACTTACAGCAAATGCGAGTTCCAATGAAACTTTTCGATAAATTCCAACCTCTTCATTATTACCTACAAAATACTGCTTTAACAGGTTCCTGCCCACCAGCTCACTTTGTTTCCTATTGGCAAGCTAGGAAAGGTCCTTACCTGGGGTATTTGCTCTTCAGTCCAGAATGCTCTTCCCTGAGTATTTGCAGAGTTAATTGGCAATGTTCAGATTTCAACTCTAATATTAACTTCTAGTAGTGGGGATTTTTCACCACTCTGTCCAAATGTACCTTCTGTCTTCCTTTTGTCAGTAATTCTGTTAAGTTACTACAGGTGTTTTATATTTTTCAGATAATTAATTACCATAAAAATTATCTTATATATGTATTTGTTTATTTTTATTACATCTCCTTACCCATATTAGGCTTTATATTAGTACAAATAAACTTTTATCGGCTTAATCTTTTGAGATTTTATTTTTTACATCTGCAGGCATGTATTATCTAGACTAAAAATATAACATCAATAGTATGTATCCTTTTCTTCATAAAGTTCATAATCTAGTACAAGAGAAAGTAAAGATATACAAGTGTATTAGCTGTCTTTTGCTGTCAAAGCCAATTACCCCAAACTCAATAACATAAAACAGTAAACATTTATTATCTCACAGTGTCCGAGGGTCAGGAATCTAGGTGTCTTAGCTGGGTGGTTCTGTCTTGAGATCACTCGCAAAGTTTCAGCCACATATTGACTGGAGCGATAGTTATCTCAAGGTTCAATGGGGAGGAGTGAATATGAATATCATTCATTTCCAAGATAACTGATATTGGTGGGTTTCAGTTCCTCACGATGTGGGCCTCTCCAAAGGTTGCCTGAGTAGCCACAATATTGGTTTCCCCAGAATGAGTAATTCAGGAAATAGAGGAAGAAAAAGAGAGTGAGAAGAGCAAGAAAGAAATAAAATTCTGGAAGGAAACCACAGATTTTTATAACATAATCTTGCAAGTGAAATCTTATTACTTCTGCCATATGCTATGCACTAGAAAAGAATAACTAAGTCTAGTCCTCACTCAAAAGGAAATGAATTAAGCTGTGTATTTTGCAATGAGGAGTATCAAAGAATTTAGAGATATGTCTTTTAAATGACTACAATAAGTTGGCAAGGTTATATGTGAAAAATTCCAATAATATAGGTAAAGCATTCTAAGAATTTATAAATATATAAGAGCAAGTTAAATTAAAGTGGTAAGTAAAGGTTTAAATGAAAAAAAATGGTTACTGATGCCTTTTGATAAATGAACATTTGATAAAAATCATTTTAGAGAGAAGAAAAAAGAAACTGTAGAATTTGATTGAGGAATAGAAAAGAGTTTGACCAGGGCAAAATTTTATGTGAGAGAGGAGTATTTGGATTGGTGATCTGTTGCTGAAGGAAGAAAGCCACCTATTCCTGTTCTTCTATGATTTACAGATGGCCAGAAAATAATAAAAGAAAATAAAAAAAAAATCTTTGCAAATGCTTATGGCTTAATCAGCATAGCCCTGCTCTTAGAGAAAGTGAAGCAGCAGCTGTGTAAGATGTGATTCAGGATTCCATCCAGTTGCCAGCTTCCCAGCATCCTTACAACTTGCATAGTGCTAGACGTACATGTATCCTTCCCTCCAGCAAGAAAATGTGTCAATTTTTCAATAGGAGCTTGCACTCCATCTGAGATTGCACCCTATTAAATTTCAATGAATAACTCATTTTATTGACTAATACATCTCAGAAGCATTATAAATATTTTTATGGCCCCTTTTATTGTGCAAGTGCTTTATCAATGTGCATATTCGGATTTGCTTTTTCAACTGAGAGTATGCTAATACATAAAACCAGGCAAATACGTTACTCAGACAGCTAAATCCTGGGGTGGGGTAAAAGTAAAGTAAAGGAACTAGCTAATAATTTTCCAACTGATCGATTAAGTCAAAAGCTCAAACTATCCACCAGATTACAGCTTTGTTTAAACCCTATTAATTACAAACTTGGAGGACAAAAGAAGACTGACCACAAAAGCTTAGAATTCTCAAAGTGGGCTTAAATTCTTTCATTTATCTTGGGAGGGAGCAAAGATATTACTTTTATCAAAGTTTATACAGGAGTAACCCTAATGGTGAAGTTAAGCTCCTGAGACGTTTTATAGTACATAAATCTCCAATATGTGACATGTTTTCTGATGCCTCACCAAAGGCAAACATATTATAAGATGCAACTGACACACTACTTCCAAACAGAAGCCAGGGAACTGCCAACACTTGTAATGGCCAAACACAAACACAATGAGGTCATCATATCAGATTGTTTACCTGTTTCTGTAACACAGATGGAAAATATGTTCTGACAGTTTCAAAAACAATACAAGTTTTTGAGAATTGAGGATGGCATAACCTTTTTATGATTTTACAAATGTTATAAAATATAGGATCTATCTAGAGGGTAATTTCACCTTGATTTTCAATTAACTTAACCAAACAAGGTAAATACCATTAGTCACAATCACTTTTACAACCTCAGTCATTATCCATCAAACTATTTTGTGGATCATTTCTGTTTTTATAGTTGGAATAAATAAACATGGCATAAAACACATCAAGTCTTTTCATCCTGCAGTAGCTAAACTTGTCTATCTCCTATGCACATTTCAAGCTATGAAGAGTTTCTTTGTATATTCTACATCCTTTAAAAAAAAAGGTGGGCAAATGTTTAACACAGTAAACTATACAGTGTGGAAGTGGAGAAAATGTGTATTTTTAATAAAAAATAAGGGAAGTATTCATTTAGAAAATATATGCTTTTAGACTCTGTCTCTCTCTATATATATATTTACATATATATATTTACACACTTTTAGCATTAATCAAGAATGTGCTGTGTCACACTATCAATTTCTTTCTTTTTTATTATTATTATTATTATTTTTAGACAAAGTTTCACTCTTGTCACATAGGCTGGAGTGCAATGGCATGATCTCCACTCACTGCAACCTCTGCCTCCTGGGTTCAAGTGATTCTCCTACCTCAGCCTACCAAGTAGTTGGGATTACAGGTATGTGCCACCACACCCAGCTATTTTTTTTTTTTTTTTTTTTTTTTTTTTTTTAGTAGAGATGGGGTTTCACCATGTTGGCGAGGCTGGTCTCGAACCCCTGATGTCACGTGATTGCCTGCTTCAGCCTCCCAAAGTGCTAGAATTACAAGCGTGAGCCACCACAACCAGCCCACACTATCAATTTCTTTTTCTTTTTGTTTCTTTAAGACAGAGTTTCACTCTGTCACCCATGCTGGAGTGCAATGGCATGATCTCGGCTCACAGCAACCTCCGTCTCCCAGGTTCCAGCAACTCTCCTGCCTCAGCCTCCCAGGTAGCTGGGATTACAGGGGCCCACCACAACACCCAGCTAATTTTTGTAGTTTTCAGTAGAGACGAGGTTTCACCATGTTGGACAGGCTGATCTCCAGCTCTTAACCGCAGGTAATCCTTCCGCCTCAGCCTACCAAAGTGCTGGGATTACAGGTGTGAGTCACCCCACCTGACCCACACTATCAATTTCTAATGCTAATTGGGCAGTTTCTAAAGGTTACCTATCAATCCTTAATAAGAAATATACACATTACACATTCTAAGGAGACGGTATTTTCTCACACTTGTAAGATAAATTACTGTTAGGTTTATTTGTGTTCCCTGTCCTCACTCACTCACACGTTTGAGCCAGTAGCTCTCATCTTAACTTCCGGGAAGGAGTAATTAACCCAATGCTTTAACGCCATCACAGGGGTCTCAATATTCTGTATTTCTCTTCCAGTCTCACCCTGTGTTTTCTCTCCCGCATGTTTTGTTTTCCTTCTTTAACAAATTACTCATCATTTTTAATAGCACTGCTTCTGAAATCAATCAACTCTACTTAAATGGTTCAAACAATTGGATGCAAAAGTACAGTTTAAAATTTCACAGGGATTATTTTAAAGAGGAAAAGCAAACTTCCTCAGGAAGAACAATATCCAATAAGGAGTGTGGGAAGGTTCATAAGACAGTCAGTGGTGGAAGGCTTAAAATATAGTTCCCTAAACATCTTTCATATAGACTAGCTATTCTTTCCTCAAAATTGCTCATTTCTCAAATACTCTATCCTTCTCATAACTCCTTTAAAATGTAGTGTGTGTATATATATATGTATATGTATATACATATATATAGTGTCGGTATCTGAAATGAAGAAATTACGTTGTGATATCTTACCTTTAATTTTCTATTATTGTTTCGACACATAGAGTATATATCTTACCTCATTTAGAAATACACACAACCCTATGAAAGATCTTCAGTAGCCCTATCTTATTCCTGAGGAAGGTATAGTTACAGACATTTTTTAAGCCATCTCAAGAGTTTTAGGCATTCAGCCCCACAATGGAACTCAGCCCCCTGTCTCTTTATCTTAAGTTCAGCATTCCTAAGATGATACCTGCTGGAATCCAAGTGTTTCTCTATAATCTGAAAAGCAAATTTTTTCTGCTCATCTCAAATATTTTTTTTTTGTGACTGGTGCTATGGACTGATTTCAGTCTCCCCAAGACTCAACTCATATGTTGAAGTCATAATGCACAGTGTGATGGTATTTGGAGATGGAGACAATGGGAGGTAATTAGGGCTACATGTGGTTATGAGGGACCCTCATGATGGAGTTATTGGTGTTATAAGAAGAAGAAAAGCAAAAATTGATCTGTCTCCGTCATGTTATGACACAGGATGAAGATGAAGATGGCTGTCTACAAGCCAGAAAGAAGAATTTTACCAGAAATTGTATTTAGTGGCACCTTGAATTTAGACTTTCCAGTTTCCAAATTTGAGAAACAAATGTCTGCTCTAAAGTCACCACGTCTATGATTTTTTTAATAGCAGCCCAAACTAATGCAAACAGTTATACAATTCTCATGTTCATAAATTCATTAACTTAGAAATACGATCTTTTGGGCCCTATATTTTTCTATTGCTTAAATTTTTAAATAATTATATTAGACTAATTAATACTAATGATATTTATCCATCTCTCACTTTGATTTCCTTTTATTGATGGAATATTCACTTTTTCTTGTCTTAGTGGCTTCTCAGAAGGGCTTCATAGTGACTGATTTAATCAGAATGTTTGCAGAAGCAAGTGAATTATGTTGCATCACTAGGTAGTCAGTTTAAATGAAAATCATAGATATAGAAGGATCACTAAAAATAAAATTAGTTAATATACTAATTTAGTTAGGAAAGTTATTCCAATTCCAGAAACTTCAGTAGAAGTCACCATCCAGAAAACTCACTACCCTTTGCAGGAGTTCAAATAAATGGTGTTTTAGTTATAAAGCAAAGGAAGGTTCAGAACTTTAGATAAGTTTCAAATAAAAACTAAATACATCATGTTATATTCTAATTTATCACTATCATTATTAATATTCAATCATTGTCTTATAATCTGTTTGAAGTATTGTCTCTTTTTAAGGAGAACATGCTCATATTCATAAAACAATGGGCACCTGTCACAGGTTGGGTTCCTGAAGCAAACACTGAGGTGATATTTGGGATTCATGATAGGATTAAATATATCAGATGAAATGTTTAGAATATTTTAATGCTAAAATATTCAAAGGATCACTTAAACTGAATAAAGCCATTGGAAAATACAAAATATTTGTTTTTCCTTCTTTCCTTTTAATAGACTGAAATCTTTAATCTGAAACTCTTCTTTGAGAGGAGATTAATTAGTAAAACTCTAGTCCCCTCTCTTTGCTCATTCTGTCCATGGAAGGTGGAGTGATTTAAGACATTTATACATTTGGGAAAGAATAACTGGACATACCTGGCTTCACTCCGGCCTTCTTTTTCTCTGGGAAGCTGATCAAAGAGAATATAAGTTCTGCCCTGCCCTTCCCGGGCAGCCTTCTATATGTTTCTGTTTGTGGACACAGGGTAAACACCAGTGTAATTTTAGTGCTTGCTGCATATCAAAGCATAAAAGCCACATGCTAAACTGGCCTCTGTTCAAAATAAAAGAGATATTTGATATTCACCTTTGTTCTTGGTGTAATTTCTCACTATTTCAGTATCTAGACATGAAAGTGGGTGTTCTGAGAGTTTTCCTCAGGAACTCCCAATAGCTATAAAAAATACACAAAACAAAAACCTTAATTTGTCTCATAACAGTGAGTTCAAGTTACTTTTCATATGAGTAAAAGAGAAAGGAAAATTAACAAGTAAATTAGAAGAGAATAATTCTGCTTTCACTTCAAGGTAATCAAAATCCTTCTGAACAGTATCACTATCTGATAGTAATACAACACAATAAATAATGTAAAAAACTGAAGTTTTTATCTACTATGCCAAATATGATTCCTCTGTCTTCTTTTTGTTTGTTTAAGAAAGTATTTTAAAAAGTTAAATTGACCAAATGGGCCACTTATTCTGGCATTGTATAATCAGAGTCAGAAATGTTGAATAAACAAATCAATAAAATGGAGCTGTATATTAAAAACAACAAGCAGGGTTTGTCCTAAATATTTGCCCCATAGCCAGGTTTACTTTGAGCTAGCATGTAAAAGATTTTGTGATTAGGCCCCAAAGCACAAAAATACCAATTAATTATGATGATTAGATATGTCTTCATTAGTAGTCTATAAATAAATCATACAAAGCATTATGCAGTCAGCTATCCTGGAAAAATATTCTTCTAAAGGGCTGTGAAAACAGCTTAATTAATTATAAATGCTTTGAAACTTACCACATTATATTTTGAAATGTTAAAGCATACATACATACACATGTTATATATGTTTGGAGGTATTTGTCAACCTGTTTCAGTGTTTCTTAATGCTACCGAGCACTAAAATGCTTCCCAGAATCAAGATAAAAGTGTGTTAAAAATCTGTATTTATTGTTAAAAGTAAAAATGTTATTTAGAACACTTATATTTCCAATTCCTCTCATGTTTTCAGATGACAGAGTGTTTTTCTTTGATATTTAACTTCTATGCTTCCAGAAATGCTTTGTAAATGTTCTCTTCTCTTCCCATCACGTTCCCTCCCTGCCCTCAGAATATTTTCCTCATGTATTCAAAAAGATTTCTTCCTGAAAATGTTCCATTATTAAAAACATTTCATTTATGCTTATAATTAACCCATTTTTTGAAGCTGTGTTCCATTCACTCCTTCAGATCTTCTGCCCTCCACCTCTCCCCAGCAGACCCACAGGACAATGATCTCTATGAACGGCATTAAGTGTTTCCCTTGCCCTGCAGTTTCTAGTTGAGCTTGGCTAATGGATATCCCTGGCAGGAGATCAGAGGTAGGTAGGAAAATTTATTTTCCTTGCTCCTTTTCTGCAGGTTGATTGTATACCTCTGCCAAAGGTCACAGCTCTTGACGGGTGATTCTTGCTGCACAAATCGCTCTATGGGTTTTAGTCCTTTCAGATATAAGGGTGATAACAGGTCTCTCCATTACAACTGGCCCTGGGGTATTGAAATCTCTTTTGATTTCTCTATACCCTGCTCTAGCTTTTGTAGATCATCATTTTATTAATTTCATCTCAAAGTATCTCAAATTATCCAATTTGAGTACATAACCTGTTCTATGCAACACCCTGACATGATTATTTTTGTAAATAAGCAATTCAAGAATAGAGTAAAACATGAACATCCTCATTACATCTTTTCATTTTGAATACTGAAAATACAATTCAAATTGGCCTAAGCACCTGAATTTTTCTAGTTTTCTGAGTCAATATATCACATGCAGAAGGATGCACTTTTCATGGTTACTTATGGTTAAAATGGGCCAGAACAGTTCAGGGTACCATCAAGCATGCTTTTGCATATACTACCCTAGAATGAGTGTGTATCAGTCAGGGTCCATTCATAAGACAAAGTCAAGTCAGTTATTTTAACAGAAATGGTTTTATATAATAAGTGTTAACTAGGTACTAAAGACTTAAAATGGCAAAAAGAAAAATAATTGCATTGTTATGGAAGGAGTTTCTATAGACTGCAGTTACCCTACTAGGACTGGGTATGCAAATGTACAATCTTGGAGGAGGGTCTGTGCAGAGCTGAAACTCAGATCTCGGATAAAGTGTGCTGGTTCACCCATGCTTGTGTCTCTTTGCTTGAGGGAAATATCTTATGGGACTAGGACCCAGGCCTCTGAAGGGGAATGCTGATGGACAGCATCAGGGGCTGCTGTTTTTGCAGGAGCACAATGAGACTGATTCTGCAAATGCTGAAGAACTGCAAAGTCAATTAAACATTCTACAGAGACAAACTGCTGCTACCAGCAGGAAGAGGTGAGATGAGGCTAAGGTGATGCTCAATGACAGGAAGCAAACGGAAAGCCAGCACCAAACAAACAAGATGGAGCAAGTCTCTTTTCCCTCTTCCATCCTTACAGCTCCCTCTAGTGCTTTCTACTAGCCAAGACTAAGAGGAAGGCAGCTGGCAAAGCAGACATGAAGCTTGCAGATTTCTAGTCCAGCTTCACAGAGCAGAGTGTAGAAGAAAGAGTCTGAGCTGAGAGGCAATAACTTAATACCCATGTAAGGTAACAGCCAGAGGTCGACTATACTGATTGATTAGAAACACAGTTGTAGAATTCCTACTTTACCAAATCTTATATGAGGCCAGATTGTTTTAACCACAGGAAAGTTTTAGTCCTTTCAACTTTCTACTTGGGAAATTAACATGACAAAGAAAACAATTATAACAAAATATGAGAAGTGCCATGACAGAAGCTATAATCTGAAGTTTTTAGAATGGCATTTCAATTACCAATGTAGAGTCCAGGGAGAGCATTTGATTGGAGGTAATGTTGAAGTTGGATTTGAATCCTGAAAAGATTCAATAGACAGGAGCCTACTGAGTAGATACTAGAATTCACTCAAAAGCTTGATAACTGTTTGGGAAAATAGGAAGGTCAAACATCAGAAAATACAGGTAATTTCCACTAGAGGAATTTCCTGGTTACAACATAGGAATCACTCACTGTTGTTCCTGAATACCACTGAACTAGACCTACTGTCACTGGGCACAGCTGCCATGAACACAGTGATAGTCAATAATTTTTCATAGGCCTTTTTAAAATTTTGTATCACTTCCTGAAGATTCAAAGTGGGCCATCCAGTAGGTTGAACCTAGGTCAGTTGCCCTGCTCTGGGTGCCAGGGGAAACAAAGAAGAATATACGACCTTGTTAGTCTGACCTTAAATTCTGGCTTCCTCCAAGATTTACATAGCAAGGATTTTTTTTTTTTTTTTTTTTTTGACAGAGTCTTGCTCTATCACCCAGACTGGAGTGGAATGAAGTAGCTGGGACTACAGACACAAGCTACCATGCCCAGCTAACTTTTGTATTTTTAGTAGAGACAGGATTTCATCACGTTGGTCAGGATCTTCTCAATCTCCTGACCTCATGTTCCATCCGCCTCAGCCTCCCAAAGTATTGGAATTACAAGTGTGAGCCACCGCGCCCAGCCCATAGTACGGATTTTCATCCCAAATAAGGTAAACATGTGTATGATAGGTTCACAACATTCCCACTAGCAATAATCTCTTTAGCAACCTGGAATTCATATAAAATCTTTTGCCCATTCTAATCAAAAAACTTCCTGTCTTATACCATGAAACTTCCTCTCATAGCAAAAGTCCAGTTTACCAATGTCCCAAAAGGAGACAATTTTAACCCTCTTCAGTTACAGCATATAGCTCCAACACTAGAATCCTTGGATAATCTCCATATTGAACCGAGATCTCCTAGATCCAGTCTTGATCTTGCCACAGTAGCAACTGAAAGAAAGGGGAAGTAGATTTATGAAAATCCTTCATTCCTAGGGGTTCTGAACTCTTACTAGTTTTATCTATATAGTTCAATCTTTTACAAATAAATATGGTCACATAAAAATTACCCATGGAACCAACTGGAGACCCACCCTTCCTGATGTATCATAAATTATCTTTCCTCTTGACTTTCAATATCAATTACCCTATACAACACACTAACCCATTTTATTGTTTGCTGACTCAGGTCATGAGATTCTGAATTGACCAGCTGACAATGTTTACTCCATGTAACAATCACTGAATACCCTGGTGTAACATTTCTGCCTTGAACATTACTAGTTTCTAAACCAGTAGTTCCCATTATTTCAGAGATAGGAATAAATATATTGTGAATAATTAATTAGGTTTAATTGGGAGAAGTACTAATTTCAATTCTATTGTATACTGACTGTGAAATAAATAGAAATGTGTACGTTTCAAATGTTTCAAATCATAGATAATATCCTATGACATGATACCTAACTTATTCTTCAAAAAAATATATAAGACTAAACAAACCTAAGGGCATTATCCCATTTTCCTGCTTTGTTCATAGGAAATAGAGTTCCTTGTTTGGAAGAAACTATGAGAAATACAGTGACATTGAATAAAGCATTCAGTTGTGTAAGGTATAATGATGCTGACTTGAGGCATTACATGAATTCTCCATGACAAAAGCAGTAAAACAATCATCAACTGATTCCAAGCAAACAGTTGTCCAAACAATTATCCTATAGTATTATAGGTTTGCATTTACTACTTTTGGTAAAATATCTTGGTACACAGGTAAAGGGAATCCTGTGTTGTTGTGCTTGAGTAGCTGCTATCTTTTCAACTATGGTCACTTTGTTCATTAAATTCTAAAGCTTCTATAGAAGGAAGACAACCTACATTGAGAGATTAGGTTAACTCGTCCATCTAAATATTATGAGCTGTTTGGCTAGAAATGTCCTTTGGATTAACATGTAGCATGAATATTCTTTATGTTCTGAGCCTATTTTAAGAATTTCTTCCATGCTTCTCTTCCCCAATCTCCCCCCGCAAAAAAAAAAAAAAAAAAAATCTGCCACTAGTCCCCCAGTTCAGTTCCTTTGAGATCCCTTATCTAGTTTCTAGGCAAACTGGCAGCTATTTGCCATAAATACTGGTAAGTTGACATTTAAGGCAATTTGAAACTATTATCAAAGCACAAGAGAAAACTGGACTTCTTGGGGCATTATTTTGCCCATGAGCTCCACAAGTCATCCAGTAGGTTTTAGAGAGAAAATCCTCCCAATGGGCAAAATAGATTAATGTGTTTAATGCTGTGTCTAAGAATCTCGAAAAGATCTTAGCATTTCCATTTTCCCAGTACATTCTTCCCCTGGTAAGTCGCGATGGGTGCCTTTAAGAAGAGGTACAAGGAATTTTCATAGTGTATTCTTCAGTGTCAATGGGCTAACAATGGGAGCTAGTGTTCAGGGTGCCAAAATACTCTTTCCCTACCAATTCTCTAATTTTTACATAAGAGACGAGGAAAAGCTCTGAATTCAACTGATAGTCTAATTTTACTATCTCTAATACCACCTTTTGTTTTTTGCCAGCTCAGTCCCTGAAGCAACAAAAGATAAGAGATCCTTTTATCTTGATCCTAGAAACTCCCTGGATTTCAGTCAGTGCTGTGAGCCTAGAATTCAAGGATTTTAACTTGTCATTCTGTTTCTTTAAGCTGTCCATTGATGTTCAAAACAGCTGCCCTTTCTCTAAGTCCATAAATTCTGCATGTACACCCCACTATTCTGTGGTGGGGGCAACTCAATTCTGTGGTGGGGGCACCTCAATTCCCAAAAGTCATCACTGCAATGAGCACCTGATGCCAGGTGACTACAGACAACAATTTGATTAGCTTTTTCACGATTACTGAATTCCTGCATTGGCATTGAAGCAAGATTTTGACTGGTTTCTGCCCCAGCTATGCCAGATGAACAATTTAACAGTTTCCACATTTCCTTGAAAGTATCTGATGCACCCCATCCCCAGGTAACAATTTCTCTCTCAGTTAAAAATCTTGGATGTGAGCAGAAAAAGCAGTTCTAGCTAACAAAAGGAGAATATAAATTTGTTGAAAGAATGTTGGGTAGCTCACAGAATTAGCTGGCATGATGGGGTACCTGCTAAGAAAATGGGCAGAAAACAACAGAAGCTTTGTAGAGGGAACCACAGCCAAGATTGTGACGAAGAAATACTCTTGTTTGGATGCCCCATAGGTACTACCAGTGCTATCAAGAAGATTTGCTGCTGGATACTACCACTGCTACATATAGCAGAAAATAATAAATGGTGGATCCAAAAGACACAAATCCAAACACAGATCATTATTATGCACGAGAAAAAATGAAAAACAAACCGGAGAGAAACAGAAGTTCGTCTCTTGGTGATATGCAGCAATATAATAGAGGAAATAATTATCTGAGATTTAAATAGGGAGGGATTTTGAGAGGCATTTGGCTAATGTGCCATCATCACCCGATACCTTCCATTACAGCCAATAATCAGCTGGATGGCTTTGAAAATATTACTTTTTCTTTACTATAACTGGTTCAATGTTTCTACAATAAAGACAATAATGTCTCTACCAAATGATATATACCTTGAGGAAAAATAGGGGTGTGTGTGTGTGTGTGTGTGTGTGTATATCTCACATGGAATAGTGCCCAGCATGTAGTATGTACTTTATAGGTGTTAGTTAACTATTTGTGGTACTATTGAAGTAATAGCAACATTAAAGTCACCTCAATTTTGAAGAAAAAGTAATTAAAAAAGGTATGAGTACAAAGAGAAGGAAGCATTTGCGCAACTGTTACTGTAATCAATTTTTAAACTGTCACTGTAACAACTTGGTCAATTAAGTATCTCCCACTTTTTATCTTATCCTAAACAAATTAAGCAATAATCATTACAAAATTGTTTTTCTCAAAGCTGAAACACTTGTCTTTGGATTAAAATTTCTTTAATAAAAATACTTAATATCCTAAGAATAGAAACAAATTTACCTAAGCATATCTAGTAAGAACCAAAACACAATATGTGTGCTGATAAAACTTTAACGGAGAGTCCATTAAAATGAGAAACAAGACAAGGATGCCACTGTGGCTACTGCTTCTGCTTCTAGTTAATTTGATTATACAAACTAATACATATAGGACATGTGAGAATGATAGGAAAATATTACTCTTGCAGAAAACATGATTATCTATCTCAAAAGAAAACAAAGGAGTTAAGAAAACACAAATTTTTTAAAGTAAGCCTAATAAAACACTTCCAAAAAAAAATGATTGAGAGCAAGATGGACAGTTAGAAGCCCCCAGCACTCATCTCCCCTACAAAGACAGCAGAAACAATGAGTACATTCTGATGAAAATAACGGAAGGAAAGCACTGGAGTACACGAAAGAAAGAGCAGAAACTTTGTAGATCAAAGAAACCCAGGATAGCCACACAAAGAACAGAAGGAAACATCTCACCTCTGTCACTCCATCACCCAGATGGAATCAGCTTGGAACCAAGGGGAAATTCTTCCTATAGGGAAAAGGTAAGCAAGAGGACCCCATCATCCCCCATCACCACCTTGAGTACCTACAATCCTCACAGTAGGGACTACTGCAATTCTCACAAGCACTAAGCCCAGCTGAGGGAGCTGCCTGGGATGCACACAGCTGCACCCCACCCCCCGACCCAGAGAAGGCATCAACAGTATGTCCATCCCACTCCTACCACCCAGCATGGCCGAAGCCACTATCATACTACACCATCTTGGAGCCATAAACATTGCTCTGGGACAAATAATCAAGATACCCTTCCATCAGTTAGGCTTTGTCACCTCTGAACCACTCTCACCTCGTGGCTCATCACTCATCATCATTATACTACATGCTAACATATGGGGACAAGTTGCCATGAAGCCATTCAATCTGCTTTTCTCAGCTACTGCTGTGCCATGACCCTCAGGGACTGAGCTGAAGCAGTGTGCTGCCTCACAGGGAAATGATACTTAGCTGCCCAGAGCATTCACACCCTTCCTGTGCTTGAGCTGAAATGGAACCCTGACTCATGGGGAATTGGTGCTTTGGCCAAGTCAAGCATTCTATGCATCCCAGAACTTACCTGACATGGTACCCCACATCCCAGGGAAACAGAGTATTGACTGAGCTGAGACACACTCCCATAGAGCCAAACTGCTGTAATACCCTGCTGCTCTGGAATTAGAATAACACCCTAGAGTCTGAGCTGCTCACACAACCTCCTACCCAGGGAATGGAATCATCCCTGAGCTGTCCCCTGTACCCGAGGGCTCAAGTCAAAGCTTTCTCTGCCATTCTGGGTTTATTGCTGCCACTGAACCTGAAAATACTGCTGTATCCCACCATCTTAGATCCAGAGTCACCATTATGTGATGCTGCATCTTCTGGTGACTGAGTAGCCATGGCGACCTGTTGGATCTCATTCTCAAATTCCAGCTGTACCTTGCTGCTTGTGCTCAAATCTTCAGAGAATCCTCTTTTCTCTGGAGCCAGGGCAGTGCTATACCCTGCCCTTCAGGGACAGAATTAGAGCTAAAACTTGTCCCCCAGAGCCTGAGCTGCCGGGGGTGCTCAGAGTCACAGACCCTAGCTTTGTAGGCAATCTGCATCCCACACTGACTCAGAAACTGAACCTGTGCCCTGAGACCCAGGTGGCACAATAGGTTCTTTGGACCCTGAGACCAGAAACTCAGCACCACAACTACTCTGAGCACTTTCAGCCTAGAATCCATAACTTCTGCAGCTGATTGTGGGCTGTATCATAATCAACATGAAGAGGGATCCCCTTTGTGGTATTGAAGAGGGACCCCCCTTGGATCCCAAGAAGGAACCAAAACTGTCTCTTGTAAGGAAAAATGAGAAGAGGAGAATCCCAAAAGTCCTTGCCACCAAAGTTCTTAACAACCTATACTTCCATATCCATTTCCATAGACTCCTACAGCCTACACCACTGAGGCATCCAAAGTCATCTCTGATTTTGAGTGCAACTGAAGGAGCTGCATGGATGCTATACTATCTCATCTACTCAGAAACAGTCAACATACCCTTTCCATCTGGCATCTTTCATCTGAAGGTGAAAATCTTTTTCTGTGAAAGCCACTCTAAAATTTGGAGAGGTGATGTAATTTTTCTACTGGATATACAGACATCAACATAGGGGCACAAACCACATTAAAAAGCAAAGAAGTATACACTCCTAAAGGAACACAATAATTCTCCAGTAGCTGAACTTTAAAGAAAATTTACAAATTCCCCCCCCCAAAAAAAAACCTCAAAATAATACTCTTAAGAAAACCCAACAAGATAAAAGAGAATATAAAAAAGCAATTTAAAAAAATAAGAAAAACAGTTCATGTTTTAAATGAGAAATTTAACAAAGAGATAAATATCATAGAAAAGAACCAAACACAAATCTTGAAGCTGAAGAATTCAATCACTATAACGTAAAATATCATCAAGAACTTCATCAATAGACTAGATCTAGCAGAAGAAAGTACCTATGAACTTAAAGAAAGGTCTTTTGAAATTACTCAGTGACAGGAGAAAAGAAAGAAGAATAAAAATAATAAAAATAGCATATGAAACTCCTGGGACACAATTAAGTAAATAAATATTCACATCATGGGAGTTCTAGAAAGAAGAGAGACAAAGATAAGGTCAAAAAGCATTTAGTGAAATAATTGCTGAAAAAAACCCAAGTCTTGGAAGAAATATAAACATCCAGATTCATGGAATTCAAATATCTCAAACAGATTCAACCCAAAAAGGTCCTCTCTGAGGCACATTATTATTAAACTATCAAAAGTCAAAGACAAAGAGAATTTGACAAGTGGCAAGATAAAAGTGTCACGTGACATAGCAGAAAATCATTTATACTATCAGAACATTTCTCAGCAGAAACCTTGCAGGCCAGGAGACAATGAGATGTTTTATTCAAAGTGCTGAGAAAACAAAACAGAACAAAAACTGTCAACCAAGAATACTATACCCATTATATCTGTCCTTCAGAAATGAAGAAAAAATGAAAAAAAAAATAGTTTCTCAAATGAACAGCCTAACATTATGCCCCAAGGAACTAGAAAAAAAAAAAACTAAATCAAAAGTTAGCAAAATGAATAAAATTGTAAATAACAGAAAATAAATAAATAAGGAATAGAAAACCTATAATACAAAAATAGCAATGGAACTAATGGTTATTTTTAAAAATACACAAAATTAACAAAATCTTAGCTAAATTACCTAAGAAACAAAGAGAGAAGATTCAAATATGCAAAATCAGAAGTAAAATTGGATGTATTACAACAGATTTCTTAGAAACAAAAAGGATCTTAAACTATTAGAAAAATTATATGCCAATAAGTTTGATAGCCTCAAAAAATGGATACATTCCTAGAAAATTACAACCTAACAAGATTGAATCAAAAAGAAATATAAAGCCTGAAGAGACCTATAACAAAAGAATAAATAAAAGCTGTAATTAAAAGACTCCCCAGCGTCCCCTCAAAACATGCCCAGGACCAGATGGCTTTACATTTGGATTCTACAAAGCTTTCAAAGAAGAATTAATACCAATACTTTTAAAACTCTTCCAAACAGTAGAATACTTCCTAACACATTTTACGAGGCCCACATGACTATCATATGTGAGCCAAAGATACCACTAGAAAATAAAACTACAGGCAAATATCTCTTATGCACATTAATGCAAAATTCCTCAATAACATATTAGCAAATCAAATTCAACAGCACATAAGATAAATTATGCATCATGATCAAGTGGAATTTATTCCTGGTATGCAAAGCTGGTTTACCAAATGCAAATCAATGAATGTGATACATCATATTAATAGAATAAAAGGCAAAAACCACCTGATCATATCAATTGATTCAGCAAAAGCATTCAACAAATTTCAATGTCATTTCTTAATAAAAACTTCTAAGAATTTAGGTATACAAAGAAAATATTTTAACATAATAAAAGCCATTTATGAAAAAACCATAGCTAACATCATAGTTAATGGAGAGAAACAGACTTTTTCTTTAAGATCTGGCACAAGGCAAGCATGCTCACTCTAGTTCCTTCTTTTCGACATAGTATTGGAGGTACTGTCAAGAACAATTAGACAAATAAAAATAAACGAAAGGTATCCAAATCAGAAAATAAGAAGTAAAATTATCTCTATTTGCAGAATACATAATCCTATATGTAGAAAATGCCAAAGATTCCACTGAAAACCTGTTAGCTTTAATTAATGAGTTCAGTAAAGTTGCAGAATATAAAATCGATATAAAAATCCATGGCATTTTTATACACATAGCGTTGTCTACCCAAAAAAATAAATCAAGTAAAGAATTCCATTTATGATAATATTAAATAATAAAATAAAATACTTAGGAATACATTTAACCAACAGGTGAAAGATTGTCCACTGAAAACTGTAAAACATTGGTGAAAGGAATTGTATTAGTCCATTCTCATGCTGCTAATAAAGACATACCCGAGACTAGGTAATTTATAAGGGAAAGAGGTTTAATTGGCTCACAGTTCAGCATGGCTGGGTGGGGCCTCAGGAAACAATCATGGCAGAAGGTAAAGCAAGCACATCCTTCTTCACATGGTGGCAGCAACAAGAAGTGCTGAAGAAAAAGCCTGAAATGCCCCTTATAAAGCCATCAGATCTTGTGAGAACTCACTCACTCTCATGAAAACAGCATGTGGGTAACTGTCCCCATGATTAAATTACCTCCCACTGCCCACTGGGTCCCTCCCACAACACATGAGGATTATGGGATCTACAATTTAAGATGAGATTTGGGTGGGGACACAGCCAAACAATATGAGAAATTAAGGAGAAAACAAATAAATAAAATATATATTCCATGGTAATGGATTGAAAGAATTAATGTTGTTAAAAAGTCCATACTACCTAAAGCAATATATAGATTTAATGCAATCCCTATTAAAATCCCAATGGTATTCTTCACCGAAGTAGAAAAAATAATGCTAAAATTGGAACAACAACAACAACAAAAACCATAAATTGCCAAAGCAATCCTGAGGCAGAGGAGTGGGGAAGCAAAGTTGGAAGAATTACATTTCTTGATTTAAAATCATGTTACAAAGCTATAGTAATCAAAATAGCATGGTTTCAACATAGAAGCAGACACATAGATGAGGGGAAAAAATAGAGAGCCCAAAAATAAATTCAAATATATACAGTCAATTACTTTGTGACCAGGGCACCAAAAAGACACAATGGTCAAAGGTTAATCCTTCCATAAATTATTTTAAGAAAACCGTGTCTTCATTTGCAAAAGAATGAAATTAGACCTTTATCTTACACCATACATATAAATCAACTAAAAAATATATAAAAGATATAAATGTAAGACCTGAAACCATAAAAATCCTAGAAGAAAACACAGATGAAGAATTCTTTGACATTTACCTTGCAATGATTTTTTGTATATCACATCAAAAGCTCAGGCATCAAAGGCAAAAATAAATAAACTGGACTACATCAAACTAAAAAGCTCCTGCACAGATAAATAAACAATCAAGAAAATAAAAAGGCAACCTACAATTTGGAAAAATATTAGGTAAAGGGTTAACATCCAAGAATCATAAAAAATTCATACAACTCAATAGTAAGAAAACAGATAACCTGATTTTAAAATAGGCAAAAGACACATATAAAAATTTCTCCAAAGATGTCACAAAAATGGTCAATAGGTAGTTTGAAAAGATGCTAAAATCACTAATCATCAGAGAAATTCAAATTAAAACCACTATGAGATACGTCTTTACACCTGTTAAATTAGCTATTATTAAAAAGACTTGTTAGGCCGAGGCAGGTGGATTACAAGGTCAAGAGATTGAGGCCATCCTGGCCAACATTGTGAAACCTGATCTCTACTAAAAATACAAAAAGTAGCTGGAGGTGGTCGCACATGCTGTAGTCCCAGCTACACGGAAGGCTGAGGCAGGAGGATTGCTTGAACCCAGGAAGCAGAGGTTGCAGTGAGCCGAGATCGCACAACTGCACTCCATCCTGGCAACAGAGCGAGATGCTGCCAAAAGAAAAAAAAAAAAAAGAAAAGAAAAGAGAAAAGAAATAAGAGGTATTGGAGAGAGTGTAGAGAAAAGGGAACCCATGGATGCTGTTGGTGGGAATGTAAATTGATGCAGTCATTATGGAAAACAGTATGGTGGTTCCTAAAGAACTTAAAAATAGAACTACCATGTAATCCAACAATCCCACCCCTGTGTATATACACAAGGGAAATAAAATCAACACCTCATACACATACCTGCACTCCCGTGTCCACTGTGGCATTATTCACAATAGCCGAGCTAAAGAAAAAACCTAGGTGTCCATCAATTGACTAATAGATAAAGAAATAGTAGTAAAAATGCAATGGAATATTATTCAACCTTAAAAAAGGAAGAGACACTGACATGGATGAACCTAGAGGACATTATGCTAAGTAAAATAAATCACATACTAGACACATAAGTAAAATATTACATGCTCTCACTTACATGTGCAACCTAAAAATAAAAGTCAAATATGTACACAGAGAGCAGAGCAACAGTTATCAGGGAGGAGGGAGAAAATAAGGAGAAGTAGATGAAAGGATATAAAGTAGCAAATATGTGCCACAAACAAGTACAAAGATTGAGTGTACAGCATGAGGACTATAGTTAATAACAGTGTATTGTATTCAGGAGTTTTACTAAATTAGTAGATTACAGCTGTTCTTGCCATGGGGTAGGGGAGGACAATGTGTAACTATGTGAGATAGTGGATATGTTAATTTGTTCCACTGTAATAACTGTTTTACTGTATCTTATAACATCATGCTACATATCTTATATATACACAATAAAATTTATTTAAAAATAAATAAATTCCCAAGTGAGAGGAAAAATAACTGAGTACAATTTCAACAACAACAACAAAAATATGTCTTTACTAGTCAGATGCACCAGCTATCATGACTAGAAAATCGAATGGATATACAGAATGAAAATGTAGTGGAAAATTTTAAAAAATCATTTACAGTGATAGCAAAATCTCTAAATTTCCTTTAGATTATTCTGAGAAGAATGTGTAAAATCTAAGTGGAGGGAAAAATACAACTTTCCTGTAAATATAAAACAACTTAAGAATGCTTTTTTCGTGGATAAGCATCAATCTTAATTCTTAGTTATCTGTAATTGTTCATTCTCCTCAAAATCAGCTAATAAATTTAAAGATTTCTTAATCAAATTCAAATTTTTAAACTGTACTTGATAAACTGATTCTAAACTAGGTTTTGTTTGATTTCTTGGGGCTTTTTTCCTTGAAACCAATTTCTCACATAATTATTATTGTTATTATTATTTGAGATGGAGTCTTGTTCTGTCACCCAGACTGGAGTGTGATGGTACAATCTTGGCTCACTGCAATCTCAGCTTCCCAGGTGCAAGAGATTCTTCTGCCTCAGCCCCCTGAGTAGCTGGGATTGCAGGCGCCCACCCGAACACCTGGCTAATTTTTTTGTATTTTTAGTAGAGATGGGGTTTCACTATGTTGGCCAGGCTGGTTTCAAACCCCTAACCTCAGGTGATCTGCCTTCCTCCACCTCCCAAAGTGCTGTGATTACAGCCATGAGCCACCATGCCTGGCCTTGAAGTATTATTGACACTTTGGTAAAGGTAATTATTTGTTGGGTTGCACTTTCTTTTTCATTTATTGGAATATGTTAACATATCTGGCCCTCACTTATCAAAGCTAATGATATACCCTCAGTCATTGTGATGCTGTAAAACACTTCACACCTTCCAGAAATTCCCTAGTGATATGAACTGACATAAGATTGAGAATTAGTGGTCTGGAAAATATCACATCATAATAAAAAGCCAGGCAAGTAAAACATTGTAGCATACATACAGTAATGAACAGATAGGTCAGTAAAACAGAATAAAGAGTGTATTAGTCCATTTTCACACTGGTGATAAAGTCATACCCAAGACTGGGAAATTTACAAAGAAACAGGTTTAATTGACTTACAGTTCCACATGGCTGGGGAGGCATCAAAATCATGGTGGAAGGTGAAAGGCACATCTCACATGGCAGCAGAAAAGAGGAGAGAGAGAGCTTGTGCAGGGAAGCTCCCATTTTTCAAACCATCAGATCTTGTGAAACTTACTCACTATCATGAAGAAAGACCTGCCCCCATGATTCAATTACCTCCCACTAGATCTGTCCCACAACACAAGAAAATTTAAGATGAGAGTTGAATGGGGACAAGCCAAGCCATATCATTCCACTCAAGCCCCTCCCACATCTCATGTCCCCACATTTCAAAACCATTCATCTCGTTTTAACATTCCCTGAAGTCTTAACTAATTTCAGCATTAAGTCAAAAGTTCTCAGTCCAAAGTATCTTCTGAGACAAGGCAATTCCCTTCTTCCTATGAGCATGCAAAATCAAAAGCAAATTAGTTATTTCCTAGATCCAATGGGGATACAGGCATTGGAGAAATACAGCATTTCCAAATGGAAGAAACTGGCCAAAATGAAAGGGGCTACAGGCCCCATGCAAGTGTGCAATCAGCAGGGCAGTCAAATCTTAAAGCTCCAAAATTATCTCCTTTGACTCCATGTCTCACATCCAGCTCATGCTGATGCAAGAGGTGGGTTCTCATGGTCAGGGCAGCTCCCTCTGGCTTTTCAGTGTACAGCCTCCATCCTGGCTGCTTTACCAGACTGGAATTGAGTATCTGAGGCTTTTTTAGGTGCATGGTGCAGGTTGTCAGTGGATCTACTCGTCTGGAGGATGGTGGCCCTCTTCTCACAGCTCCACTAGGCAGTGCCCCAGTAGGGATTCTGTGTGGGGGTTCTGACCCCACATTTCCCTTCTGCACTGCCCTAACAGAGGTTACCCATGAGGGTCCCACCTCTGCAGCAAACCTGTGCAGCAAACCTCTGCCTGGACATCCAGATGTTTCCATACATTCACCACAATCTAGGCAGAGGTTTTCAAACCTCAATTCTTGACTTCTCTGCACTCCCAGGCTCAATATCATGTGGAAACTGCTAAGGTTTGAGGCTTGCACCCTCTGAAGCCATGGCCCAACCTCTACATTGGCCCCTTTCAGTCATAGCTGGAGCAGCTGGGTTGCAAGGTATCAAGTCCCTAGGCTACACACAGCAAAATACCCTAAGCCTGGCCCATGAAACCACTTTTTCCTCCTAGGCTCCAGGCCTATGACATGAAGGGCTGCTGTGAAGACCTCTGACATGACCTAGAGACATTTTCCCCTTTCTCTTGGGAATTAATATTCATTTCCTCATTACTTATGTAAATTTCTGCAGCCAGCTTGAATTTCTCCTTAGAAAATGAGATTTTCTTTTCTATTACATTGCCAGGCTGCAAATTTTCTGAACTTTTATGCTCTGCTTCCCTTGTAAAACTGAATGCCTTTAACAGCACCCATGTCACATCTTGAATGCTTTGCTGCTTAGAAATTTCTCCTGCCAGATACCCTAAATTGTCTCTCTCAAGTTCAAAGTTCCACAAATCTCTAGTGCAGGGGCAAAATGCTTCCAGTCTCTTTGCTAAAGCATAACAAGAGTCACCTTTGCTCCAGTTCCCAACAAGTTCTTTATTTCCATCTGAGACTACCTCATCTTGGACTTTGTTGTCCATAACGCTACCAGCATTTTGGGCAAAGCCATTCAACAAGTCTAGGAAGTTCTAAACTTTCCCACATTTTCCTGTCTTCTTCTGAGCCCTTCAGACTGTTCCATCCTCTGCCTATTATCCTGTTCCAAAGTCACTTCCACATTTTGGGGTATCTTTTCAGCAGTACCCCACTCTCCTTGCATCAACTTACTGTATTAGTCCATTTTCACACAGCTGATAAAGACATACCCAAGAATGGGTAATTTACAAAGAAAGACATTTAGTGGATTTACAGTTCCACGTGACTGGGGAGGCCTCACAATCACGGCAAAGGTGAAAGGCACATCTCACGTGGCAGCAGACAAGAGTAGAGAGTTTGTGCAGGAAAACTCCATTTTTAAAACCATCAAATCACGTGCAACTTATCCATTATCACAAGAACAGCACTGAAAAGACTTGCCCCCATGATTCAGTCACCTCCCATCAGGTCCCTCCCACAACACATGGGAATTTAAGATGAGATTTGGGTGGAGACACAGCCAAACCATATCAGAGAGTGTGAAATAAATCTATTATATATACAAATTTTGCTAGCAGTGAGCATTATTTTTCTAAACATTAAGAGAAAGATTCATTCTGTATAAAATGGAGTCAAAGACAAAAATCACGTTAGAGATTTATCTCACCCAGTATATACACACACACATGCACATACATACAAGTTACGCAGATTAATTAAAACATTAAATATAAATACACACATAAACATCTGGAATAAACTATAGAAGAGTACTTACAGAAACTTTACATAAGCAATATCTTCTGGAGGAAGAAAAAAATAAAAAACAATGATAAATTTGTCTACAAAAATATTTAAGATCTTATGCTTGTATACATCATTAAAATGTCAAACGCAAAGTGGCCTGAAGAGAAACAAGAAAAACATTAGTGAATGATTAATATCCATAATATAAACTGTTCCTAGAAAAGATAAGAAATAAAAATCAATTTAAAAACTAGTAACAAATAAGCCAAAGAAGAAAACATAAAATCAGTTTGACAATTTATTCTTTACTTTTAACTTTTATTTTAGAATCAGGGAGCTACATGTGCAGATTTATTACAAATGTATACTATGTGATGCTGAGGTTTGGAGTACAAATGATTTCATCACCCAGGTAGTGAGCATAGTACCCAAAAGTTAGTTTATTTCCACCCTTAATCCCCCTCCCAACTCTTGTATTCCTCAGTGTCTATTGTTACCATTCTTATGACCATTTATAAGTGACGATATGTGGTATTTGGTTTTCTGTTTCTGTGTTTGTTCACTTAGGATAATGTTTTCCAGCTGCATCCATGTTGCTGCAAAGAACGTGATTTCATCATTTTTAATGGCTGCATAGTATTCCATAGTGTATATGTACCCCATAGTGTATATGTACCACTTTTTTTTTTTTTAATTCCAATCTGCCATTGGTGGGCACCTGGATTGATTCCATGCCTTTTCTATTGTAAATAGTGACAAACATATGGGTACATGTATCTTTCTGGTAGAATGATTTACTTGCCTTTGGATATACGCCTGGTAACAAGATTGCTGGATCAAATGGTAATTCAACTCTCAATTCTTTGAGAGATCATCAAACTGCCAGTGAAAAAATGCTAATCACCACTAATCATCAGAGAAATGCAAATCAAAGCTGCACTGAGATACCATTTCACACCAGTCAGAATGACTTTTGTTAAAAAGTCAAAAAATAACAAATGTTGGTGAGGCTGCTGAGAAAAGGGAACACTTATACACTGTTGATGGGAATGTAAATTAGTTTGACAATTTTTGAAACACACACACAGATGGACACACACACATATCCTGTAGGAATATTGCTTGAGAGCAGATGCAAATAAATTAATTTGTTAATTTGTAATGACATCATTACAGTATTGAGACATCCAACACAGCATATCATTTCACTGAAAAAAAAAAAAAAAGTTTTCTGGACATTAAAATCTCTAGCTTTCTTCAATCAAAGACTGATTTTGATTATTCAAAATGTCCCTTCAATAACATAAAAGAAAAGCATAAAACAAAAAGACAGAAGGAGAGAGAGTAAAAAGTAGAGAACAGAAGGAAGGGAAGGGAAGGGAAGGCAAAGGCAAAGGTAGAGGGAGGAAGTGGGAGGAAAGGAAAGAGGGAGGGAGGGAAGGAAGAAGGGAAATAAGAAAAAGAAAAAAGAAAGTGAGAAAGAAGGAAGGGGGAAGGAAGGAAGGAAGAGGGAAGGAAGGAAAGAAGGAAGGAAGGAAGGAGTGAAGGAACGAAGAAGGAGGGAGGGAGGCCAGGAAAGGAGAAAGGAAGGAAGAAGGAAGGAAGGAAGGAAGGGAAGGACGGAAAGATGGGAGAGAACAAAAGCGAGTAAACCTAGTTATATTTTGAGGAAATACATGAGTTTCAAGGCCTAGTACAAAACCTAATGTTGGGAGAAGAGGAATAATTGTTCAAGAAAATTATCAGAAAGGAATAAAAATTGAATTTCTATCCTCTAGAGCATTAATTTATAGAAGAAACAATTTACACCTAAATGTTTGTAGAGCATTCTTGGAATTAGAAATCCTATAACCACTTTGTTTTTCTAATATGAAAAAAAGAGAGGAAAAATACCTTTTGGAGATGCAAAACTCTGAATGTATACTATCTCCATATTTCTCCCTCTTTACTCTCCCATGTGAATTCAAAAGTATAGCTTAGATGACCAGAAGAAAAATCAAAATGATTTAAGAGTTTAATAGTACTGTTTTGAGCATTAAAAAGCAGGCTAATCAGATAACTAAGTCTAAATAATTGTAAATATATACTAGTTATACATTTTTAATTCTAAATTTAAAACTATAATGTAAACAATAACTATAATAAACTGGGTTTATAAACTAAATATATTGAGTGATGGCTGGGGAGAAAGTTGAAACTTACCAATTAATTCTTTTAAAGAGAAGACCTCAATAGATATAATTTGATTTATCAGGTAGAGCCCTGGGAAACATCTACATGTAGTGCATAGCAGAGAAGAGTAACTCGGTAAAGGAAACTGAGAAGGGGCAGGCAGACAGGAGGAGAGGATGACATCCTGCAATCCAAGAGACGGGTGAGGTTTCCAACAAGGGTTTGGCAGTGCCTAAAAGGTGAAAGACCAAATAAGAAAACGAAGTGAAAATTATACACTTGTTAATTATTATTAGTGACTTTACCAAAATAGAAGCAGATTAATAGATTGCAGTATCTGGGGAGAAAAAGAAAATAGATAGCACTTCCAAAAACTTGAATTTTAAAGAGGAAGAGAAAGAGTGTGCTAAATAAAAGGAACTAGAATTTGAGAGCTGTTGTTTGCTTCTTTGTTTTCATGAAGCAGAATTTTCTACCCTTGTGTAAAACAATACCAAGACCAGACTGTACCAAAGAAAACAATATTGATGACAAGGAATAATAAACTCAGCCACTTCCTCCTGTGAGAGATAACTCTGAATCATCTAAAATAATTTATCTATTAAGACTAATACCTTGCCCAAAACTTGCTTTAATATTTGACTTGCATTGCTCACCAATCCAGTCATAAACTTTGCCCAGTTCCAACCAGTTTCCTACTTTTGAAATCCACTGCAAAAACATTCAGCCTAGGCCCTAAAACTCTATGAATACATACCTTACCTATCCTCATTCAGACACTGTGAAGATTCTGTCAAGGTAGTATTCTTTCTTGCTGTGAGCACTTACTGCCTAATAAGCTCAGCTTGACCTAAACAACTTTTTGGAGGTTGTAAGGAAGTAGTAGACGACAATTTGTTAAAGCTAAGAGTTGTTTGAATATGTTTAAATCTTCATAGGAAAATTTGGTAGATTCAAAATCATGGTAGACACAATCAGAAGAGTAACCCACACAGGTGGGAAGGAATAGGAGCGGCATGCAGAGGTAATGTTGTGGATTTAACCACAGTTAGGACAAGAGGCTTCTATACCACTGTAGCAAGAGAGGAGGGGCAAACAAAGGCAAATGTAAGTAATCAGATATGCCTGGCTGAGATAGGTAAAGGGAGAGTCAAGGAGCTAGCAGGTGTTCTGGTTTCTAGGTCACATAACTGCCTCTGTGATCCAAAGTCAGGACACTGCAGCCACCACACCCATGAAACTAATGACCCAACAGTGGAAGAGCTCCTGCCAACACTCACTCCTACCAGAGGCTGTTTTTCTATCAACACTGCCCCAATCAGATGGCATTGACTTTCCTTGTTTTTTCCTTCTATATTAGCATAAATCAAATTCACATCCAGAATTTTAATTACAAGGGAATCTTAAGAGTGTGTTGTTTGCTTTCCAAATTGTCAAAATAGAAGGAAAGTGAAATAAAATGGGGAAAAAGGTCCAAACCAAGTATTAAGCACAGTTGATTCCTTAATGCAAACTCATCCTTGCCTCTATGATATGAATCCACATTAGTAATGCACTAAAATTTATTCAGGCATTTGTATCAGTAACCATACATGAGACTGATCTATAATTATCTTTTATTATTCTCTGTTAGATTTGCGTATCAGTGTTATGATGCTTTCAACATAATATGAAAGTATCCAATTTTCTTCTGTGCTCTGGAATATATTAGATAACTTTAGATTATCCATTTATTAAGGTGTAATAGAATTCATCCACAGATTCAATTGGGCCTAGTGCTATTTTAGAAGGTAGTGTTTTACAATTTCATAAGTTTGTTTTAATGGTAATGGTCAGTAAAATTTTGTAGCACTCTGAGCTCAAACATAGTAAATTATAATTTTAAAATCAATTTTATTCAGTTTTACAATATATTTTACTAGATTTGAACAGCTGTATTATTTCCTCAACGAGGGTTTAAATATTCTATGTTCTATTTTCTACAATAATCACCATATTTGCTTTATTCCCAGCCATTTGTGGTTGGTTTCAATGCTATGCCACCAGCCCCTTTGCCTTAGTTTCTCTATTCGTTTCTTATTTGGATGGACTACATCTACCAATAGTTTCTTCAACAATGGTTAATTGAAACAATATTGTATGAATACTTGCATGTTCAAAATTGTTTGTTTTCCTTATATTGAAGGGCAGTTTAGCTGGGTATAGAGCTCTTTAGGCATATTTTATTTTCCAAAGTCATTTCAGGCATTGATCCACAGATTTCAGGCATTAATAATGACTAATAAGAGGCTTGGGAGCCAATCTGATATTTTTTTCTGCATAAGTGCCATGAGAACATGGTCTTTTATCTGTTCTGTTCACCATTCTTTCCACAACAACTGGAATAATGCCTAACACAGAGTAAGCAGTCAACAAATATTTGCTGACTGATAGAGTAAGGGAATTGACATTTTTGCTTGAATATCTGAAGGACTTTATTTTTGTAGTCCGGTAAGTTCACTAGACTATATCTCTAGTTGAGTTTTTCCAAAGACATGGTGTTTCTTTTACTGCAGGGAGGGGTACTTACTATTACTGTGGCTCTCCTTTTTCTTTCTTTCCTAGTGATGATATCCTTGACAATCTTTTAAACTCATTCCCTTCCACTTTATTTTACTTTTTATCAAACATGTCCTCCAGGTGCCTTACTTTGCTTTTATCAATGGTCTTTCTCCTTTTTTGCCTTCTTCAAATGAGGCCTTACTTCTTTAACAGTTTTATTTTTCTCCTTTTTTTCCCAAGCTTAACAGATCATATGTCATCTACTTGCATTAACTTGCAAGTTATGTCTGATACCTTATTATGTTTGTATTATAAGAAAAAAAGCAAATGGGTAAGTGGAGGCAGGTGGTTAGTTTGGGGTTATCTGTAGCCATCTGAGTTTATTAGTTTGGGACATTAATTCTGAAAACACTACAAAAGCTCAAGTATAAATCTTTAAAATACAAATTCTGTTTAACTAGGCATTCTGTGTTACTAAAATATTCACTACTGTCTTATTGGTTCTGTTTCTACTTTTTTAAAAAACAATGAGAAATTTTCAGAGAATAATTTGGGACTATGCAGTGTTTGGAAAATGGTTATCTTTAGTAGCATGTTATACTTTTATAAATTTATTAGCATTTCATTTTCATGTGCACTATATATAGTTAATATTTATAGGTGTGATAAAAATACATATCTAAATGAGGCATGTTATATCAGTATATACTCAAGCCTACACAACTCAAAAAAATAAGGAAAAAAAATTTCTTTGAGTGTACTTATACTTCTGTGTGCATGGCATTGGCTCTAAAATGTTTTTCACTTTTATATAAAGAGACTCTTTATGTTAATTTTCCCCAACATATTCATATTTTCCTGCTTTCTGTAATGAGTTTTAAACCAAGTGATAAGTATTAACAAGTATTTTTTTTTTTTTACTTTTCTAGGATGACTTTCCTGGATATAATAGGATTTCACATAGCACCAAGTTAATTTTTACTTTATTTTTTATAGGAGGTTCGTCCATGTTAGTCAGTATTCCAGAACTCATTTTAGAGATCTACATCAATGTATGCAACAGCTTAGTCAATATCTTCACTTAAATGTTTCAAAGGCAGGTCCACTGCACTTTAGAGATTCAATCAAACAATGCAAAAGCCAATTCAAATGCAATTTAAAAACCAAACTTATAGTTTCTCTTCCTTAAGCTTTGTCATTTTTCAGATATTTTTTAATATCAATAAATGGTACCACTGCACAGCCAGTTGCACAATCTAGTAACTTAAATGTTGTCCTTAGCAATTTCTCCTTGCCATATAACTCATACTCATTTCAGTTTATCCTTCTTCCCCTCATGACTGATCTCTGTGCTGTGACTGTTTAACCTCTCATATTTCACTATCTTCATTTGCACTAGAAACAACCCTATTTGAGCCACAATCATCTACCATATTACTACTGATGCTCTCTATTGGGACATTGCAATGTCCTAGTTCTGATCTCCCTTCTTACCCATCCCTCCTACATTTCATTCTGCACGTGGCAACAAGAGAGAACCAAAATTTAACATAAATTGGATTACATCAGTCTCTGGTTAATGACATGCACTGACTTTCTTTTGCTCTCAATTTAAAGAATAAAGGCTTTTTATTTTCTTTATAAACTATGTATGATCCATCATTACCCACCTCTCTGTTTGCATCCTATCTCATTTTCCCTACTACGTTATAAGCTTTCAAGTTGTCAACATGGGACATATGAAGTTTCTTATTTGTCAGGATATAGTGATTCTTCTGTCTGGCTCCTTCTAGACTGTAAATTCCCTAATGGAATGTCTGTCTTCTGCATATCATTATGTACTTAACACCTAGCACAAGGCCAGGGTGCAGTTCATACCAAATTAAGACAGGTTGAGTGAATAATGAATATGAGTGCATCTTCTCAACCAATAAAGTAGTGATTAATTTGGTCCATCGAAATTTTAATCAAAGCCCATTTTATTTTCATAGGAATTTAATTGAGATATTGGAAAACAATTAAATAATGTAATCGTTCAGTTTTTACCTGCATTCGTCATACAAATCATTTAAACATTTTATTGAGTAAACTGTTTTTCAAAGATTAAAAAACTGTTATTTCTGATCAACATGTATTGAAACCCAAGTATTCTCACTCCTGACTGCTCTGTACTCAATGATATCCCTAAACATAGACTTCGTATTTAACACTAAAAGTTTAAAGTATTTCTTTAATTTGCAAAATTATTATTTCTTTAAACAAGCTATTGTTGAGACACAAAGCTATAAAGTTGGGATATTGTTACCATTGGGATTATAATACTGAAGTGTGTGTGAGATTTTGACAAAGATGATATTTCATGCTGAACCAGAAACTATGTTACTAGGTCCCACTTGAAGGCAGCATCTTGTATAATATTTGCAGGTCAGCTTTCTGGGTTTGGTTTGCACACTGACTCAGGCTTATAGATAAAAATGACTTCCCAATGTGGGAGAGCATAACAGAAAACATTTTTTATTAATATGCTCTAACAAATTGAATTAACTGAATCTCATGCCTCATCTCTCTTTTTCTAATCAATTTTAGATTTATTTCTTGCAGAATATTAGAATGTGTTTTCTCAAGGTCATGCATAGATCTTGATGAAGAACTTGGACTTCAGGGTCAGAGAGAACTTGATCTAAATCCTGACAATATCATTTAACAGGTTTATGAGTTCAGGAAGGTCACATAACCTTCTAAATCTACATTTCTTCATCTATGTAATAAAGATGATTGATAATAGTACCATTGTAGAAATAAACTGAATAAATATTAGCCATTATATTGCTATTTATTTGACAATGCAACTTTCATAAGTAGTTTCCCTATAGATGTTGCAAATAAAATCAAATAACTCACGCTCCTAGAATTCAGTCAATGGATTCTGCTATATGCTCATGTCTACTCATGTCTACACAAAACTACTGAAAACAAATTTGATTCCAAAGTTGCAATTCGAAACAGAAAACCCACTTTGCTATGCACATGACAATGCAAGGTATGTCTTTTCACAAACCCACCTTCCAGATGTGCTTAGCTTTTATAATACAGATCCAAATTAGTGTAGATTGTGTTCCAAGATAGACTTCATAGACAACATGACATCACACAATTGCAGTAGGTGGCTCTTAAGAAAATCAAGCCCAAATAAAATGTATTTCATTATGGGGTTATGCTTGTAACGCAAAATGTGTTTTAGGAAAGACTAAGTCTTAATGTATTTACTTCTGCATTTGGCCCTTTTCTTTCTCAATTTCAAACCAGATCCAGGTGGGAATATCAAAAGCTAGTGCCCATCCTATGTGTACACCTTGTGTGAGAGCATACAAAGATTTCTTTTTTTTTTCTTGAGTGAATAAACTGGTCTTATCCAACATCTCTTCCACAATACATGTATGCATTTTTAAAAAGGGAAGACAAAACCTGACTGCATAGCATAATTATAAGTGATAATACTTACATTTTCATCCTATTTTGCAGTAAATAAGCCTGTCAAAAATGGGGTTTAGTTTTGTGGTGTGCCTCCCTTCTGTACTGATACAATTTGTTTTGATCCTCTGCTGATGAGGATGGCTTTAGATAGCCATGAGCATCAGTCTGAAACAAAAATTAAAAGTCAGTATATTATATTTCTCCTTCTGTTCTTTCTGCATATTACATTGTTCCATAAGCTCATTGGTGCTGGAATTCTATCTCTCCTTTGGCACAATTTTCCTCTGTGGTATGATGCTATGAATATTTATGGTACAATAAAAATAATATAATAATGGGCATTTTCTAAACTTGTGCTGCATATATCTTCAAACAGAAGCTGGGAGGGCTGTATCTGTTACCTCCCACTAGAGCAGATCTTTATGTCCTGTGGAATAGCTGACTGTCTCAAAGACCTTCACTTCCATGTGAGTTAAATGGCTTCCATACTGAAAAATTCTAAGAGAATTTTTCTCCTTCTGTATATAGTTTTGACTATCATCATCTCTGAAACACTGCCAGATTTTTCTTACATTGAGTAGGCTTCAATTGATATCCTTATTCATCCTTCCTATGTCAACTACTACAATTCATTCTTTTATAGCCACCTTAAATCTTTAGGCTCTAAAATTCCTGGGTCCAGAATGCTCTGAGTAGACTATTATCTTGCTCAGTGAAGCGGGACTGCTTCACCCTCACTCCTCCTCCATCACCTTAACTGACTGGATTTCTTTTCATTTATAAATTTAACTCAAATTGTTTTCTTTTTTTCAAATATACTTCAGACTTTCTCATTGTAGCCCATTTCCTTAGCCAGCTATCTGCTTAGCTACACATAATGCTCCTAATTCTTTCTTTTAAAATTGCCACATATCAGTCTCCCATTTATTCTCTACAGTCATAATTCTTATCTATTATATTAATATGATTAGAATTCATTCCATTTACTGTTAATGATCACTGAAAGAGTAGAGGTTTTTTTTTTTTTTCTGTGAACTATTTTTAAAACTCTAAGTTTCCCACCAAATGAACATCTTGATATTTCATTGTAAAATTTGGGGGAATACTTTTAAAGCTGTAAGATACCTGCAAAATACTTCAGTTTTTGCTCTCTGTGTGTGTGTGTGTGCGCGTGTGTGTGTGTGTGTGCGCGTGTGTGTGTGTGTGCGCGCGTGTGTGTGTGTGTGTGAGAGAGAGAGAGAGAGAGAGAGAGATGCAGAGATGGGAGAAAGACAGAGAGAGAATGCTTTTAATATAAATATATTTTGACAGGGTAATGTTGTGGAGAGACAATTCTCCGTGAGTCTCCTACATTTCTTCATATCTTATAAGCAGAGGCACTGTCCAACTTTTCTCAGGATTATTATTTCAAAAATGTTAGTATAGTAAACAGCCTAAGTAGGTAGAGAGAGTGTTTTTATCTGAAGCAAAGGTCAGTTCCCTTTTTTTTTTTTTTTTTTTCTATTTGCTCTATTTTTCTTACTGTTCAATATAGTAAAAACATGTTTCTCTTTGTGTAAAAATCAGAGATGCTTTCTGCCCACTCTGGAAGATTTGATTTCCCTAACTCATGCTTCCTCTCCTGTAGGGTAACTTATTGCATGTAAAGATGTCACCTGAACCTTGCTGTGCTATCCTATGGAACATGGAGCTTGGAGAACCAGTATAAATACTGATGTACTGGCTATTATAACCTCTGTAAATAATAAAGCCCTTTGTTTCTTATCCAAGGCTTTATTACTTTTTTTTCTTTTCTCTGAGTATCCATGAAAGATTGACAGCATAACTTGCTAGTTGAGAAAGATTAAAACCCTTCGGTTTTCCTGGGAATTTGGTGGTAAAAATGGGATGCTGACATAGGCATGTTCTCGGTTTGCAAAAAGAAAGATTAGGAAGGATTAGTCTTTGGGCCAACTAATAGGAATAGAGGGAGGTTCATATATGGTCACCTGCATAACAGTGTCCTTCACTTCATCGACTTTTAATTAAAGTGAGTTGAATAGATAGTTTCAGACAAAGCATTGGGAAGTAGGTACAAAGACAACTACCCTGCTAATTTTTATGTGAGTGGATGAAGAGAATGCCCCTATGTGGTGATAATCATCACCTCTGCAGCTTTGTAATAACTAGTAGTAAGATTGTCCTGGGGTTTGACAGTAGAAAGTTCTGTCACCTTTCAGACAACAGAGATGCACTGGGGAAGAATTGAGGGAAATTTATTACCACTATGTGCAGAAATCAGGCAAACCATTAAAATTGTGTCTGGTTCACTTGGAAGATGAAGGAGTGGGGCATATAATGCTACTAAGGAGGAATAACAACAGATGAGTGTTTTATGGCTTAGTCTCTCCTGTAGTCTAGACTGTCAAACCTAGAACCTTTCAGGGTTTTGTCATTGTTGCTATTGTTGTTGTGTGTCCTGACTTCTATGTGGAAACTCTGGCTCTCTGAGGAAGATTTCCGAAACAAAGGCAGACTCCTTGGAAAAACGACAGGTGAGGCATTAGCTACTATTTACTGCATGCACTGGATGGACTTTACAGTGATAATGAAAGTGATCCACTAAGGAATGGGAAAAATATCCAAATAAATCTAGATAAATTCTTGCGGGAAGCCATGCCATCTTGGAAAATTATCCTAGGCCTTATGTTGAAACTACACAATCTTGATCTTAAGAGATGTTATTTCTTAAGATATTAAGAGATGTTATTTTGGCAATGGTACTGCAAATGTTCTAGAGTAAGGTGGACTCTAAAGAAAAAGACACCACTCTGTACATCAAATCTAAATAATCCAAAGGAAATAAATTCCACAGCCCCAAACAGAAAACAATGTGGTAACTGAAAACAATGTGGCTGTTGAATCAAGGGGTCCACAAAGCTAAAATAGATGGTGTCAGTAAGGATGATGTTGCTGCTAATACAGGGCATTGGGTGGACTAAAAACATTGGAAGTTCATTTGGTTGAGTTATATGTGGTCATCATTCTGCTCACAGTTGAAGATAAATATGTCATGCCCTCTGATTCTTCCTTTTCCACAACCACATTCTCAGCCTCTTTATGAAGAAATATGATTTTGGGGTAAGTTTTATGCATTCCTGTGCAAAAGAAAGACCAGAGGCCATATGTGCCTGTCTCAGTATGCTAGGTAATTTGGGGGAAGGCAGGAACTCAAACTTACACGGCTCTCTTGGGGAAAGGTGCCCAACTCAGCATCTTGTTGGGGTTCTGTGTGTATAGAGATGCTCCAATTCAGTTAATGAGATTTTTGGGCTGGGTATACAGTGGGGAAGAGCAGCTAATACAGCCTTGTGGATACCACCATTTGGGGAAATTTAATGTATAGTTGTGGTTTTCACTGTCAAATTCACTGTATAATGATGTTAATGGTTTATATATGGATACTATACATTCTTATAAAATCCTTACTGAATTATACCATTCAGAAAGTGCTATACGGAGAGAAGGACTAGTAGGACATGGAACTCATTTCCCAATTAATCTGTCTATCCTCTTCAGGATAGTCTGACAGAAAAAATATATAATCCAAGGAAGGCACATGTAAGTCACAACCTTTATTAAGGTCTTAAAGGAAGCAAAGATAGTAAGACTTGCAAAATTTAACAATCCCACATGGGCAATGCAAAAGACAATGGGAGATGGGGGCTCACAGGTTGTTGATAATTGCAAAATTTATATCCAGTCATTGCTGCTACAGCCTCAAAAGCCATTGCATAGACTGAAGACACTTGGTATGTTATGCTGAATATTGCCAACACTTTCTTTTCTATCCCACTGGCACCCAAGGACAAAGACCAATGTGCCTTCATGCAGGAAGGCCTCCGATATACATTTGCAGTACTCTAAAAGAGGCACCTTGCCATTTGCTATCAGGGGGTGGGCCAGAATAACATTAATGTCTCCATAATCTGATGTCTGAAGTTTTCACTAAACAGATGATATCCTGCTGGTTACTAGTCAGAATTCTCAGTGTCCAAGGCCCTGATTGTTGTAATATTACATTTCTACTAAAAAGGGTGGTTACTGAGGTTTAATACTTCAATAAAATGTAGGGACCTGCTAGCCAAGGAGTATTAATATTTTGGCCCTATATGAGTGCATACTAAGGCTCTCAATCCTATTGGCTGTCAAGAAAAAAAATAAGACCTACTGTGTCTTTGCCACATCATCTCCAAAAAGAGATCCAGCAATTTATTGAACTCTTTCGATACTGGAGATAGTACATGCCTCAAGTAGCATTCTGCTTGGAAAATGATACTAACTAGTCCACAGATAAGCATCCATTGAGTGGGGCCCAGACCAAAAGCTTATGTTTAAAATTGCCCAATGAGCTTTGCATGTTTTCTACACAACTGATCTCTTTGAACTATAATTCTCTGTGGCTAATGATTTTGATGATTGGAGTGTTTGGAAAAGCGAAGCACCCCTATACCCACAGGAGTCCCTTGGGTTTTGGATTCATCACCTTGGTGGCACAGGTGCAAAGTACATATCTTTTGAAAAACAGCACTTAGTTTGGCATGGGACACTAGTCAAAACCAAATACCTGATCCATGAAGGTTTTGTGACTTTCCAGCCTAATGTTACCATTTGAGGTTGGATTAACTTGGATTCAGTGATGAACAATGACTGACAAGGAAGGGTTCGACAAACCTCATTTGTCAGATGAAGGTAATACATTCAAGAATGCTATTGGTTTGGACCCAGTGGCATCTTTGCCTTTCATTTTCAAAAGAGGTTAATATCTCTTTGAGAAAATCTTTATCCTTCACTCTGCCAGCCGAAGCAAAGTGCTGTCATAATGAGGTCCTTGCTTCACAGAGGTTCCCCTAAATTCCTGGGCCTGATTCACTGAAGGCTCATCTCAGCAGGAACCTGACGGTGTCCTCTGGACTGCTACAGCTGTTTGACTGCAATACCAACTATTCAGACTGAACATGGACATTGTTCCTCAATTCAGGAGGATAATATTCCCTTTGAATAACCTTATTTTACGTTTGCTGTCTCTTGAGCTTTTGCTAATGGTCTAAACTACTTGTTCTCTTACCTGGTAAATTGCAGACTGACAGACTTGAGAAGCCTCTCTTTAGGACCACAAACTGTGGTAACAAATCACCCTGCTGATAGAACCATCTGGGTCACTCGTAGAGATATGTATAATGAGGATTTGTTCCCTGAGGAAACCAGGTGAAGTCAGTCTGCTAATTGAGCCTGCATTGCTCAGATTTCCACCATTGCTGTCTAGATCCATTCTCATAAAAGACATAGCAACACATTTGTCATTATAGATCGAGCACAAAGTAAAATACCCTGAGTTTATGATGCACAGTCTACCACTGTATACCAGGCATATATATCTTGCCAGAAGTTAATATGTTTGTTTCATGGTAGGAGAGACCACATCACACTGGGCATTCCACTCCCCTGCTATGGCACATTAACTAGACCAGAATGTTGTCTTCTCTCAAGGGTATCAGCAGGGCCTCATAGCTGGTGATTTTTTTTTTTTTTTTTTCAGATTATAATGCTTGGTCCATGCCTGATCAGCCAAGTTCACACATAATAGTGGCTCTTGTAACTGGTCTATGTCATATTTTCAGATGTCTTGACAATTTAGAGACTGATGCTAGTACTTTTTTTGTCAAAAATGTATACAATAATGGGCTAATATTCAAGTTATACAATGGACCTCCTACATTCCCTAACATTCACGGGACTCTGGTATTGGAGAACATTGGAATGACCTTCTCAAAAATCAACTCAAAAAGATTTCTGACTATACCTTCCTCAACTCTTCCTTATCCGCACACTTTAATAAAGCAGTTTGGCTACTGAGTGTAGCGCTACCTAGAAACATCATTCCTTTTCAGTTACTTCCTCTGTAATGATCAGTGTGAAAAAGATAAGAGGTCATGTAATCATATTTTGAAAGTTTGAGATTCTGCTCTGATTGTTACTGGGCATGATACTTGTTACTTTCTCCCAGTAGCAATCCCAAGCTGGACTGATTCGTATGCACTCTGTGTGGCTCCCCGGGCAAAAGGAGGCCTAAGGGATTCAAAGTTAATTCTTATTAAACCACCTAGACTCTTTATGAAGATTAAAATAGGACACAGATCTTTTATGCTGGCAGAGAAAGAGTAACAACTTTGGCACCTAGAGAAGGAAAATCTTAGACCACAGAAGCCATAGATGAGGTAGTGACATTAATGATTATTATTTTTTCTTTCTGACCACCCCTGGAGCCTTCCTCAAGAAAAATTACCTTGAGTGGCTCTCCTAAACTGTAACACACACTTAAATTTAATTGATTTCTGTGTCTGTAATGCCCCTTGGTAATCTTCCACTAGGCAGCCCTGATGACAAATTAATTTCCATTTATTTTATCCTTACCAAAAAATCTATTAAAAGAACAAATGATGGCCCTAGTCCCTATATTTTCCAGCAAAATTTCTATCAATAATTCTAGTTATCTGCTTCACCCCATTCCCATTGTGATAGTTTTGCCATTTTGTGGAGTAGAGAAAGTCATCTGGATGATAGTGAGAAAATACAGAACTGAGTAGACGGACTGCCTATGACCTTACCTTCAAACACATTAAAGAGACTCAGTTACTCAAACCGAATTGAGAAACCAAGCAGTGCCAGCTGGCCAGGAGGAGATATTAGAGCAATGTCAACCTGTGCTCTTACATTATGTAGATCCCACTTTGATGGTCTGGGTGATTGTAAACAGTACTTTATTTTTAGGGGTGCCACATGTACTCTTGGGATTGTATTTCTTTTGTAAAAGCCAAGCATTCCCTTTGTCTCTCCTCCCAAAATGGTGATTGTCACCTTAAAAGTGGCCATAGCATACCTTCAAGTGTTTAAGGAAACACCCGCAGTAGATCACATAGCCCTCAAATGACTGTCCTCTCTCTACAAAATGAGCTATACTTGGTTACTTAGGGGTGCTTCCCAGGAAAGCTGACTTGTTATTTACACCCATCCTACAGGCAGGTTTTCCTGCAATAGGAATCACCTAATTTTAAAAGGTAATACAAATTTTGTCTTTGATATTAGTTAAAGTGATCAAGGCACCACCTTGGTCCTTGGGCCTGGGATATATCTGGTTTAGTCTTTACTGAGTGAACATGCTTGTTATTGACAATTTTTGCCCTAGATTTTCTCTTTACGGTCCAAAGCAGAGTCTTCTTATTCTCTAACACATCCTGTTGTACCTGGATTAGTGCCTTGGGCCAAGTGGGAAGGTCAATATGGAAAGTTAAGGAGAGTGACACCTGGAATTCTAAAGTAGATCAAATGGTTTATGAGATTTGGTCAGCTGGTTGAGTCCGGGACCCTGAGGAGCACAGTTGATGTCAATACTACAGATTGCCTCATAATGCTGCTCAAAGTCCTAATGATCGTAACCTTAATTAAATGCTGTATGAGAAAAAATGAACACATTTAGTTCCAACCTCTATCAGTCACATTAATTAGTGTGACTGTCAGACTGGTGTACTCATAGAAAAATTTGCTGAAAGTTAAGATAGCATTGAGTAAAGAAGACAATATTGCCAAAAAACAATTCTGTATATGTCTCACATGTGTCTGCACATTTAGAGAACAGAGGTAATAATAGCCATTGTTCTGGACTATCATTTCAAGGGAGATTGTACAGCAAAAGACTAAGAAGGTAATGATAATCTCCCCCTACAAAGTAAAAGACAAGTTTTGTTTATTGTTCAGTATGACAAAGACAGTATTTTTTGGGGGGAGGCAAAGATCAGGCAGATTACTGCCCATCCTTAAAGATTTGATTTCCCTAAGTTCAGACTTCCTCCTGTATAATGTACACCACTGTGTGTATGCAGGCACTCAGCTCTCTTAGCTTTAGCCTGTGGAGCGCAAAAATAAATGCTGATATTCTGACTGCTGGTATTGCTATTAGTAATAAAGTCTGCTGTTTCTGGCCCAGAAATCTCCTGTCTTTTGCCACAACACATAAAACTGTGGCAAGCTAAGTTGTCATGTGCATAGGGTAAAATCTCAGACCCTTCTAAGTTGTTGACAAGTATAATATTCCTAATGTCTACTAATTATGATTTCAGTTACTTTGTAAAGAGTGAAAAAAAATTAGTCTAAAGATCTTATAGCTACCATTTCCAATTGATGCTGGACTTTAAAATTATTAAGTGAGTAAATTAATGTGATTATGTAGTAAGTAACTCAGTGCTGTCCTTAAGAAAGATTCTGGTTCCCACTAAGGACATTTATTTTAATATCTTAAAGAAACTGATATAAGGTATAGAAAATTCTTCACAACAAAAATTGTTTCTTGGCATTTGTGGATAGTTTACAAATCTATGAAATATTTAATTGAGAACCCTCACTCTATTTGTTCATATATTTATAGGGTACATGAGGTATTTTGGTATAGAAATGCAATGAGTAATAATCACATGGTGGCAAATTGGGTATCCATTACCTCAAGCATTTATCCTTTGTATTATAATCTAAGTATACTCTTTTAACTATTTTGAAATGCACAATTAAATTATAATTGCATGGTTGTGCTATCAAAAACTAGGTCTTATTTATTCTTTAACTGCTTTTTGTACCCATTAACCATTCCCATATCCCCACCACCACTCCATCACCCTTTCCAGCTTCTGGTAACCATCTTTCTATTCTCTATATCCATGAGTTCAATTGTTTTCAGTTTTAGATCCCACAAACAGGTGAGAACCTACTATGTTTGTCTTCCTGTGCCTGGCAACACTTAACGAATATAATGCACTTCAATTTCATCCATGTTATTGTCAATGACATGATCTCATTCATTTTTATGACTGGATAGTACTCCATTGTGCATAAGTACCACATTTTGTTTATTCATTCATCTGTTGATGAACACTTAACTTGCTTCTAAGTTTTGGCTGTTGTGAACAGTGCTGCAACAAACATAAGAGTGCAGATATCTCTTTGATATAATGATTTCCCCTCTTTTGTGTCTGTACCCAGTAGTGAGATGGCTAGATCGTATGGTAGCTCTATTTTTAGCTTTCTAAGGAAACTCAAAAACCATTCTCTGTAGTGGCTGTTCTAATTTACATTCTTGCCAATAATGTAGGATAGTTCCCTTTTCTCCACATCCTCTCCAGCATTTGTTATTGCCTGTCTTCTGGATATAAGCCATTTAACTGGGGTGAGATGGTATCTCATTGTAGTTTTGATTTGCATTTCACTGATGGTCAATGATGTTAAGCACCTTTTCATATGCCTTCTTGCCATTTGTATATCTTCTTTTGAGAACTGTCTATTAAAGTATTTTGCCGTTTTTTTTTTTTTTCCACTGTGTTATCAGATTTTTTCCTAAACATCTGTCTGAGCTCCTTATACATTCTGGTTATTAATGCCTTGTCAGATGGGTAGTTTGCAAATATTTTCTCCCATTCTGTGAATTGTCTCTTCATTTATTTAACTGTTTCCTTTGCTGTGCAGTAGCTTTTTAACTTGCTGTAATCCTATTTGCCCATTTTTGCTTTGGTTTCCTGTGCTTATGGGGTATTACTGAAGAAACTTTTGCCCAGACCAAGGTCCTGAAGAGTTTCTCCAAGGTTTTCTTGTAGTAATTTCATAGTTTGATATCTTACATTTTAAGTATTTAATCCATTTTGATTTGATTACTGTATATGGTGAGAGATAAGGATCTACTTCATTCTTCTGCATATACATATCCAGTTTTCATCATAGCATTCATTGAAGACACTGTCTTTTGCCCAATATATATTCTTGAACCTTTGTCAAAAGGAGTGCCCTGTAGGTGTGTGGATTTGTTTCTGAGTTCTCCATTTTGTTTCATTGGTTTCTGTCTGTTTTTATGCCAGAACCATGTTGTTTTCATTACTGTAGCTCTGTAGTATAATTTGAAGTCAGGTAATGTGATTCTTCCAGTTATAATTTTTTTTTTTGCTCAGGATAGCTTTCATTATTCTGGGTCTTTTTAGGTTCCATATAAATTTTAGGATTGTTTTTCTATTTCTGAGAATAATGTCATTGATATTTTGATAGGGATTGCATTTAATATGTAGATTGCTTTAGGTAATATGGAATTTATAACAATATTGCTTCTTCCAATTCGTGAACCTGGAAGAGCTTTCCATTTTGGAGATCCTCTTCAATTCCTTCTATCAGTGTTTTATAGTTTTTGTTGTAGAAATCTTTCACTTTGGTCAAATTAATTATGAGGTATTTAATTTTATTTGTGGTTCTTGTAAATGGGCTTACTTCCTTATTTCTTTTTCAGGCAATTCACTGTTGGCATACAGAAATGTTACTGAATTTTGTATGTTGATTTTGATCCTACAACCTTACTGAGTTTGTTTATCAGTTTGAATAGTTTTTTGCTGCAGTCTTTAAATTTTTTCAAATACAAGATTATATCATCTGCAAACTAGGATAATTCAACTTCTTCCTTTCCAATTTGGATGCCCTTTATTTCCTTCCCTTGTCAGATACCTCTAGCTAGGATTTCTAGTACTATGTCAAATAACAGAGGTGAAAGTGGGAATTTTTGTCATGTTACAAATCTTAAAGGAAAGACTTTCATTTTTTCCCCATTCAGTATGATACTAGCTGTGGGTTTGTCACATACAATTTTTATTATATTGAGGTGAGTTCCTTCTATACCCAGTTTTTGAGGTTTTTATAATGAAGAGATGTTAAATTAATCAAATGCTTTTCAGCATCATTGAAAAGATCACGTGGTTGTTTTCTTCTTCATTTTGTTGATATGAAGTATCACATTGATTGATTTGCATACGTTGAACTATTCTCGCATCACTGGGATAAATCCTAGTTGATTGGAACGATTTTTAAAATCTATTGTTTAATTTTGTTTGCTAGTATTTTGTTTGGAATTTTTGCATCAATATTCATCTGATATATTGGCCTGCGGTGTTCTTTTTATGATGTGTCTTTGTCTGCTTTCGTGTCAAGGTAATACTGGTCTCATAGAACGAGTTTAGAAGTGTTCTCTCCTCCTCTATTTATTGGAATAGTTTAAGTAGCGTCAGTATTAGTTCCTGTTTACATGTTTGGTAAAATGCAGCAGTGAAACCATTCCTGGAGACTTTTTATTATGGCCTCAATATCGTTACTTATTATTGGTCTGTTTAGGTTGTAGATTTCTTCATGGTTCAGTGTTGGTAGGTTCCGTGTGTCCAGGAGTTTATCAATTTCCTCCAAATTTTCCAATTTTTTTGCATATAGGTGCTCATAGTAGCCACTAATGATCCTTCGGCTATCTGCAATATCAGTTGTAATGTCTTCTTTTTCATCTCTGATTTTATTTATTTGGGTCTTCTCCTTTTGTCTTCATTAATCTGGCTAAAGGTTTGTCAATTTATCTTTTTAAAAAATCAGTATTATTTTGTTAATCTTTTAAATTGTTATCTTCATTTCAAATTCATTTATTTCTGCTCCAATATTTATAATTTATTTTATTCTACTAATTTTGGGTTTTGTTGTTCTTGATTTTTTAATTCTTTATAATGCATTATTAGGTTATTCATTTAATTTTTTTCTACTTTTTGATGTAGATACTTATGGCTATAAATTTACCTCTTAGTACTTGTTTCATTTGAATCTCATAGGTTTTGGTATGTTCTGTTTCCATTGTCATTTGTTTCAGAATTTTTTTCAATTTCTTTCCTAATTTTGTCTTTGACCCACTGGTCATTTAGGTGCATATTGTTTAATTTTCTTGTCTTTGTATAGTTTCCAAAATCTCTTTTTATTGATTTCTAGTTTTATTTTCCTGTGGCAGAGAAAATGCTTTACATTATTTCACTTTTTTTCAATGTTTTAATACTTGTTTTTTGACATAACATATGGTCTGGTCTATCTTTGAGATTGATTCATGTGCTAAGAATAAATTTTGCAGACTTTGGATAGAATGTTCTATAAATATCTATTAGGTCAATATTTCCTGTGGTACAAATTAAATTCAATGTTTCTTTGTTGATATTCTGTCTGGGAGATCTGTCCAATGTTGAAAGTGGGGTATTGAAGCCTCCAACTATTATTGTATTGGAGTCTATCTCTCTCTTTAGCTCCAGTAATATTTGTTTTATAAATATATATGGGTGCTCCAGTGTTGGGTGCATATATATTTACAATCATTATCTCTCTTGCTCAACTGACTCCTTTATCATTATATAATGATCTTCTTCATCTTTTCTTAATAGTTTTTGTCTTGAATTTGATTTTGTCTGATATATGTGTAGCTAATCCTGCTTTGTTTTGGTTTCTATTGGCATGGAATATCTCTTTTCATCCCTTTATTTTCAGTCTGTGTGTAGACTTTTCATAGGTGAAGTGTGTTTCTTGTGGGCAACATATCATTAGGTCTTCTTTTTGTATTCATTCAGCCACTCTATGTCTTTTGATTGGAGAGTTTAGTCCACTTACATTCAATGTTATTTTGATGATGAGTAGAGACTTACTCTGGCTATGTTGTTATTTATATTCTATTTGTTTTGTGTTCTTGTTTCCTTCCTTCTTGTCTTCCTTTTAGCGAATGTTATTTTCTCTAGTGTTGTGCTTTAATATCTTGTATTTTATATTTTGTGTATCCGTTGTATGTTTTTCAATTTCAGTTTTGCATGAGGGTTGCAAATGCTATTTTACAATCCCTTATTTTACACTGCTAACAAGTTAACACTGATTGCATAAACAAACAAGCAAACACACAAAAGAAAACTATACAAACTCTACACCTTAACTTTGTCCTCTAACTTTTTAAACTTGTTTTTTCTCTTTATGACTTATTGTATTATGTCTTAAAAAGTTGTAGTTATGAAATTTGATTGATTCATCATTTAGTTTTTCTCCTTTAGTTTCTCCACCAGGATTATAGTGTTATGACATTCTGGTTTTTCTGTGTGCTTACTATTGCCAGTAAATTTTATATCTTCAGGTGATTTTATCTTGCTCATTAACATTATTTTCTTTCAGATTGAAGAATTCCCTGTAGCTTTTCTTGTAGGACAGGTCTTGTGTTGATGAAATTCCTCAGGTTTGGTTTGTATGGGAAGGTCTTTATTTCTCCTTCATGTTTAAAGGATATTTTCCCAGATATGCTATTCTAAGGTAAAAAGTTTTGTTTGTTTGTTTGTTTGTTTTAACTCAGTACATTAAATGTCATGCCACTTTCTTCTGGCCTGTAAAGTTTCTACTGAAAAGTCTGATGCCAGATGTATTGGAGCTCCATTGTATGTTATTTGTTTCTTTTTTTTGTTGCTGCTTTTAAGACCTTTTCTTTATGCTTGACCTTCAGGAGTTTGATTTTTAAATGCCTTGAGATAGTCTTCTTTGGGTGAAATCTGCTTCATATTCTATAACTTTCTTGTACTTGAATGTTGATATCTTTCTCTAGGTTTGGGAAGTTGTCTGGTGATATTATTCTTTCTTTTTTTTTTACTTTTGTTGCTCTTTTATTGTCAAATGAGATAAAATATGCAAAGAATATATAATTTTTGAATGTCATTTGAAAATCTGAGAAATACATCTTCTGGCTTTTATGCTTTAGAGTGAAATAGAAAGTTACATTGTACAATTGTTATGAATGTGTGTTTTTTAAGAATGCAATATTCAATAATTTCAGACTATAGACATAACAGGTTTTCTTAAAAAAGATTACTCTTTTGAATAAACCTTCTACCTCTATCACTTTCTCTACCTTCTCTATAAAGCCAATAAGTTTTAGATTTGCCCTTTTGATGCTATTTTCTAGATTTCGTAGGCCGCCTTCATTGCTTCTCATTCTTTTTTCTTTTGTCTATTCTGACTGTATCTTAAATAGCCTGTCTTTAAGCTCATTAATTCTTTCTTCTGCTATTGAGAGGCTCTGACAACTGACATTCTTCAGTGTGTCAACTGGATTTTTCAACTCTAGAATTTCTACTTCTTTTTAATTATTTCAATTTGTATGTTAAATTTATCTGATAGAATTGTGAATTTCTTCTTTGTGTTATCTTGAACTTCTCTGATTTTCCTTAAAACAGTTATTTTGATTCCTCTGTCTGAATGGTCACATATCTCTGTGACCTCCATGAGGTCAGAAAAATTCTGTTTCTCTAGAATTGACCCTGGTACCTTATTTTGTTCATTTGCTGTGGTCATATTCTCCTGGATGGTCTTGTTGCTTGTAGATATTTGTTGGTGTCTGGCCATTAAAGAGTTAGGATTTATTGTATTTTTTGCAATCTGGGCTTGTTTGTGCTCGTCCTTCTTGGGAAGATTTTTCAAGTATTTGAAAGGATTTAGGCCCCAAGTCCAATAATGCTATGGTTCTTGCAGACTAGAAGAGGTACTTCCTTGGTGATTTTTGGATAAGATCAAGAAGAATTCTCTGGATTACCAGGCAGAGTCTCTTGTTCTCTTAACTTACTTTCTCCCAAACAAAGTCTCTCTGTGTGTGTGGTGAGCCACCTGAAACTGGGCTGTGGAGATGCAAGCACCTCTGTGGTCACCATCACTGAAACTACACTGGGTCAGACCTGAAGTCAACACAGCACTCAATCTCACCGACGGCCCACTGTAACCTCTACCTAACTACCACCTATGTTCGGTCAAGATTCTAGGGCTTGGCAATTGGCAAGTGGTGAAGCCAGCCTCATTTCTGTCCTTCCCTTTTGGGCAGTGAGTTTCCTCAGGTCCCAGGTTGGTCCAGAGATTCTGTCTGGAAGCCAGAGTTTGAAGTCAAAAACCTTAGAAATTTACCTAATGTTCTATTCTACTGTAGCTAAGCTGACACTCAAACCACGATACAAAGTCTATCCTACTCTTCCTTCCCCTTTTCATAGGCAGAGGAGCCTTTCCCTGTGGCCACTGCCATCACTGGCCCACAGGGGATTCTGCCAGGTCACTGCTGATGCTCACTTAAAGCCCCAAGGGCTCTTCAGTCAGCTTGTGGTGAATGCTACCAGACCTGGGACTTAGCCTTCTGGCCCAGGGAAGGTTCACAAACCTGACTGAGAGCCTAAGCCTGGACTTAGGGACCCCAACAGCCTGCTTGTTGCTCTATCCCACTGTGGCTAAGGTGCAGGACAAGACCCCTTACTTTTCCCTCTGCTTTTATCAAACAGAAGGAGTCTTTCACTATAGCCACAACAGTTGGGAATGTGGTGTGTCTCACCTGAAGCCAACATGTCTCACAGCCCATGGTCCATCATGTACTACCTGGGTATCCCTGCTGGTTGTTCAGGACCTACTGATTAAAGGAGCCCCAGTAGGTGATGAATCCTGCCAGGACTGGGTCCTACCCTTCAAGGCAGCAGATTCCCTTTTGGTTTGGGGTGTGTCTAGAAATGTTGTCTGGGATCTAGAGTTCTGGAAGGGGAGCCTCACAACCCTGCCCAGTGCCCTATTCTATTGTGGCTGAGCTGGTATGCATGATGCAAGGCAAAGTCCTCTCTACTCTTTACTGTCTTCTCCTCAAGCAGAAGGAAAGAGTCACCTTCATTGCTGTCAGTTGTGCTGCCTGGATTTGGGAAAATGGTGTCACAAGTATTCCTTTGGCTGCCCCAGCTCTTGTTTTACCAGATCATGTGCCACCCTAGTCCTCTGGCTCTGAGCCCAACCCAGAACTAGGCGTTGCTTAAGAATTGCAGTCCTTGTTTCCTACACTGTCTTTCTGATTTAGCTAGGACACCAGAGAACTTTGGCCTCCATTCACAAGGCTTGCCAATACACTCAAGTTACAACCACTAGAAAGGGCAATTCACTTCTGTCTAGGGCCAGTCTATGGCTCCCTTCATGCCTGGGAACTGGCTAAGCCCAGCATATCTTTTCTCTCTGCTGTGACAGGGCAGTATGAAGTTCAGTGTGAAGTCCCTCAGTCACTGCTCTCTTTCTCACTAAAGGAGACAGACTCTTTTTGCCCCACAGGACCATGCAGGGAGATGGGGGAGGCATGGTGTTGGCAATTTAAGACTGTCTCTCCTACCCCCTTTAATGCCTCTCTTTCAGCAATATCAAGCTAAAACAAAGTACTGTGATGGCCTACCTGATTCTTAGTTCTTGTGACTCTGCTTTCCTCTGTTTAGATAGTTGTTAAAATTTTGTGTTCCTACAGGGGGATAAAGGTTGTAGGCTTCTGTTCCACCATCTTGCTCTACTGCCAATGGCTATTACTGAAAAGTCAAAAGATAAGTATAATGAGAATGTGAAGAAAAGGAAACTCATATATTATTGAGAGGAATATACACTAGTAAAAACATTATGCAAAACAGTATGGAGGTTTCTCAAAAAAATAAAAGTAGAAATACCATATGACCCAGTAATTCCACTTCTGTGCATATACTCAAAGGAAATAAAATCACTATCTCAAAGAGATCTCTGCATTCTCATGTTTCTTGCAGCATTATTTACAATAGCCAAGATATGAGAATGACCTAAGTGTCTGTCAATTAATGAATGAAGACATTTTAGTGTGTGTGTATATATGTATAAAATATATACATACAATGAAATATTACACAGCATTAAAAGAGAAAGAAATTCTGTCATTTGCAACAACATGGATTAACCTAGAAGACATTATGCTAAGTGAAATAAGTTGGACAGAAAAACAAATACTGCATGATTTCACTTATCTAAAAAAGTTGAACTCATAAAAACTGATTAGAAGGTTGGGTACCAGGGATTCAGGTTGGGGAAATGGGAATATATTGGGGATATATAATTGCAAACAGGTGATTGAGGTGGGGGAAATGGGGATAAATAATGGGTATACATAATTACAAAAAGTTTACAATTGCAATGATGAGATAAATGATTTCCGGATTCCTAATGTACAACATGATGACTAAGGTTAATAGTAATGTATACTTGAAATTTACTAAATCATAAGTAGATGGATATGTTAATTAACTTGATTTGGAAATCATTTAATAACATATATGTATATCAAAACATTACATCATTATATACATAGATAAAATATTTGTCAAGTATATCTCAGTAAAGCTTAATAAAAATGAGTTGTGTAGGCTAAAAATGAACTTGGGAAAATATTTAAAATTTTCTTCTTTGCTAGTATTAAGAAAAAGTACTAAGGGTAGGGAAAGGTTATTAGTTTGCTATCACTCAATCCCTGCTGAGCAGAGTAGAACAGGAATAAAAAAAAAGAAAGGGAAGTCAGCTCTATAATCCCAGCTGCAAGCTGATGAATCAGTCAGTGATTAATTGTTGCTACTAGTAATTGAAATAATCACATTTCAGAGAAGAAAAAAAAAAGCATTTGGTCTCTAAAATATATTTGCTTAAAAATGTATTGCTGTGATATTATTGAACTTTTAAAAAGGAGGTATAAAGATCTTCATGCAAAGCTAAAAGGGATGTGATTACCAAAATCACTCCAACATCTGGTATTATGTCTTAAAAACTCTCCTCTGACTGTCAAAATCGGTAGTTCCCTTTACACGAGCCCTCTTATTTTCTTATGGACTTTTCTTTTAAAAGAGAGTTTGCTTTATAGAGAACACAGCATAATGTAGAATGCAAACTAACAACAATAAAAATGACAATACACATTGCCTAATTTTCAACAAAGCAGTGAGTTTATGTTTACTCTCCCCCACAAAATGTTCATGCTTTTTAATTGATGTTAGTGTGATTCATTTGACAGAGTTTATCATGCTCCAAATTCTAAGTATGTAGGACCCTACCCTAAGAATTCTAGAGTCACTGTCTTCAAGGAGTTTACTCTTTTCTTGTAGAGACATAGAATATCTATAAAATGTTAATAGTAGCACATGGAGAACATAATCACTAGAAAAAAAAACTTTCAAAAGCTGGAAATTTACATTTAGTGAGTGCTTCACATCTTCTTCAGGCTGTCTACAAAGTTTTCTTTTAACTAATCTGCAGAACAACCCTGAGATGAAGATATTCTATCAATTTTAAATGAAGAATAAGGGCCGGGCGCGGTGGCTCACGCCTGTAATCCCAGCACTTTGGGAGGCCGAGGCGGGCGGATCACAAGGTCAGGAGATCGAGACCACAGTGAAACCCCGTCTCTACTAAAAATACAAAAAATTAGCCGGGCGCGGTGGTGGGCGCCTGTAGTCCCAGCTACTCAGGAGGCTGAGGCAGGAGAGTGGCGTGAACCCGGGAAGCGGAGCTTGCAGTGAGCCGAGATCGCGCCACTGCACTCCAGCCTGGGCGACAGCGCGAGACTCCGTCTCAAAAAAAAGAAAGAAAAAAAAAAAAAAAAGAATAAATAGGTTCAGAAAGGTTAAGTGATTTACTCAATTTCACATTGTCAGTACATAGTAGAACCAATTTTCAAATATGATTTTGGGTCCATCTGATTGCAAAAACAAAAGACAGAAAGAGAGAGAGAAAGGTAACTTCACATTTTAAATCCTTGGTGATAATAAAAGTCTGAAAGAATACCATTTACAGAGCAGAAAAAAATGGAAGAAAAAAATAAAATGGGAGGAAAGATGAATTTGTTGTTATATTATTGTTTCTGAAGCAAGGCTAGGGCATATAAATATAAATGTCCAATAAACAGAGACCATTTTTTTAAAATTCTAGTTTAAAAATATGTTGAGGGCCAACCACAGTGGCTCATGCCTATAATTCCAGTACTTTGAGTGGCCAAGGTGGGAAAATCACTTGAACCCAGGAGTTTGAGACCAGCCTGGGCAACCAAAAAAAAGAAAAAAATTGAAATTAGCCAAGCATGGTGACATAAACCTGTAGTCCCTCCCAACTTCCCAGCTTCTTGGGAGGTTGTGGTGAAGGATGGCTTGAGCCCAGGAGGTTGAAGTTGCAGTGAGTCAGGATTGTGCCACTGCACTCCAGCCTGAGTGATAGAGCAAGAACCTGTCGCAATAAAAAATAAATCAGGACTGGAGATGTGAATATGGTACTTAATTGTGCTTCAATGTGGACATGATGAAAAGTCAATAAATGAGCAACTATATTCTTGATTCCACACAACTAGATTATATCCTTGAGCAGTTTGAATTCTAGAGAGTATGCAGAATAGTCGGCAAAAATGACTGTAACAATCCCTCCCTTGCCTGCAGGTACATGCTACTCCTCATGTTTAAAAGAAAAAAATGGAATTTATTTATCTTCTCCTTCAGTCTGGATAGGCTTTGGATTTGATTTAACCATGTGGTGGAAGTGAGATTGTGCTTGTTCAGGGCCTAGACTTTAAGAGACATAGAACCTGATTATTTCATTATTTTGCTATCCTAAGGCTTCTAGAAAAGAAGTCTAGGCTATCCACTTGGAGAAAGTGGCCATGTGAATAAAAGGACCCCAGCAGCAGCCCAGCACCATGGTTCCTGACATGTGAGTAAGGTCACCTTTGATCCTATACCCCAACTACCACCTGAATGAGTAGATGCAGCCAAGATCACAGAGCACTAATGAGCCATCCCTGACAAGTCCTGCTCTCATTCTTGGAAAACAGAATCATGACTAATAAATGGTTGCATTTTAATCCACTGAGCGTTAAAGTAGTGTGTTGCACAGTACAGCTAAGAAACAGAAGGGGACTAACAACAACTAGTTTATTAAATATTTGCTTTCCTTCCTGACAGACAATGAAGCATTCCCATAAGAAACATAAAGCAGGTTGGGGGCGGTGGCTCGTGCCTGTAATCCCAACACTTTGGGAGGCCTAGACGGTGGATCACGAGGTCAAGAGATCGAGACCATCCTGGCCAACATGGTGAAACCATGTCTCTACTAAAACTACAAAAATTAGCTGGGTGTGGTGGTGTGCACCTGTAATCCCAGCTACTCAGAAGCCTGAGGCAGGAGAATCGCTTGAACCTGGGAGACCTAGGAGGTTAAAGTGAGCCAAGATTGTGCCACTGCCCACCATCCTGGCCACAGAGCAAGACTCTGTCTCAAAAAAAAAAAAAAAGAGAAAGAAAAGAAAAAGAAAGGAAAAGAGAAACATGAAGCAAGGCTTAAAGAAGGAGAGCTACCATGGAAGTGGTAGAGAAGTATTTACATTGGGTGGTCAGAGAAGGGTTCCTGAAGACATAACATTTGAGCAGAAAAGGAAATTAGAGAACTAAATGGGTAACAGAGATGAGTCACAAACATCAGAAAAAAAAATATATATATATATATATATACACACACACACACACAAATGTTTTCGTGATATGTTATAAGCAATATATTCAAATCAGATTCACCATCCTTCCTATATTGGCATCCACACAGATTGCCCATCCTGTCATCTCCTTTTGTCTGCATTACTATTTATCTTCACAAATCAATTTAGCTGTCATCTTCTCCAGGAGGACCTACCTGACTTTTCTAATCTGGATAGTGCTCTCTTCTATGTCATCAGAGCTCCCTCTATTTTCTTCTATGGCAGTTTGTAATACACAATTTACCTTAGAGCTCTTAAGAAATTATAACTTCTATATCCCCTGCAGTACGCACATTGCAGGTAAAATGGCAATGTTTTTCTGCCTCTACTTACACTACATTCACTATTCTTTCTTTGTTTTATTTTATTTCCTAATGGTTCCTAGTGTAAACACTCCACCAAAATTTTGATTAAATCAAGAAAAAAAGTTTTTGACCAATGGCTGCTTAATCTGTCACCAAAAAGTAGCAACAAATTCAAGCTTTTATCAACCAGAAAATCTATTGTGCTTCCTTTGGGAAAGTAAACAAGACAGTAGACATAGAAGCCTCACACAAAGGGGGAAAATAAACTGAAGAATTTTAAGAGTAACACCTGTCAAATGGAGCAGTAATGTGTATGGTTTGACAAAATAGGCTGGTGACTGTCAAAATAAATAATAAACCTTCCAGCTCTGACTAATGACTGAACTATGCTGGAAGACTTGAGGGAAGCATCCAATAAAATGCAAAATTGAAAGAAAAATTGGAACGGCCGGCATAGCCTCCCAGCAGCTAAATTTCAAGTAATTTTGGAAAAACACAAACCATTCACCAGGTTCCATGGCAGAGGGAAAAGTTCCAAAAACTCTTCTGATTGAGCATTCTGCTTTAGTTAGGAAATCACATCTCTTCTGATGGAGTGCCAAGAACTTGGTTTCTGCTTTTTCAATACAGAAAAAATCCTGCCGTGACTGTGACATTCTCTGTGCAGACATTCAGCTGACTGCCAATAATATCATTAGGGAAGAACAGCTAGAGCTGGACCCCTTTGTACGTAGAGTGAAGCAAACTGCAGAAAAGGCATAGATCCAGGGAAAGCCCATCTCTGATACCTTTCTATTTTCATTTCTTCCCAATTCAGGTACCTAATTTTCTTTATTCACAGATCCTTAGAAGACTATCTTATTTTTCCTTACCAGCAAACATAGATTTTCTTACATTATTATAAAGAAAACTGGCCAAGTGTCTGCTGATTATGTTATGATCCTTTCCAGGGGCAGTTTCATTTATATAAATTGTTTCTTGAAGACCCAGAAAGCCTTGATAAATTTCTGTTCTAGAATTTAATAATATATCACAAGTGGAAGAATGCATGATTAGTGGAAGAATTTTAAGCATCTAAAAAACACAGTTCTATAAAAGTCATCTTTTTTCAGAAACTTTCTACTTATCTCTCAAGTTCAAGATAGCAGAGGTGAGTACTGGTTTTCCCTCTGTCTGACTCCTTTAATTTTGTCTTTGTTTCCAGGGTCAACTATGCTCTAGATTCCCTCTAGCATAATGAAAAAGAGAGGAGGAAAAACAAAGTACCTGCTTTCAAGTGGGGACCATTTCTAGGTATTATTTAGCCTGTAATAACATGGCTTGCTTTCTTATTTAATCATTTGTATTTATGTTCTTCCACTATTTATTTCTCCTTCGTGTCTTTTATGCATTAGATTGTATTGAACCTAGTTCCAAATATGTTTTTTCATAAAATTTGATTACTGTTATAAGTTAGCAAAGTTGATATGTGAAATAAGCTAAATATAAATCTAAAAACATATATTTAATGTTTGTTTTTTGTAACTTAAATATATTTGCTAAAATCTGTAACTTAAAAACCTCCTAACCATTGTATTTATTTTAAGAACTGTCTTGAAGAGTTACAGTGGTCTAAAAACTGCATTTTATTAATATATTATTTTGATAGCTATACTTATGAAAGCAAAACATCAAGACATTTTCTGATTACAGAATGAATATTTGAATTCAAGACCATGCCAGATACATGGCTAGCAAATGGCTGTCAATGTGTCCTAAGTGAAGTGAGAGGTTGGCTCTCTCAAATACCCATGAGTCAGAAACGGCAGGAATCAGGATGCCTTTGCTTCTTTCCCAGTGATTTCAACATTCTAGGATGATTTGATTCAACAACCCACTGATTGATCCATTCTACTCTGTTAGTTGGTTACCCAACCCAGTCACCATCATGCCCAAGGAATCCTGTACTTCCTGAAGCAATCATTCTGCTTGGCAGGACTCTCTTCTCTGAAGCTTTCTCTGCTCATTTTTCTTGCTGCCTCTGCAGGGTCAGTAATGTGTCTGCCAGTAAAGTGTTGTCTCTTTCCATTTCCTATTCCCATAACTACAAGGAATAGAAGCAGTTCCTTGGTTGAGGAAAGAGTATTTGTCCATTAATAACCACACTAGTCTAGCATTCAAATCCCTCGTTGATACTTAGGTCATTTTTAACTTGGACTACTACAACCACATACTGTGCTGTCTCCAAGGCTTTATTCTTCTCTCCAGTTTAAAATGATATGCACTCTACAGTTCAGATCATTTTCTAGATGCATTTAAGTTATGCCCATGGGAAGAAAGAGACTGAGCTTGGCAATATTGCATATAGGAAGTGTGGTGTGGAATGCAAAGACATGTCTAAAAGAAGCATTTAAATACACTATATGATGACAGAAACCCAGCTTAATAGTTTTTTGCACTCCAGGAATCAAGAAATTCCAATACATTATTACAATTTTAATGGCTACCTTTGACAAATTATGAGAATTTGATCTGCCTGGATCCCACCTTATTACAAAGTTATTAAAAATATTTTGTGTAATTTTGCAAAGTAAAAAGTCACTGAATACTACTGTTATGTTGTTGTTTACTAACTTCTACTTTGATGCAGCCAAATCCCCAAAGAAATTATAGGAAGCTCCTTAAGCAATAGGTACATTGTTTGTAAAATATACTAATAAGAAGAAAAAGCAAGGAAAAATAAAAAAGTAAAAAGAAAACGCACACACCCAATTGTCTGCTATCCTGGGAAACTCTGTTTAATTTCCTGGCATCTGAGCCATTTTTGTAACTTATGTTTTGGAATTACTATAGGCCTGTACGAAAGAGTTAATTCATTACCAAAAGGTGAGCCATTTCCTGTCTACTCAATTGTAGCATCAGACTAAGTACTATTTTATCAAAGGAACATTGGCTGTCACCCAGCGTTAATCATTTTCAGAACAATTATGATTTACTTTAGACATAAGGCTGATGGATCTTTATTTCCAGATTCCATTTTGGCAACTTTGAGCCTTACCTCATTTATAAGACTATTACTGAAAATAGTGCCTCTCCAAATTTTCGTCCTTCATTATTTTTGTTTCTCCCTAAAAAAAAAATAAAAAACAAAAATACAATTAATTACATTAAAGTTAGTTAGCCAATGTGATTGCCAATGCTAGCTTAAACATTATTTGTATATAATCTTACACAGATTTGGAGCCTATAGAGATCTGAATGACTGTGTGCTTTTACACATCTTTTAGCTAAATTAAAAATCCAAAAGCTAAATCTTGTGTTCTGGGACAGCATGTGAATTTGACATTTCCTGGCGGCAATTAGAACCAGAAACCATTGAATAGACTATATTCATTCATTTAAGTGGTTTGTGATTGTGAAAGACTAAATATTTACAATGTCTTTTATCCTTGGATACAATATAATGACTTCATCATTTTAATAGCCTTTTACTCAAATGTGGTTGCATCCCAGTTAGATTTTAGACATGCATTTCAAATAGTTTGGGTCTCTGTAATCATTTCAATGACTCCCAAGATTGAAAAACAATATATTGCAAGAGTTCAAGGCTTTGAACTTATTATTTTAGTTTTGATTTATGTCTTCTCTCCTGAATTTTGCACTGTTTACCAAACTTTGCTCTAAATGTTCAGATAAGAGATATTTGTGCAGAGTTGGTCAGTGGAAGGTCACTAACAGACACCAGGCATATATTTATAAATGCAAGTCTATGTACACAAATAGGGATTCGGCAACTTAATGTGAGTGAACCAAGACAAAACCATAGCAGTCACTATAGAAGCGATTAAAACAATATGCCCCCACTGAAAGCTATGGAAATAGCTTTGTGGTACCTATGAAAACACAGTATTATCCCATTAAAGCAAATATCTAGTTTGTTTGTTTTTTTTTTCTCCTTTTAGACAGTCCTAACAAATGCCAGAATCTCTTTGTCTCATTTCAGAATGAAATTGATTTGTGTATTCTCTCCTATCCCATGTAGGGTAAAAATTAAATCTGGTTTATTTTCAACATAAAAATGTAGAAACAACATTGCTTCATTTTGCATTTGGTTCTAACAATCACAAATATTTATGTTTATTAATATTCAGTCTTCTGAATAGCAGGAAAGTAAAAATACTGACTAACATAGACATTACCAAAATAAATTTGTGATTACTTCCCCTAAGGTGCAGAATGGATATGATCGCTTAGAACTTTTGTACCAAGACTTTTTAGATGCTCAGCTCAGAGTAGTTGATCCCAATGATTATTTTATGAACCATTATCCTAAAATATTTAACTAAAATGTACAATAATTTGGTTGGATCATCTGTCAAACCATAGTTTATGAGGTTAGATGCCAAATGAAATAAATAAAGGCTAAGGAATATTTTGGTTTGTAATACACTGATACTTAATGAATGTTCAAAGAAAATCATGTTCAAAGGGGTATCTTTTTTCTACCGCCAAGGAGAAAAATATATGTATTTTGGTTCTTTACCTGTTGATGGTTCTTCACCTGATAGGGTGACTTAACCCTTCATTCCTGAAAGGTCTGGGCCATTTGTAGTTCTGCCAGAATTGGATTGTCACAGTTTTCCATTGGCTTTAATTTTAGGGTATGATAATACTAAGAGACACACTAAGAAATCTCCTGGATTTCAGACATACCCTTCCTTACCTTTATTGAGGAGGATTAGTTCAATTTCCCCTTCATGGTCAGGATTAATAATCCCAGCCAACACCACAACTTTCTTCTTGCCTGTTGACTCAAAGGCATGAGGAACCCAAAATGGCGCGAGGTGGCAGTCTTAACTTCCAATACAATGAAATCATTGTTGTGTCTCCTGGTAGAAGCATTTGTTTCTGTGGAACTAAGGCCTTTAGGCTGACAGAACTTAAAGCTGCAGAAACAGGAACCAAAATTTTGCTAGTGGGTCACCAAGGGTAATTGTGAGTGATGCCACTCCCATTTCCACTCCTTGACTCCTAGACCTATATATCCTGGCTATCAGAGAAACAGTACCATATAATGACGCTGAATCAGAGCCTTCTGGAGAATCTTGCTCCAGCCCTGAAAGGTATTATTACCTAGCTGGTGCTGTAATTCAGTCTTCAAAAGGACATTCCATCATTCTATCAAGCCAGCTGCTTCAGACTGGTGGGGTACATAGTAAAATCAGTGAAATCCATGAGCATGAGCCCATTCTTGCACTTTTTTTGCTTTAAAGTGAGTTTCTTCCTCAGAAGCAATATTGTATGAAATACAATAATGGAAAATCAAAAAAATGACTAGGAGGTTATTGTAATTATCGAGAACAAAATGATTCACAACTTATGTTAATTTGATTGTCCTGAAACAAATGAAGAAGGAATGAGTTTGAGAGAGAGATGTGGTAAGATTAATAAGATCTTCCCATGTAGAGATGGGGAATATAGGTAGAGTAAATAATATGTTAGTGCGTTGAGTATATGTAATATATAAAATGTGTATAATTCCCTAAGCATGTGCTTAAATTTCTATGAGTATGAGAAGTTTCCATTACTCTAGTGTGCCTCTCTGTGATGTTTGCCAACAACTAGTTTATTCCTTGTTTAACATTTTTCCCCACAGCATATAAAGGATTTTTAAAATGTATAAAGCAGATGCAAGCTGGAAATCCCTTTCTTTTAGTAATTTCTGAGATTGGATATGGATGATTAAAAAAAAAAAACCCACTGTGCCTACCCCTTCTTATCATGCTCTCATTTGGACAGCACTCTGTAGAGTCATAGGATTTTGGCAGGGATCTTTCTTACCATGTTTGGTGAGAGGCAATTAATCACATGGCATGCATCACCCTTTTCACCCAGTACACTAATATACTGTGCTCAAGGATGCAAATGTTCATGGTAAAAACTTATCTGTTTGCATCCCCATGTTGAACGTATCCCCCATGTTGAATGAATGGCCTTAAAATTCCTGCAACGTTGTTGTCTATCTTCTGTTGTAATAGAGATAGAGGCAGGAATTTAGCCTAATTAATTCCCATTTATAGCACTCAGCACAGCCCCCTAAAAATATAGACATTTAATAAATGTTTTGGTGATAAAGGAATAATTTATCTTTCCTTGGATGCATCCCTTTCTACTGAACCAAGAAAAGCATACATTGTACTGGTTTAGGGAGGATAAATGTAATTCCATGACAATTAAAAATGATAGGAGGAGTAAAAACCCATCCATCTATCTAATGACTACACTTCACTGGTGAAGATTTGATAATTCTAGTGAATGTTTTAGTGGAAGAGACTTTTATTTTAATACATTAAAAAATTGAGGAGAGTCTAACTTTGTTAACTCAGTAGTGTCAAGCCATTTGAGGAAACCTCAGTGAACTGAAGAAAAGGGTCTGATCTATATTTTCACTTCAGAACAAAAGAAAACAATGTTTATCCTATTTAAATTAGTTCAAATTTTGTTCCTATTATTTCCAATATAATATATAAATTATAAAATTTAAGACATATATACATACACATACCACACATGATTTAATATATGATATATATCCATAGCACCACATGAAAAATTGTTATATTTTATGATTTATTACTTTAAAATATTATATTTAACTTTCGGAACCTAAAAGCTGTTTATCAAGTGAAATAGATATACAGATAATTAAAATAAGCTTGTTAATGCAAAATTAAGAATTAGGTTATTTTTATTGATATGCTAGTTTGTGTATGATCTTGTGTTTTATTTTATTTTAGTTTTTTATACCACTTTATTGAGATACATGACTGACACATAAAAAGATGTATATATTTAATCTACACAACTTGATAAATCTGGCAATAAATATACATCTGTGAAACTATCACAACAATCTATATCATAAACATATTCATCACCTCAAACGTTTCTCTCTCACGTCTTTATTATTGTTGTTATTATTTTGTGATAAGATTACTTAATATGAGATCTACACTTTTAGCAAAATTTCAAGTATAAAGCAAAGTGTTATTAAACATAGGCACTTTGCAGCAGACCAGAGCTCTTGGGCTTATTCATCCTGCACAACTGAAGCTTCGTACCCTTTGACTAATACTGCTCAGTTCTCCCAGAGGACGGGATGTGGTACAATGATTGTGGAAAACAGCATAGAGGTTCCTCAAAAAAATTAAAGTAGATCTACCATATATTCCAGTAATTCCTCTTTTGAAACATGAAATCGAAATTGGGATCTTGAAGAGATATTTGTACACCCCGATCATAATAGGATTATTCACAATAGCCAATACCTGGAAGCCACCTAAATGTCCATCAATGGATGAATGAATACATACGATGAAATATTATTCAAATATTTTTAAAAATTCTGTCATTTGCAACAACCTGGATGAAACTGGAGAATATTATGGTAAGTGAAATAGGTCAGACAAAGAAAGGCAAATACTACATGATACTACTTCCATGTGCTCTATTTTAGTACCAACACAAACCAAACCATGTGATATCTAGAAACTGCTTGTTGGAAACTTGGCTTCTGGGTTAAGCCTTCTCCTGATAGCACACAATCAGTACAATGAGCTCTGAACAAATAAATGAATCTCAAAGTGAAGCAAAAAGTAGTTTTTCTTTCTTACAGGAACACATTTCACAAATCGGTTCTATTTAGGTTAACATGTCAAACAAAAAAAGGACAGTAACTCTGTGTCCTAGTCAATTGAATAATGTCTTCTTTTTCAGTTCTAGGAGCAAGGAATTTGCATTCGTTATTTCTACAGCATAGAAAAAGTATTACCTGCATATTCTCAAATCAAGTCTGTCAAAGCACACGATTTCAAGTCAAGCCCATCAAGGCTACTATTGTGATTGTACTGTATTTGTTACTAACATATGCAAATTCAATTAAGCTTTTCCTGCAGCTATTGTTGTGGCAAATAGTGAGCTCTAGAAAATAAATAATATTCCAAATTCACTAGTTTTTAGTATGCATCAGAAATAGGATATTTAGCATTCCACTTATAGAATTTAAAATTATGAACTTGATTTTGTAGATACCACTGAAATACTTATTGAAGAAACATGTTCTTATTTTATAAAATGTAGTTCTCATTTTATCATTTATATTTATGTTCCAATAAATTTACTTTTTCCTTTGATTTAATTTTATTCACTGAAAAATTGCTTCCGACGTGTTTTGCATTCCCCCACCCCTCCAGATCTGTTTTTACATGTTTCACACAAGATTTACTGTGATGCTGTTAGCAATTTCTGCCACCAGAGAAAGTTATGTGTTATATTTTTTCCTATGATTCCCTTGCAAAGGTTTAAATGAAACTGAGCTACATTTCAGTTAAAACTGGTATTTCTGTCCAGTTAAGTTACTTAATGCTTTCTTCTATAATTTAGCTGTGCCTAAAAATATTTCTTAGTTTATATTGACATTTTGTGACAATTTTTACTATTCCTAATAGTATTTCAAAGAATTAACATTTTTTACTTATATACTTGATTTTTTAAAGTTTTCTGCATTGATAATTAGATCTATTAGGTCTCCAAGCCAAATAGCTTAAAAATATATGTATCCAGTTTTACCATGCCAATCAATTAAAATATAGCATTGAAAGCATACATTTAATTTTTCCCACTAGGGATCCCTCTTTGGATCTAAGTATTGCCACTCTGCCACCTCTGACAGGTAATTTTAATTAAAGATAGGATCAAAAGGCTTGCATTTTCCTGCCTTAAAACTAATTCAAGAGAAAGATATTTATCCTCTACTACGTTTCTACATAGGTAATACGAATGTTACTATAATAAAATCAATAATAATAATAATGTCAGCCACAATGATAATAAGAATTTATCAAGCAGTCTCTGGGGCTCAGGCATTGTGATAAGGCTTGCATCAGTAAAGACAGGAGAGCTTACACAGTACTAAAACAATCTTCAAATTGTGTGCTGTCCAGTTTGGGTTAACATGAAGGCCAGAACTTCTCAGTAAATGCTTCCAAATAATTTCTACAGGTGAAGAAGATGGGACAAATCTTGAGTTGGTTCTCAAAGCTTCTGCATGCAACTCCCTTCTGTCCAGCTTTCATGGACTGAGAAGGCCATACCCAGATACAAAGAAGATAGAAAGTGCAATCCTACCATGCATTGAGAAGAAGAAACTTTTTGGAATTTTTTGCACAACCCTAATGATTTGGGGGACTTCAATCCTTAAATCAGCTTCTCCAATAAACATCAGGACTTTCTGAAATCCCTGTCAAGCTCTATGCCCTTACCTTGCTTTATTTTCTTCAGACTACTTATAAATATATGAAATCATATTGTTTGCTTTGGAGGTGTAGAATTGGGCATAGAAAAATATAAATAAATTCATATTTGTAATGCACAATTCATGAGGACAAGCAATTTGTCCACCTTTTCTTTCTTCCCCATCTCCATACTTTCCTTTTCTTTTTTTTCTTTTTCTTTTTCTCTTAAGTCTATTGCCAATAGCTACACCTGTTAGATGTTGGTATATAATAAATCTTTTCTTTGTGTAAAAATAAATTACATATATTTTATTAACAAGGAAATAATCTTAGAAATGTTAAGCAACTTAACTAAGATGAGATAGCTATGTAGCAGTCGAGTTGTGATTCAAAGCCCAAGGTTTAAACATTCAGCTGTATAGCTATTGTGCTTGACAATTACACAGGCTACATATATAATTATGAAGTCACATGAAAATGCTGTAAGAGAATCATATACAAATTATTATGGAATCACAGAGGGAGCAAACACTATGGCAGGTTTGAAGGTGATGAAGAATTGCGAGATTTTGAGTGAGGTCTTGAATATATTCACTTGTTTGTTTGGATTTATTTCTTTGACTTTCTGCTATGAGCCAGGCATGCTGTAGTTGCTAAGGATACAAAAATGCCCAAGATAAGTTTTGACCCTTCTAGTGCTTCTAATCTCATGAAATATGTGCCAGTCACACACACACACACGCAGACAAAATCACTATGCAGTGAAAGGCTGGCAACTGTTATCTAAAGCTATTGGAGGGATAGTTGGGACTAAATAAGAGTACATTTCATTTGAGTCGAGTGAGCAGATGTTGACAGATTATACCTTCCAGGTAGGTCTTCGGGAGCTAGAGACTCCAAAGTTTGGCCCACCACATGACCATAGATGAAGATGAAGCAGGGACTGGGACTTTGCCATATCCCTTATTTGTTCTCTGCTAAAGCATCTGCCTATGATATTCTTCCGCCTTGCTTCCAAAGTGATATTCTTCCGCCTTGCTTCCAAACTGATATTCTTCCATGTTGCTCGCTTCTGACTTTCCAAGCAGAGTCAGGGGAAAAATAATCGTCTCATAAAATACACTTATGGCAAGAATTCAGAATGAAAATATTTAAACCACTGAAGTCTTCTCTACTTAGAAGGCTGTGAAGTTTGACTCTTCCTAAATAAATGGGGTAAGTACCATATAAAAAAGGGAGTTTATTAGGGTGAATTGGCTCGCAAGATTACAAGACAAAGTCCTGTGATAGACAGAGTCCCCTCCAAGCTGGGGAAGAGAGAAGCCAGTATTACCTCAGTCCAAGTCTGAAAGCCTCAAAACCAGGGAAGATGACAGTGCAACCTTCAGTCTGCAGCCAAGGGACCAAGAGTCTGTGAGAAGCTGCTGGTGCAAGTCCCAGAGTCTAAAGGCTGAAGAACCTGCAGTCTGATGCCCAAGGACAGGAGGAGCTGAAGCAAGTGTCCAGCATGAAAAGAATAAAAAGAGCCAGAAGATTAAGCAATCAAAGTTTTCTACACCTTCCTCTTGCTTTGTTCTAGCTGCACTGATGGTCAAATGGATGGCACCCACCTACACTGAGGGAGGGTCTCCTCTCCCAGTCCACCAACTTAACGTCAATCATCTCTGACAACATCCTCCCAAACACACTCAGAAACAATTTATTACCAGCCATCTAGGCATCCCTCAACCCAATCAAACTGATACCTAGTATTAACCATCGTAAGTTCACTCCTTGTCAACTTGGCATCCATACACATCTTAAATTACAATTAATCTCCAAATAAGGACAATAATAAGGTCATAATTATGTCTAACATAATATAACTATCCTTCGCACAACCAATCAAAAGTGCACTAACCCTTTAACCTGAATGCTATTACATAAAATTAACATCATTTAAATACTGATAGATATGAAGTCGATAAATCTTATGTTATATGATAAAGTAATAAAAATGGAAATAAAATGAAGATATTTTCTTAGTACTGGTGTGCGTATTCACAAACATATTCTTAACAAAATAAGTAAAAAATGCTCTTGCAATTACATTCCTCGTTTCTGTAACTGGTCACACGGTTGTAGCTGGTATTGGTAACTACCTTTTTCTACTATCCATTTGGTATTCCCCTTGCTTTCAGCAAGCACCTCAGCTGGTTGTGGGTTTTTACCTGGTGGCATGACACAAACCTTCATTTCTGAAGAGCTTTGACCATGTGTAGTCTTGCCTGGATTGGGTTGATGTAGCTTCCCATTGACCTTAACTACAGGGCAGGGTAATACTGAGATGCCCTAAGGAATCTCCTGTATTCCAAACATACTCTTCTTTACCTCCATTGTGGAGTAGTAGTCTGATTTCATATTGACAATCCAGGTCAGTCACCCAAACCAGCACTGTAACTCCTTTCTTAGCCTCTTGACATAGAGGCAGGAGGAGCCCAAAGTGGCCAGGTAGCAGTTGTCTCAACCTCCAGTTCAATGGAATCGTTGTTGTGTCTCCTGGTGCAGCATTCCTCCCTCTGGAACGAAGACCTCTAGGCCAGCAGAACATAATAACATGGGAACAGGAAACACAAATTTTTTGTCAGGTCACTAGGGGTTATGGCGAGTGGTGCCACTGCCACTTCCACCCCTTGATCCTTGGACTCATAAATACTGGCTATAGGAGATACAGTACCATATATTGGACTCGATTCAGAGCATACACAGCTTTCTGGAGAACTTTGCCTCAGCCCTGCAAAGTATTGTCACCTAGCTGGCATTGTAATTGTGACTTCAAAAAGCCATTCCACTGTTCTATCAAGCCAGATGCTTCAGGATAATAGGGAAATGGTAAGACCAGTAAATGCCATAAGCATGAGCCCACTGCCACACTTCTTTGCCTGTGAAGTCAGTTCCCTGGTCAGAAACAATACTGTGTGAAATATCATGAGAGTAGATAAGGCACTTTGTGATTCCACAGATGATAGTCTTGGCAGAAGCATTGCATGCAGGAAAGGGAAGTCCATATCTGAAGTAAGTGTTTATTCCACTAAGGACAAACTACTGCTCCTTCCATCATCGAGGAGGTCCAGTGTAATCAACCTCCCACCCTGTAGCTGGCTAATCACCTCAAGGAATGGTGTCATATCAAGGGCTCAGTGTTGATCTCTGCTGCTGGCAGATTGGACACACAGTGGTGGCCATAGTCAGGTCAGCTTTGGTGAGTGGAAGTCCAGGTTGCTGAGTTCATGCACAATCTTCATCCTGGCCACCATATCTACTTTGTTTATGAGCCCATTGTATGATAACAGGGATGGCTGGAGAAAGAGGCTGAGTCATATTCACAGAACAGGTCATTCTATCCACTTGATCATTGAAATTCTCCTCTGCTAGGCCATCTTTTGGTGAGTATTCACGTAGGATACAAACATCTTCAGAGTTTTTGACCACTCAGGTCCATCCACATACCTCTTCCCCACATTTCTTTGTCACCAATTTTCCAATCATGCACCTTCCATGAGCCTGGCCATCTAGCCAAACCATTAACTACAGCCCATGAATCAGTATATGATCACACACTTGGCCATTTCTCCTTTCAAGCAAAGTGCACAACCAGAGGCACTGTTTGATGTTCTGCCCACCAGGAAGATTCTCCTTTGCCACTGTTTTTCAGGAATCTCCCAGAAAGGGACTGTAGTGCTGCAATTGTCCACTTTTAGGTGGTGCATGCATATTATGCAGAACCACTTATCAATTAGATCCTAGTCTTTTCTTCCTCTGTCAGCTTATCACAGGAAACTCTCCATGAGGTCATAGGTTCAGGCTGAGAGAGACAAGGCAGGGTGATAGAAGTGGGGACCATGGGCATTTGGGCTACTTCCTCATGTAACTTACTTGTGCCATCAGAATCTGAGAGCCGAGTCACATATGTACCACATCCATTTGATGATGAAATGCTGTAGCATATGCCCACCTTTATGGGTAGATGATCCAGAAAGCAATCAATTCATGATAGTCAGTTTAGGTCGTTTGGTGATATGGTTTGAATCTGTGTTCCCATCCAAATCTCATGTTGAATTGTAATCCTCAGTCTTGGAAGTGGGGCCTAGTGGGAGGTGATTGGATCATGGGGGCAGGTTCTATTGAGTGGTTTAGCACTATCTTCTTGGTGCTGTACTTGCAAGTATGAGAGAATTCTTCAGAGATCTGGTCATTTAAAAGAGGGTGGCGCTCGCTCTCTCTCTCTCTCTCTCTCTCTCACCATGTGACATACCTGCTACCATTTCACTGAGGCCTCCCAGAAGCAGATGCTGCTATGCTTTCAGTACAGCCTGCAGAACTGTAAACCAATTAAATATCCTTTCTTCATAAATTACCCAGTCTCAAGTATTATATTTCTCTACATCAACGTGAGAATGAACTAATACACTTGGTGACCCATAGTCAAAGGTTCAGTTTCTACCAAGGCTCAGTAATAGGCCAAAAGCTGTCTCTCAAAAGAATAAATATTTGCAGAAAATAGTAGGGCCTTGCTCCAAAATCCTAGATACTTCCACTGTCATTCATCTATAGGTACTTGCCAAAGGCTCCAATCATCATCCCTCTCTGTCGTGGATACTTTAAGCACCATTGGATCTTCTGGGTCATCTGGCCCAAGCGGCAGACTAGCTTGCATAGCAGGCTGGACCTGTTGCAGAACTTTTCCTGTTCTTGACCCCACCCAAGACTAGAAGCCTTTTGGATCACTTATAAATGCGTCAGAGTAACATACCTGAATGAGGAATGTGTTGCCTCCAAAATCCAAATAGGCCCACTGGGCATTGTGCAACTTTCTTGATTGTAGGAAGAGCCAAACGAATAACTTATCCTTTACTTTCAAATGAATATCGCAACAGGCCCCACATCAATAAATCCTTCAATATTTCACTGAGATAGAAGGATCCTGAGTTTTAGTCATATTTATTTCCCATCTTCTGACATGGCAAACATCTCACTAATAAGTCTAAAGTGGTTGCTGCTTCTTGCTCCCTGGGTCCAATCAGCATAATGTCATCAATGTAATGGACCAGTATAGTATCTTGTGGAATGGAAAAGCAATAAAGAGCTCTGCAAACAAGATTATGACACAAAGTCGGAGAATTGGTATACCCCTGAGGTAGGACAGTTAGGAGATATTGCTGAACTTGCCAGCTGAAGACAAGTTATTTCTGGTGGGCATTATGGACAGGAATGGAGAAAAAGGCATTTACATAATCAATAGCTACATACCAGGTACCAGGGGATGTCTTCATTTGCTCAAGCAATAAAACCACATCTGGTACAGCAGCTGCAACTGGAGTCACCACTTGGTTAAGCTTACAGTAATCCACTATTATTCTCTAAGATCCATCTATCTTCTGCACAGGCCAAATAGGAAGATTGAATGGGGATGTGTTGGGGACTACCACCCCTGCATCTTTCAAGTCCTTGATCATGACAATAATCTCTGAAACCCCTCCAGGGATGTAATATTGGTATTATTTACTATTTTATTAAGTAGAGGCAGCTCTAATGGCTTCTATTTGAACTTTCCCACCATAGTAGCCCTCACCCCACAGGTAAGGGAACCAATGTAGGAGTTCTGCCAGCTGTGAAGTATGTCTATCCCAGTTATGCATTCTGGCACTGGGGAAATGACCACAAATGCGTCCGGGGATCCACTGAACCCACTGTAAGTCAGACTTGAGCTAAAACTCTACTAATTACCTTACATTCAAAAGCCCCTACTCTAATTGGAGGGCCACAATTACATTTTGAGTCCCTGGAAATCAATGTCATATCAGAGTAAGTGTCCAGTAGCCCCCAAAAGGTCTGATCATTCCCCTTTCCCTAATGCACAGTTACCCTAGCAAAAAGCCAGAGATCTCGTTGGGGAAGGATGGGAGAAAGATTAACAGTATAGATTTTCAGGAGTGTAGTGGGGTTCTCCCTCAAGGGAACCTGGCCTCCCCTTCATTCAAGGGGTACCAGGCCCATAAACTGGCTCAAGTCTGGAAATTGATTGAGGGACCTTGATTCTCTATTTTTATAATTCAAATTTTACTTTGTCCACTCCACCTGGAAGTTTTCTGCTTATGCAAATCAAGTAAGAATGCAGCAGGCTTCCTATTAATTTCACTTCTAGGAACACCAGGATTGAGTAGCCAGTGCCAGAACTCTACACAAGTCAGACTATTCTGATTGTCACTTTGCCTCTGCTGTTAATTATGGTGACTATGCCCACCTCACCTTTGATGATTGAGTGCTGCCATTTGGTTGTTCCACCTTGGAGTCAATTATTCCCATTGCATTTAAGTTTTCTAATTGAGTGGCTGCAGTTTTCACTGTAAGAACTGGAATATGAAAAAGAACTATCACAGAGCTCACAGAGCTCTTCAAGATGCTGGTACTTCCATCACAAATCTATGTTACAGGGTATTGGTGAAGGGTATGTCTTCTGAACTCTCCCAGTTGAGATGAGTATGTATTTAGTGACAAGCCTACTCTAGCACTCCAATCTCCCTAAGTCTTTGGATCTCTTCATCTACATTAAACCAAGGGAGATCAGGTATCTCTAGCTTGCTTACAGTGGATCATCTTTTGCCTATGTTTTAGCTAACCAAATAAATAAACTAGTAGAATCTTTGTAAATTCCTGAGCCGCAACATTAAATTCAGAATCTCTGTTTACTGAGTCCGTATCAATAAATTCAGCCTGATCCAACTTTATGGTCCTATCACCACTTTCCCAAACCCTTAACATCCATTGCCATATCTGTTCTCCAGATTTATCCTTATATAAATTAGAAAACTCAAATAGTTCTATTGGAGTGCAGCACACGTCTTCATGGATAACACCGTGAACCTCACCTCTGGGAGCCTGCTGGGTCTGGAGTCTAGTTATAGGTCTAGAAACAAAGAGGTGGGGGTGGGTCCTGAAGATAATCTGCATTGTCTTGACTGGAAACTGCCTCAGGGGAGGCCATCACTGTGGTCTCAGGCAGTGCAGGGTTAATCTCCTCAGACAAAGGTGGAAAGGCTGATGGCAGTGTGGGTCGAGGAGGATGTGCCACCACTGGTGGGTGGAGGCTGTTTCCTCAAGAGGTAATGCTCATTGAAATGGTCTAAAACTATTACTGCCAAGGTTGACTTATAGATTCAATGCCATGTCGGCTCACCAATGGGGACAGCTGCAGGGTGGGAAAAACTGCAAGTTCATGGAACCAAAAGGCACATCTCCAAGACAATCCCTAAATTAAAGGAGCAAGCTGGAGGCATCCTGCGCTACCTGACTTCAACTATACTCCACAAGCCTACAGTAACCAAAACAGCATGGTACAGTGCCAAAACAGAGATATCAGACCAATGGAACAGAACAGAGTCCTCGGAAGCCGCCACCACATCTACAGCCATCTGATGTGACACGGAAAAACAAAAGAAATGAGAGGATTCCCTATTTAATAAATGGTGCTGGAAAGGTGACTTAGCCATAAGTAAGCTGAAACTGGATCCTTTCCTTACTCTCCTTGCGAATAATTCAAGAGATGATTGAAGACATCTTAAGACCCTAATACCATAAAACCTAGAGGAAACCTAGAGTAATACCATTCAGGACATAGGTATTTTGACTGGACTTCGTAGCTCAAACATAAAACAACGGCAACAAAGAAAGCCAAAATTGACAAAATGGGATCATTAAACTAAAAGCTTCTACTGTAAAAGGAAACACCTTCAAGGTGAATAGGCAACCCTACAGAATGGGAGAAAAATTTTTTACGAAAATCTTCCTACTCATCTGAGCCAAAAGGGTGACTAATATGTATCCAAGGCCTACAAGGACTCAAACAAGTTACAAGAGAAAAACAAACAACCCCATCGAAAAGTGGGCAAAGGATAGCGAACAGACATTTCCTCAAAAATTCCGTACAACCAACTTGGACACATGAAAAAATGCTCCTCATCACTGGCCTTCAGAGAATGCAAATCAAAACCACAGTGAGATACCATCTCACACCAGTTAGAATAGGCGATCATTAAAAGTCGAGCAACAGGTGCTGGAGGATGTGGAGAAATAAGACACTTTTACACTGTTAGGTGGGATTGTAAACTAGTTCAACCATTATAGGAAAACAGTATGGCGATTCCTCAAGGATCTAGAACTAGAAATTACCATATGACCAACCATCCCATTTACTGGGTGTATACCCAAAGGTGCAAGTCATGCTGCTATAAAGACACATACACATGTATGTTTATTAGGCACTATTAAATAGCAAAGAGACTTGGAATCAACCCAAATGTCCATGGTGACAGAGTGGATTAAGAAAATGTAGCTTTTATATACACCATGAATACTATGCAGCCATAACAAGGATGAGTTTGGCCTTGTCCTTTGTAGGGACATGGATGCAGCTGGAAACCATCATTCTTAGCAAACTATCACACAGAACAGAAAACCAAACACCGCATGTTCACCATCATAGGTAGGAACGCTGAACAATGAGATCACCTGGACTCGGGAAGGGGACATCACACACTGGGAACTATCATGGGAGGGGAGAGGGGGAGAGATTGTATTGGGAGTTATACGGTATAAATGACAAGTTGATGGGTGCTGACGAGTTGATGGGTGCAGCACACCAACATGGCACAAGTATACATATGTAACAAACCTGCACGTTATGCACATGTACCCTAGAACTTAAAGTATAATAATAATACTAAAAAATAAAAAATAAAAATAGAAAAAAAAAGAAAGTCTCATCACTATTTAGAAGTTCAGTGTCTTCAGCTTCATTAGGGTCCTCTCACACATCCTCATGCCAAGTTACAGGGTCCAGTTATTACCCTATCAATGACTTCACTTTAACAATAGTCACCTGGTAAGGTCGAGCATACACCTGGTAAGATCTTGCATCTTATTTTCAGCAATTTCAGCCCTTTTTCTATAGAAGAGAAGAATCTCACCCCGGGCACCCTTAGAAGCTTTGAGGCAAAGAATGTGCTTCTAGAGCCAGGAGATATAATCCTTGAGCTCTTCCTTTTCTTTCATCACTCTTTCCAGCGAATTTAGGAGCAAACAACCGACTTCCTTATATTCTTTGGTTCTCTGCAAATGTTCAAAGGTATTATGTATAGAGTCACTAAAGTTACCTCTCAGGAGCACTGAATCAGTAGTATCAAATATATTTATTTTGCACAACTATCTAAACAATGCATGCCAAAGACTCAATGCTCTCTGTGCTATTAGAGAAGAGTCTTTAGCATGTTTAGGTCTAATCAGATTAGAAAGCCAATTCCAGATACCCCAAAATCAACTAAGAAAATTTATTCTTAAATTTCTTCCCTAATAACCACTCCTGGTACCAAAATCTGTATCAGTCAGGGTTCTCCAGAGGGACAAAAACAATAGGACACATGTATATACAAATAAGAGTTTATTATGGTGAACTGGCTCACAAGATTACAAGACAAAGTCCTATGATAGGCTGTCTGCAAGCTGGGAAAGAGAGAAGTCAGTAGTGGCTCAGTCCAAGTCTGAAAGCCTCAAAACCAGGGAAGCTGATAGTGTAGGCTTCAGTTTGCAGCCAAAGGACCAAGAGCCTTTGGAAGCTGCTGGTGCAAGTCCCAGAGTCCAAAGGCTAAAGAACCTGGAGTCTGATGTCCAAGAGCAGAAGGAGCAGAAGCAAGTGTCCAGCATGAGAAGGAGAAAGAGAGCCAGAATATTCAACAAGTAAAGTTATCCTGCCTTCTTCCTCCTGCTTTGTTCTAGCCAGGCTGGCAGCCAATTGAGTAACTCCCACCCACATTATGGAAGAATCTTCCTCTCACAGCCCACCAACTCAATGTCAGTCTCCTCTGGCAGCCCCCTCATAAACTTACTCAGAAACAATACTTTACCAGCCATCTAGGCATCCCTCAATCCAGTTTAGTTGTCATCTAACATTAATCATCGCAAATGGTAAATATAAGTATTTAAATCCTCAAATATTTTACAGGTTAGCTCTAAAATCTAAAGAGGTCAGCCATTATGCTTATTTCTTTTTGAAGGGTACTTAGAAACTCCATGGAATTTTCTGACCCGTATTTATCTTAACAAGTCAACTATGGTGCTTTCTACTTCCTTCTTACCTGTTGCAATTAGTATACCGTAATGGATCATCATACAGTCTATAGAATTCCAAAAACAAATAAAGAAGGTTTCCCCATACTAGGTTAGAACAGAGAGCAAAATAGTTGACAAAGACCTAATGTAAGATGGTAAGCAGTGCAGATGTTGCTGATACATGAAGGCACACTATTTCTGATTGTGTTAACTGGTTGGAAGTTAAAGACAGTAATTTCTAGGGTAATAGCATACACGAAGCTAACACATCTTATATCCAGATTGCTCATCATATCCAGAACAATAAATACAATTGTTGCATTATTTGAGTAATATTGTTATAATCCAGAGTCATTTTCTAAGGTTATTCTAATTTTTTTCAGAATTCAAGCAGAAAAGTTAAATAAGGATAAAATAGACAATATTGGTTTTATAAATAGATAAAAATATAAAAAATATCCACTGCATTATCTCTTAAATCCTTGATGGTGGCACTTATCTCTGCAATTCCCACCAGTTATGTAGTGTTGCTTTTGATTTAGTATCTTGGGGAAGGATGCCATAAGAGAAAAAATATATAGGATATTTCTGAAATAATAGCCCTCATTCCATAGGACATAGAACTAATGAGAGGACTCTGCATTTACCAAGTATACATATTTACTCAAAATATTCCAAAACTAGGGAAATAGGAAAAAATAATTCTAATCAATTTAGTACAAGATTGACTTTGCCAAGATTCCATCTCGCACCTGATATCCATTAGTCCTTAATTGAACCACTGGATCACATTGTTTCATTCAGATCTTGCGTCTAATAACCACATAAGGTCTGGTTTTTTGCTTTTTCTCAGTCACGTTATTAAGGGGTTATAGGCTCTGGAGAGAACATGAAGAAAGATTCACAGTACAGAATTTAGGCTCTTTTCTAGGGTCTTTCTCAAAGAGGACTGGTCTCCTTGTCAATCAAATCATTCTGGGTCTGTGAGACAGTTTAAGTTTTAGAATTGAATAAGAGTTCATGAACCCAACTGCAGTACTTCAAGTCTTATTTTTGCTCAATAGACCTGAAAATTTTCTGTTTTTATAAGTTAAATAACACATTAGGAGGCTGCCCATCTATTTCACTTCCAGGAGCCTTGGAAATAATCAGCCACAGCTATAGACCTCTAAGGCTAATTATGGTAATTGTACCCAAAGATTATGGGCCACCACCTGACCCCTGCTACTGGGGGATACCATAATCCACTGGGAAACCTAATTCCACTGTGGCAGAGCTCACTGTCCTGTCTAGATTATAGACAACAACCACTGTAGCCTTTTTTTTTTTTTTCTAATGAATTATGATGTTCCCCTCAGCGATGTAGCTCTTAATGCTTTGGGAAAATCTATTTTCTACACGCTGAAAATTGTCCTGGTGCAGAAATGATCTCCACCTGGAAGAGGCCCTGATTTGTCTGTCTATGCCATGCTTAGATCTAATTCTCATTTTAGGGATGGAGTCTGTGAAGAATGTTGAGAGTAGGTACTCAAGAGAATCCACATATTTTTATGAAGTATCTGTACTAGGTAACATTATGAAGGGTTGTTTTGTTTTGCTTTGTTTAGTTTTCTTTAATATAACAGATTAGTTCTCTTAGGCAGAAATGGAGAGGTAGGATGGTAGGAGGGGATACTTCCACCAAAAATGTATGTTCAAGAAGACTTGATAGTTCTAATTCTGTGCCCCATCGCTGTCTGCCTAATTGACCCCAAACCACATCTTAGGGTCCTGATTCTTCCCAATCGCCATTCCTGCCTTAGCATGAGACCTAGTTAGATTGTGCATTTTAGATCTGTGAATCTAAAGCTTTCACAATCAGGCTTTATTCTTGTTTACCTTATGACTACATGAGATGAGTGACTTCTCTGCCCACTTCCTGAACTGTGAATACATATCCATTCAAATTCCAACATCATATTTAGAAAGCCTATTTCTGATAGTCATTACTGTATTGACTAGAGTCCTTGGAAGAAACAAACGACAAACTTAAAAGGGTAATTGATGAGCTTTTATAGAAGCATGTGTTTACATATTTATTCTCTGTGCCCTTCCTTCTTTACTGTTCATGGCTCTTCATGGGTGCTCAGACACATACTCTACACCAATGGCTCCTGATGCCCTCTAGTTTCTGGTTAGTCCAACCATCAGAAACCACTAACAATAGATAACACAATGGAAGAGAGTAAAGCTGAGGATCTACTCCCCTGGTTCTCTGCCTTCCCAGTCACCATGGGTCCTATATGTTCTTCTACAAAACACTAAAGTATATCTCAGACAACCCTCTCTACCAGCTCTCTCTTTTTTCAGGTTAAATAAAAACTCTATTCCCTCAGTTCTTCAGGTCTACAATCTGGCAAGAAAGAGGAGAAATAAATACTGTGACCTTGCTCTCCTCTCACCTCCAATATCTTGCTGGAATCTCTCATTGGCCAAATCCATCTAGTCCTAAGAAAACAAAGGAACCTGAGTGATGCTATAAATAGAGGTCAGCTTTCTACAGCAGGGAACAGGGTTTTTCAAATGGGCAAAGAATGGATCTAGAGAAGCAAATATAAAACAGTCTGTGCCTAATTTCAGCAGCAACTTCCACTCTTGAGTTTACCTTGTGGTTCAAGAAAGCTAGATCAGTTATATCTGTAATATTAACATATTAGGTAGTGGGAAAGAAAAAGGAGAGAAATAGTGGAACCATTTCTTCTTTTAAAAAATATTTTACAGAACTCTCAAATAACCCTTTAGTATAGTTTGGATGTTTGTCCCCTTGAAGCTTCATGTTAAAATTGATCCCCTAACTGGCTAACCATATGCAGAAGACTAAAACTGGACCCCATTCCTTTCACCTTATATAAAATTAATTCAAGATGGATTAAAGACTTAAATGTAAGACTTAAAATTTTAAAAATCTTAGGAGAAAACTAGGAAATTCCATTCTATACGTAAGCCTTGGCAAATATTTCATGAAAAAATCTCCAAAAACAATTGTAACAAAAACAAACATTGATAAGTGGGACCTACTTAAACTAAAGAGCTTCCAAAAAGCAAAGGAAACTATCAACAGAGTAAACAAGTCACAAAATGGGAAAAATATTTGCAAGCTATGTATCTCACAAAGGTCTAATATCCAGAATATATAAGGAACATAAATCAACAAGCAAAACACAAACAACCCACTTAAAAAATAGGCAAAATACATGAACAGACACTTCTCAAAGAAGACATACATGCAGCCAATGGGCATGTGAAAAAAAAAATGAACAAAATCACTAATCATTAGAGAAATGCAAATCAAAACCAGAATGAATTAACATCTCGTAGCAGTCAGAAGAGCTATTATTTAAAAGTCAAAATATAGCAAACGTTGGCAACATTGCAGAGAAGAGGAATCAATTATACACTATTTTTATGAAAGTAAATTTGTTCAGCCACCATGGAAAGCAGTTTGAAGATTTCTCAAAGAACTTAAAATACAGCTACCATTTGACCCAGCAATCCCATTACTGCAATATACCCAAAAGAATTAAAATCATTCTACAAAAAGTCACATGAATGCATGTGTTCATCTCAGTACTATTCACAATACCAAAGAAATGGAATCAGTCTAGATGCCCATCAGTGTTGGACTGGATAAAGAAAATGTGGCATGTATACAACATGGAATATTATGCAGTCATAAAAAGAGAAAAATTATGTCCTTTGAAGCAGCATGGCTGCAGCTGGGGAGCATTATACTAAGCAAATTAATGCAGGAATAGAAAACAAAATACAGCATCTTCTCCCTCATAAGTGGAATTTAAATATTAAGTATGCATGGACACAAAGAAGGGAATAAAAGACACTGGGGCCTACTTGAGGGCAGGGGGTGGGAGAAGGATGAGGGTCAAAAAAATACTTATTGGGTACTGTACTCACTACCTGGGTGAAGAAGTCATTTGTACACTAAACTCCACTGACATGGAAATTACCCATGTAAGAAACCTGCACGTGTAGTCCCTGGACCTAAAATAAAGCCTCATGAGTGGCTTGGTGCCATTCTCCTTGTAGTGAGTGAGTCATCACTACATTGGTTTCTATTAAAATTGGTAGTTAAAAAGAGTTTGGTGTCTCCCCACTCTCTCTCTTTCTTGCTTTATTTCTCAACAGGTGATCTCTGCAAACTCCAGCTCCCATTTGCTTTCTGCCATGAGTGGAAGCAGTGTGAAGACCTCATCAGACACCCAATCTTGAACTTTTTCAGACCTCAGAATTATCACCCAAATAAATGTCCCTTTTTAAAAATACATTACTCACTTTTAGGTATTTCTTTTGTAACAACACAAAATGGACTAAGACACTCTTATACTTAGTACAATCATATGGTCACAACCGGCTACAAAAGAAGCTGAAAATGTGGTCTTTCAGTGAAGTGCATGTCCATCCCAAATAAAATCAGGGTTTTGTTACTAAAAAGGAAGAGAAGAACAAATGTTGATACTGTCAGTCAAGTATCAGTCTTTGACATAGAAATTCATTACTGTACCTATGGAATATATTAATAGCCATATCAGGTTGGTAAATTGGAAGATTTATGTTGAGAAGTTGTAAACAGAAATGCATGGAGTTCACCTGGTAGCAGCCATTAGATGCCAAGCTAAGGAGGCATAAACCTAGTCTTCTTTTTCATAGATATGGTAGTAGGAGCTGAGGGTATGTTTCTTTGCCTGAAGGAAAAGAGTAACAGCATTGGTCCCACCAGTAGTCTTCTGAGCTTTCTATGACTTCTCAAAGGTAAAAGACATAGAGGGACACAAAATGGCTTGATATGAACTGTAAGGTGTTCAGGGCTATGACCAGGGAGGCTTTCAAGAGGACTGTATGCTATGAGGTTTCCATGATAGGGTAGAAACACATCCCACCTCACTCCATTATGTTATACACAATAAACATCTCCAACTAATACCAGCAATCTGCCAATAAACCGAAGTTGGGCTTAAACATCCCTCATAATATAGTGTCTAGGGGGATGCTAAATATTGATTAGCAATTTGAGATGTACTAGCCATCCCGGACGTAGTGAAAACCTATGTGCTGCAGCTTAAGTGAGTCTTGAGTTTAGGTCCTCCTTCCTCTGTTAGAATTGCCAGTTGTCTTGTGGCTACTTAAGTTGTCTGTGTCTCGTTTGTTTTGTTGTTAAAATTACAGCACTGATTTTTATCATTGCTAGGTGTAAGGAGTAAAGGAGTGAACATACGTGATGTTCCTAGTAAACAGAAGTACTTATTAGTAATTCCTGACCTTCTCCTTTTCCAGCTTTCTTTTTTTCTTTCTTTCCCACCCCCTTTCTTTAACTTGCCTCACTGTAATCTCACAAAACATTATTGCTATAGTCTATACTTCACCTCACAGATTCAAAGCCTTTAAGCTTCCTGACTTTAAGAAAATATAAAAGTGCTGGAAACACCATTGTACATCCTCATGCTATCCAAAACAAGGGAAAACATTACTAGAGAAGATATTAAAAGGATCTTTGAACACCTTGGGAAAATACTGACTCAAATATTTATGCAAAATCTTGTAACATTAGTTATATAAACAAATTTAAAACAACTTTCATTAGAGATAATAAATATTGCAATTTCAATTCTGTTAACTTTAGGGATATTGTTTTCCACATATAAAAGATTTTGAAGTCTCTAAAAGAATTTCAGTAATCGAGTTTTTGTTTTGTGCCCTTTGGGGGTCTATTCTAAATCTGATAGGTAGGTTATTTTTTGACTTCATTAATATTTCCTCATTAATCATTTGAAAAGATTTAACGGTTCCAGAGGGGAAATGATCTTTTATTTTTTTCTTAGTCTTATTTACTATTCAAACAACCATTTGTTTGATTTTAGTTTTATTCGGTGATTCCAAATTGGTCAATAAAATGCTAATGATTACCAACATACTATATTTCTCACTTGGGGATCATCATTTAATTCTAGCAAATGCCAGTTGGATACTTGTTAAAACAGCAGGAACTAATTCATATATTCGAGCTAAATAAATAACGTTTGATTGCACATTTGTTCCACTCAGCTCTGATAACTGGTACTGTTAGAGAGGTGCTTCATACACACTACCTTGAAAATGCCTGATAATCAGGTTACACTGATAAAACTAATATGTCAAAATGGTCTTTAGTGCCTAACTAGCCCATGTTTATGTCCACTGTTAATGGACTTCAGACCTTAAAATTCACATTCTGAAATTCTAGGGCAGCTCTATAAGGCCCAGTAAGGCTTCCATAATAGGGACCTTCAGGAACTTATCAGCAACTCAGTCTTCCCCAAAGGGTCTCCTGTGTGCATAAACTCACTCCCACCCACTCTCAATTCAAAAAGACTTCTAGGATGAAAGATAATCTTAAAACTTTACAACATGATTTCAATTGCTTTAACATAAAGGTGAATTGAAAGAAATAGTGTTCAGTTTGAAACAGAATTCCAAAGAGCCTGTACTTCGAAACATTTTTGGATTTCACGGGGAAATCTACACTTTCATAAATTCAACTTTGAATCGGTTGGTGGTAAAACATTCCTCAGTGTTTACTTTTGGGAAAGACAACCACCATATCATTTGCGAAAAACTCATGCAACTAGCATCCCAATGTAGTCTTCCTGCCTTCTGTTTACATAAGATCAACAAATATGCATGCGTTTACCCAACTAGGGCCTTATTTTGTAGCTTCACTTTACAATGGTTAAGAAAGTATATAAAACCAAAAGTTCACTTGCTTATCTTGATGTTTTATCAAATTTCACACACACAAAAAATTATATAAGTGTGTTTTTTATTTGTAAAAGTTGGCGTAATTCTACGAAAAGTAATCTGGATTGTAACAGAATAGATAATTTAAATAAATGCAAAAGTGAGATGTCATAAACCTCTCATCCAGATTTGAAGAGAATACATTTTTTAAAAGGTGAGGATTTCCTATAAATCATTTTAAGATGTCCAATAAGGACATCCAGTGATTCTCTAGTTGGTGATTACTTTTTATTCTTTATACTTGCCAAGTGACACTTTTTACAGGAGTGATTCTCTCCTTCTGCAGTGTCACTAATATTCACATAGAGCATTTTTAAAATAGGTTCTTTAATATAATTCACATTTAACAACTCTTCTCCCTAAAGAGTCTGCATATTTGTTAGCAATCAGTTTCTAATGTCGAAGTGAAAAAAGCTGTAGAAGAGTAAGCATACAAATCTTTACATAGGACTCCTCTTGATATAGTAGGAAGTAGACATGAAGATTTTAAAGTTGCAATATATGCACTAAAAATGGCTCTCATATTCCCTTCTTATAAATCTGAATTTTCTACTGGTATAGTATTTGATTAATGTTCCGACTGTAGTTTTAAATTCCAAAGCACCAATGTCGGAAATGTTATCACATTCATATACTTACATGCAGAATGATTACCCTCATCTGGGGTGACTGGCCAGGCCATATTGATGACACTATGCAAATTCCCAGTTGGTGGCCAATTAATATTCAGTTACTACTAATTAGTCAATGATCTGTTAAGTTATTCAAATATGAAATGGTTTGCTTAATATGTATTTGTGTACAGAATAATTATGACTTTTTTCTTTCAGATAATTTGAGTGAGAAAACATTGAACTAGCTTTACTTTACACTTAAAAAAACAGGGATGATCCTAAAACAGTTGCATCAGAAGCTATTAAAGTTTTCAAATGGAAAAAAAAATTGAGTACAAACAATATTGAAGCATATAAGAGGGATGGGGAGCAGATAAGAGGGATTGAGGACAAACAATACTAAAGCATATAAGAGGGGAAAGGAGTAAACTGAAAAGGCTAAAATGTGAGAAGTGAGTGTTAAAAAGATGACAGATAACAGGCTAACAATGCATATTGAACATATATCATTTGCTGAACACCATTTTTGACCCATGTTCAATAGTAAGTGATTTACCATTTCAAATAGACATGCCAAAAGATAGTCATTTATACCTCTGCATTTTATTTGTTATTCTGTGGGTTTGAGAAGAAATGAAAACAACACTTCTGGCTGGGCAAGGTGGCTCACACCAGTAATCCCAGCACTTTGGGATGCCAAGGTGAACAGATAACCTTTGCCCGGGAGTTCAAGACTGGCATGGACAACATGGAAAAACCCCATCTCTACTAAAAATACAAAAAAAATTATCCCAGTGTGGTCATGCATACCTGTAGTTCCAACTACTTTGGGGGCTGCGGTGGGAGGATCACCTGAGCCAGGCAGGCAGAGGCTGCGGTGAGCCTAGGTTCTGCCATTGCACTCCAGCCTAGGCAACAGAGTAAGACCCTGTTCGCCCAGTGCTCCCTCCTCCCCCCAAAAAAGAAAGTAACATTGCTTATCACTGGAATCTTCAGAAAACAAAGAGTTAAAAGAAAATGTTGTCCTAGTGCTTTGTATTTGTGCAGCCCAAATAAGGACTCCAAGGCTGCAGTATAAACCATACATTATCTATTTGTGTACTCACTGTGAGCTGAAAAATCATAGGATTCTAAATAGCTGCCATTAGTTTAGTGCCTTCTTTTTGAAGAGTCAGTCTGTAGTGCATTACAAATATTAACAATTCTAGAACCTAATTATAAGTAACTGTTTTATATAACTAATGACTCTCAGATTCAGAGAATTAAGTAAATTTTCTAAGCTCCCGTGGATCACTTAGTTGTAGTTCATAACTTTTTATCTTTTTATCTCCCGTTCCATAAAATACTTTATGTAAATTTTAAAATCAAGTTCACATAAGACAATATATAAGAGGTTAAAGTCACCTGGGCAAAGACAAAACCAGATAGTGCTAATTTAGATCCTAAAGAAAATTAAAAAAAAAAAAATTACAAAATATTGACATAATTACAGAGATACAATAGAGCAGGCATCAAAGCTGCTTTGCGAATAGTTTTCAGTTTTTAAAATTTTTTCTTTAATTCTTTAAAAATATGAAATGTTTACTATGTGCCAGGCATTGACCAGGCCCTGAGTATTTAGTGGTGAAAAAGTGAAATGGGTAGAGTTCCCACATATATGGAGCTTACAAACATGAAACAGATATATATGTAAATAACTACATAATGACAGAACAGTGTATGTTAGGAAGATAAGGAGAGTGCAAAAATGATAATAATGATGTAAGAGCAATTATAGAATGAAAACTTTGATAAAAATAATTGAAAATAGGATTTTTAGATGACCACTCTATTATAGTCTATTCTCATAATGTTAATAATCACATACTGGAGATTAAGTAATTATAAAGGAAAGAGGTTTAATTGACTTACAGTTTGGCATGGCTGAGGAGGCCGCAGTAAACTAACTTACACTCATGGTGGAAGGGGAAGCAAACGCATCCTTCTTCACATGATGGCAGGAAGGAGAAGTACAGAGCAAAGTGTGTGTGGGGGGATCCCTTTATAAAACTGTGAGATCTTGTGAGAACTCACTCACTATCACGAGAACAGCATGGAAGTAACTGCCCCCTTAATTAAATTACCTCCCACTGGGTCTCTCCTAGGATACATGGGAATTATGGGAACTAGAGTTCAAGAGAACATTTGTGTGGGTACACAACCAAACCATGTCATCTACCCTGGGCCACTACCACATCTCATATTCTCACATTCCACAACACAATCATGCCTTCCCAAGAGTCCCCCTAAATCTGGATGTCCAGACTTCTCTTCTTTCTCTGTCTCTCTTCCTTTCCTCCTCCTTATACTTTATTACCTATTCCCCAAATCAGAAAGAGGCAGATCTTTCAGGTTACTCTCCCTTTCTCAAGATCTCCCGCCACCAGTAAGTAGCACCTGTTGCCACAATAGAAAGAGAACTTTTTTTTTTTTTTTTTTTTTTTTGAGATGGAGTCTCGGAGTCTCGCTCTGTCAACCAGGCTGGTGTGCAGCCGCCGGATCTCAGCTCACTGCAAGCTCCGCCTCCCGGGTTTACGTCATTCTCCAGCCTCAGCCTCCCGAGTAGCTGGGGCTACAGGCACCCGCCACTTCGTCCTGCTAGTTTTTTGTATTTTTTAGTAGAGACGGGGTTTCACCGTGTTAGCCAGGATGGTCTCGATCTCCTGACCTCGTGATCCGCCCGTCTCGGCCTCCCAAAGTGCTGGGATTACAGGCTTGAGTTGCCGCACCCCCGGCCAAGAGAACTTTTTTCAACAAGAAACTGTAAAATAAGTCCTAAACCTTTACCTTTTGTAAATATAAAGGTGAAAATAAAGTAATAGGGATTATTTTATCTCAGTAAAATTCACTACCACACAATTGCTTGCTGCAAAATCTCACCTATGAAGACTGGAAGTGAAATATATTTTCTATATTTCTCACTGTCTTCCTTCAGCAACAAATTCTAATCTACACAGCAAGTGTGCTTAGATCCTGAAGCATGGTCCTTCCAGATGATAGATCAACGGTCACATAATCAGAAAGACAAAAAAGAAATGTTCTGTAACAATTTTTAAATTATTACATTAAGTTTGCATAATTTGTAAAGCTTGTCTTACGTAAAGATGAAAGTAGTTTGCCCTATAATGTGAGCAGTAGAAATAGTGAGAAATACAAGAGCAAAATGGACAGAAATATAGTAATAGATATTATTTAATGTAACCCTAATTCTTTGAAAGTTACATATATTTTAGCTATTTATAAATTATTTGAATTGAAATTTGCCATATCAGGAAAAACAAGCATCCTTCTATCACTAAAACACTTAAGGAATATTTCTTACATTTTTTAGGAGCTTTGGAAAGACTGTGTTCAATGTTATTCTTCTGATTTTATTTTTTTAAATGTATAATATTAGATAATAGACTCTTCCGTGGCTGCCAAAAATAAAAGAAATCGTCAACTTTCCTGTCTCAATTATAATTAAGTACCAATGTTTTTGTTTACACTATTCTATTTGTGATCATGTTTCCCCATTGCTGTTTTTGTGGATCACAGTATCAAAAATACTTTTTGATTTGCATGTAAATTTTATCTGATCATCATCAGATAAAGACATACTGTTTTCTATCACTTAATGACCCACTTAATGACACTCACCAGGAAACTAATAGAATGCTAATGTTAAACTAACTAACATAAAGCTAGGTGGAACAAGTGGAAGCCTTACCCATGTAATGACCCAAATTTTAAGACAGAAATTATACTTGTTTATTTATATACATATATATATATATTCAGATGGATTCTATAGGATACCAAACACATAAATTGAAAGGGTAACATTTCATATTAAGTTACACTCAACAAGTGTTTATTGAGCACTTATATGTGAGGTATTTTTCTAAACATTTGAACTAACAGCAATGAGCAAATCCAACTAAAGCCCTACTTTCATGGGGCTTCTCATCCAGTTGAGGAGACATAGCATAAGCAAAATAAGTTAGCAAATTATTTTTGTATTATAAAATAATAAATGGTTTGCATGGGGAAAAAAAAAAAAAAGTAGAAGGGAAGGTGGATCAGGAACTCTAGGCAAGAATGTTACCTTAATTAGGAAGTGCCACCGGAACAAAAAAATTAAAGGTGGTTATAGAGCAAGTCTGTGAGTATCTAAAGGAAAAACCGGCCGGGCGCTGTGGCTCAAGCCTGTAATCCCAGCACTTTGGGAGGCTGAGACGGGCGGATCACAAGGTCAGGAGATCGAGACCATCCTGGCTAACACGGTGAAACCCCGTCTCTACTAAAAAATACAAAAAAAAAAAACTAGCCGGGCGAGGTGGCGGGCGCCTGTGGTCCCAGCTACTCCGGAGGCTGAGGCGGGAGAATGGCGTAAACCCGGGAGGCGGAGCTTGCAGTGAGCTGAGATCCGGCCACTGCACTCCAGCCTGGGCGACAGAGCCAGACTCAGTCTCAAAAAAAAAAAAAGAAAAACCTTCCAGGAAGATAGAGAAGCAAGTGCAAAAGCCCTGAGGGAGTGTGCGTGAAAGAAGCACACTCCGGATTAAATAGAGCCCTGTGCCTTGGAGCAGGGAGTCTCACTGCAAAGCTGGTCTGCTCTGCTACTGTCTGACATATGCAGAGATGAGTGTACTTTAATAAAAATATTTTTTTTTCCCAGAAATGGGTAAAGCTTCCACTTGTTCCACCTAGCTTTCTGTTCAAAGATTATTGGACGTTATCTATGCAGCAGGCATTCTATTAGTCTCCTGGTGAGTGAATAATACATAATTTTGGCCTTAAAGTGTAGTTACTCTCAAATTTCAATTGATGAGAAACACCTGGGAAGTTTGCTAAGCATATATACTACTGAGTCCCATCCTAGAGTCACTAATTCAGAAGTTATCGAGTGGAACAGGAGTCTTCATTTTAATAGACACTTTAGTTCATTTTGATTAGTCTATGGGCTACAGTTTAAAAATCACTTATCCAGATGGTATGTTGTATCTTCAAAACAGTATCAGGTTATACATCCTCAGAATTTTATATTAAGAATATATAATTATAATTAAAGACCCATTTGCATCTTTATTAGTTTAATGAGTCTTTCCAACTAGATCAAGTAAAACTGATAAAATTTACACCTGATAGATACTTCTTCGTGGGCAGGAAGCAAGGTGATTTGCTAAGAGTGAGAAGACAGAAGTGGAAGGCTGGGAGATTAAAATTTAGGAAATGGATGTGGCATAGAAGTCAATGATTCAAGGAGAAAAATCATAGTAAAATAACCTTCTTGAACTAACCATATGTGCTAAGTGGCTTTCGCATAAGTTTCACAGAAAATCCTTTCACATCTCACAAGGAAATGTGAGCAGCCAATTAATGAGTAACCAAAATTTTAGACAAGATAGTAACTCATCCTTCGTTATCAAGGTAGAAAATATAAAAGACCGTAGAGGTGAACCTCAAACCCAAATCCATCTGCTTCCAAATCCATGTTATATCAATTGTACCTTAAAAATTTTCAAATAAAAAGAGTGACCACAGCTATAGAACAAAGATTTTTACATTACATGTAAAAAAACATGGTTTCTCAATTTTTTCACATGTCGATCTTTGTCCCACTCTTTTCCAATTCTATTTTTACATGAAAAATAATCAGTTCCTTAAAGACATATTTCATATGTGCTTACATACACTAATATGCAAGACCAATTCTGAAGCAGTTTGGGCTACTCCAGCTGTCTCTAATTCTCCATATAGATAAACTTCTAGATCTTTAACACAATTGGTACTCGTTAATGGTGTGCCCTTGGGCAAGGTACTGAAACATTGTTTGCCTTATTTTCCCCACCTGTAAAATTAGGATAAAAATGGCACTAACCAATTGTGAATAGTGCCGCAATAAACATACGTGAGCATGTGTCTTTATAATAGAAGGATTTGTAACACTTGGAGTATATACCCAGTAATGGAATTGCTGGGTCAAATGATATTTCTAGTTCTATAATGATATTTCTAGTTTCAACCAACCCAAATGCCCATCAATGATAGACTGGATAAAGAAAATGTGACACATATGCACCATGGAACACTATGCAGCCATAAAAACGGATGAGTTCATATCCTTTGAAGGGACATGGATGAAGCTGGAAACCATCATCCTCAGCAAACTAACACAAGAACAGAAAACCAAACACCGCATGTTCTCACTCATAAGTGGTCATTGAACAAAGAGAGCACATGGACACAGGGAGGGAAATGTCACACACCAGGGCCTGTTGGACTTGTGTGTGTGGGCGGAGTGGGGGTTGCAGCAAGGGGAGGGAGAGCTTTAGAAGAAATACCTAATGTAGGTGATGGGTTGATGGGTGCAGCAAACCACCATGGCATGTGTATATACCTAAGTAGCAAAACTGGACGTTCTGCACATGTACCCCAGAATTTAAAGTATAATTTTAAAAAAAGAAAGAAAAAAATGGCAAAATGGCACTAACCTGAAAAAGGAGTTCTGCATCTATGTATACACACACATATATGTAACCTAATTAAAGTTGTTCATGGTACATGGTAAATCTTATGTAAGGTATTAATTTTAGCTATCATTATCATCATCATTATCACCATCACCATCATCATCATTTGTAGTTTATTGTTACATTGTATTGACTCCTCAGCATCTGTGTTCCATCTTTTTTTCCAAGTTATATTGCTTTAAGTAAAAATTTACCTGTTTCCTAATTTAAAAAATGAATTAAAAATAAAACATGTATATCGTGTTCATGCTCTTACAGAAAAAAACAAGTTCTCAATACTTTTCACACTGAAATGAAAATCTACATGTCTAATTCAATATGTAAATATTATTGTTTTTATAATAACTTTTTATGGAATGTAAAGTATAACCCAAGGAATTGAGTGGGTTTCCTATCTTATTTTCTTTTTTGATAATTTACAATAAAGCCTTTTTTTAATTGGCCTTGGAAATTTTTATAAAGATGTCATTTTACATTTAAACCTGAATGCAACAAAAAGCCTCCTCTTGCAGGAAGCACAGAAAAAAACAATTTCTTAGAGGCAGCTTCTAAGGCCATCCAATTTCTTTTAATTCAAGGTATTCATCATGCCAGAGCATCATACTTTGAGGTCTTCCTCTATTGGGTCTAACATTCCCCTGTCTGAAACTTCCCTAAAAGTTTTACATACTAAACGTTGAGTTGAAGGCTATGGAGAGAGAAGAAATCAAGTTTGTAACTGAGTGGCAAAGGATCTCATAAACCAGTCTCTCATTCCTGAGAAAAGCTCAGTCCAGTTAAGCAGTTGTGTCTCATTTTAGGAGATCTCATCAGAATCCAGCCTCTGTATGGTACAGGCAAAGAAGTCTTTAATAAGAGACATTTCAATGGAAATAGAATAAAACAAAGGTTAATGCTTGGAGCAGCCCATAAGGTAGATTCTCTAGAGTTTAGAGGGCAGTCAACCAAGAAGATTCCAAGATTTGTGTTTGAAGTATCTTCAGTTGGAACAGAAAGATGTAAAGGCAATCTAACAGATTTTCCTGGGTTGCAGTTTAAATGTAAGATGATTTCTCTGAGACCTATTTATCAAGGCAGCCATTTTTAGCTTGTAGAGCTTTACGAAAGCACAGTTTTAACTTTTAGTGATTCCAGGTCAGAGGACGGAAGAAAGATTTAAAATGTTAATTTGGAGACTCACTGTCAGATATTGGGAGAAACTAAACATTCAGGATTCTGTCCAGATTGTAGGTAAATAATAAAAATGTGAAAACAATGGGCAGGGCTAGACTCTAATAATAGGTACACCATAGCTTTCCTCTGAAACATAATTTTTCCCTCTCCTGTCCCCCCATTTTTATCAAAAATAATCACAATAAGTCCAATTAATTGCAAAGTAAGTTTAGTCTCATTAACTTGGCCTGGTTTTCTGCATAAATTGCAGCAAGAATAGAGATTGTTCATATAGGCTTATTACCAGTAAAAGATGTTTAAGTTATTGGTGGCAAATCTGTATGGGTCTGTAGCAACCTCAGTTCTTGCCTTCTCAGAAGAAAGAATCTGACTGAGGAGCGTAAGGCGGTGAAAGAGACCAAGGCAACTTTTAGAGCAGGACTGCAGTTTATTTTAAAGACTTTAGGCCAGCCCAGTGGCTCACGCCTGTAATCCAAGCATTTTGGGAGGCCGAGGCAGGCAGATCTTCTGTGGACAGGAGTTCAAGACCAGCCTGGCCAACGTGGTGAAACACAGTCTCTACTAAAAATACAAAAATTAGCTGGGAGTAATGGTGGACACCTGTAATCCCACTTACTCGGGATGCTGAGGCAGGAGAATCGCTTGAACCTGGGAGGCAGAGGTTTCAGTGAGCTGAGATTATGCCATTGCACTCCAGCCTGGACACTAAAGCCAAATTCCGCCTCAAAAAAAAAAAAAAAAAAAAAAAAAAAACTTTAAAACAGGGAGGAAAGTACACTTGGAAGAGAGCCAAGTGGGAACTGAAGTCAAGTGCAATGTTTAACTTTGATTCTAGCACTTCATCAGGCTGGCTGGCCACTTTCCCATGATGCTTCCTTTAGGGTGGGCTGCCTATAAGTGCAGTGTCCTCCTTACCCTTGGAAAGTGAGCATGTGCAGTGTGTTTAGGAAGTTGTATACATGCCCATCTGAGGCTTTCTTCCCTTTTCCATCAGAGTGTCCTCCAGAAGGTCGTACTCAGCCATTTTGCCTTTTAATGCACATGCCTGGGAAGTTGCTTCTCCCTGGTGCTTGCATTCAATTAATACTTAGTGCAATAGGTGTGGACCATCAGAAAATGCCCTTTCCCTAGCACCAACTGCCAGTTTATCACTTTTAGAGAGGCAATGCGATAATTGCTGGACCATCATCTGACATTCCTAGTGGGTCGGAGGAGAGCCCTCTCCTGCCCCGCTCGTGACTATCTAACTACCTGTAATAGGCTCTTTTTAAGTTGCCGATGTTGGAACTTTAAGTAAGGGACCTCAGAATACACATTTTAAATAATCTCTTTAGGCTAGGAAACCAAGCTAACGTCTTACCATCAAACTTTACTTGTAGAAACTAGGTGAATCCTTCTCTCTTTTAGGCTCACAAAGTATTTTGAGGTCCCAAGGCAGGTCAGGAAGTCACATTCTTGAATCTCCATAAGGTCAGGAACCTTGTATTGAAGGTACCAGCTCAGCTTCTTCAAGGGGCTTTTATTGGTTTCATAAATCCAACCTCAGTTTTTTAAAGTCATCTGCCCATATCTGAAGAATTGACATTCTAGTGAAAGCTTTGGTAATATAAACTGTTTCCAGCTATCTCCTGTTAGAACATATTTTTGTTGAACTTACGTGGGCAAGTATATTGTCAGAAAGTTAACGATACTCATGGATATTTTCTGAATTACAGAGGGATCAAGAAGGGAGAAAAGGTAAATGCTTCAATGCTGCTCAAAAAAAGTATATTTTACCGAATTGCTGTAAGCTATAGATAGCTTAAAAACAAACGTAAAAAATACCTTTAATCTAGCAAACAAAAAGAAACAACAACGTTTCAAACAAAAAGCATAATAATAATAGTAACTCATCAATTTAGTTCCAAATAGTTAATTTTTGTTCTCCTTGATGTTGGATTAGCAAGTTTATGAATCCAGTATTTTTTTTTCTTTTAAGAGTTCTGGAAATTATTGAAGTTATCAGAAACCTATACTTGTCACAGTTATTCTCATTCTTTTCATATACGTCATTGAGATACAGTATTATAGGATTATAATTGCTTGCAAAGAACTGTCATAAAAAGCATTCAACAAAGTAATGTGCTATACACAGCAAGAGTTAAAATGGCCATGATTAAAAATCTGATGGGAGTTTATTGCTATTTCTATGGCATAAAACAATTTAATATATAGTTGCCCCTTGAACAGGAGAAGTTTGAACTGAAAGGATTCACTTATATACAGATTTTTTCCATAAATATGTTGAAAAAATTTTGGAAATCTGCAACCGTTTCAAAAAAAACTTGGTGACAAACTGTGTAGCCTAGAAATAATTAAAAAAAAAGAATGTAAGTAATGAAAGTAGATAATACATCTAGATACTATAAAATATATATAAATTAATTATAAAATGGTAAAATTTAACAACGCTTATATACATAGGCACAGACTGTACATGGCACTATTTGCAGTAGAGAAAAATGTAAACAAACATAAAGATGAAGTAGTAAATCATAACTGCATAAAATCAATTATAGCACATACTGTACTACTGTAAGCATTTCATAACCACCACCTATTGCTATTGTAGTGAGCTCATGTTGTGAATATCTGCTTAAAATGCTATGTAATGCTAATCATCTTTGCATGAGTAGTACATTGTGACAGTAAATTGTGTATCAAAGTAAAAAGTTATGTCTACTGGTTATTGTATATTTTTCCTCCTGCTTAGTGCAATAACATAAACCTAAGTAACACCATGGGACTGAAACACAGTGCTAGTAGTAATGCTGGAAGTGTTCCCAAGAAGCACAGTCATGACATAATAAGAAAAAGTTTAAATTGCTTAATGTATATAATAGCTGGAAGTCTGTAGCTATGGTGTCCTGCCAATTCCAGATAAATAAATTCAGCATAGAGATCACTGTAAAAAAAAAGAAATTCATGAAATTGTAGGGGCAGCTATGCCAGCAGATGCAAAAACTTTGACTATTTTGTGAAATACCATTTTATGTCATATTGAAAACATAGCTTGTATGTTGATGCAGGATTCCTCTAAGTAAGTCATACTTATAAAACAAATACTTATAAAACTAAAACAAGTCATTATATGACAACCTAACCAAAAAGAAGGTAAATAATCTAAAGTTACATAATTTAATGCCAGCAAAGGATGGTTTGATAATTTCAAGTGTTAACTTGATATTACAAGTTAACACTAGAAGCAGCTTCTGTTGACCAGGAGACAGCAGATATGTTCCAGAAATAATTAAGAAAGTCATTGAGGAGAAAGAATATCTGCCCTAACAGATGTTTTATGCAGATGAAAGTGCCATATTCTGAATAGGAAAAAAAGCCAAAAAAGGACATTTATTATTAAGAAAGAGAAACAAGCACCAGGATTTAATGCAAGAAGGGATAGGCTAATTCTACTGTTTTGTGTATAAGCAGTTAGGTATATGATCAGGACTGTCCTTATCTATAAAGCTGCTAACTACTGAATCTCGAAGAAAATCACCAGCTGTCAATCTTTTCACTGTACAACATGAAGGCCTGGACAGCAAGAACATTTCTTTCTTTCCTTTTTTTTTTTTCTGGATTGGTTCTGTTAATGTTTGGCCCTGAAGTCAGGAAATACTCAGCCAATAAGGGACTTCCTTTTAAAGTTTACTTAATATTGGACAATGCCCCTGGGCTACTGGGAACCCCAGAAGTTTAATACTGAAGGTGCCAAAGTGGTGTATTTGCACCCAACATAACATTTCTAATTCAGCCTCTAGATCATAGGTCATTAGGACTATTAAGGCTCATTATTCAGGGTACTGCATGAAAAGGATTGTCAATACTATGGAAGAGAGATCTGATAGAGAGACCATCATGAAGTCCAGAAGGATTACACCTTTGAAGATGCCATCATTGATACAGAAAATGTCAAGAAATCCATTATGCCTGAAACAGTAAATTCCTTCTGGAGAAAACTGTGTGCAGATGTTGTGTATGACTTAATATAATTTCTGACAGTACCATTTAAAGAAACAAAAAAGTTGTTAAAAAATAAGTTAAAAAATAAAATTGTGGCCAAAAAAAAAAAAAAAAAAGGGTGAAGGGTGATGGCTGTTAAGATATAAATCTTGGAGAAATTCAAGAGCTAATAGGCACCATGCCAGAGAAATTAATAGAAGATTTAACGAAAATGAGTGCTGTCAAACCAATGCTAGGTGATAAGAAATAAGACATAGAAGAAGCAGTGCCAGAAAAGAAATGTACATTAGACATTCTGGCAGTGTGTTATGATTGAAGACTACATTTGACTTCTGTTATTACATGGACCTTTCTATGATATGGGAATGGAAACTAAAGCAAATGGTAGAAGAAAGGTTCATACCATATAGAAACATTTTTAGATAAATTATAAATTTTAAAAAACAGAATTTATGATGTATTTCCACAATGTTATGCTAAGTGTTCCTGCCTCTCTTGCCTTTGCTTCTACCACTTCTGCATTTTCTGTCTTGGCCCCATCCCTGAGACAGCAAAATCAACCTCTCTTCTTCCTCCTTTTCCTTAGCCTACTCAATATAAACACAGTGAGGATGAAAACCTTTATGATGATCCACTTCACTTAATGAATAGTAAATCTATTTTCTCTTTTTTATGATATTCTTAGCATTTCCTTTATTCTAGCTAATTTTATTTTCAAAATGCAATATACAGAATATGAATTGACTGATTATGTTATACAGTAAGCTATTAGTAGTTATTTTTTTTGAGGAGTCAAAAGGTTTATGTGAAATTTTGACTGGGCAAGGGGTTGGCACACCTAATTTCTGTGTTGTTCAAGGGTCAACTGTAATAACCAAAGATTATAAATGATAGTATTATGTCAAGACATACCATATTTCTAGGAATCTCATATAATTTTGGAACACATTAATAATGTATTCATACAACTATAACTCAGTTAAATATAATTTCTTATTTGACAATATTATATAATTTTAAGATACTAAATAAGCCAAGTAGTTTAATATATCTCTTTTGTATTTCCTGGGACCCTTCTGGAATGTCTAAAAGTTAGCTTAAGGTAACCTAATTCTGATTTTGGAAAATTTGTAAAAAAATAAAGGTTCAAAATCTTTTATCAAAAATAGGGTCACAGGTTATTACAAAATAGTATTCATTTAATCAATATCACTAATAACAGCATGAGGCACACAGAATCTCTTTCTTCTTTTTAAAAATATTTACACGAAACATAACAACTTTTTTATATCCTTTATTAATACTACATTAAAATCTGTGTAAAGGAGAACAGAAAATCCTAGTTTTATATCAGTGTATTTTATCTATTAAGGTTAACTTTTAAAAACTTATCATAAATTCATTTAGCTTTAATCAGTTTAACCAGATAAGATTTGCTTTTGCATTGTTTCCTCTTTGTAACTTTTTATATCAGTTTATTTTTATCTATAACATTCCTTTCTCCATATATTTATTCTGAAACAATCTTTAGACTAGACAAAGATATTTTGTCTCCATAAAAACACATATCTTCCATTCCTTTTTTATGTTTCCTCACCAAAAACACATCTTGCTTTTCCTGTATAGTTGGTATACAGAATTGTTTCCCTTATTTTTAGTAATTATAATTATGTATATTCACTAGAATTTTAACTCTTAGTAGACTCAATTTTTAGTGAAATCCTAGGAAGTAAGCAGTTTTTAACTGTGTCATATACTAACATTTTATGCATACACATTTTATAATTTAAAAAAATTCCTCATTTTTTTAAACGTAGAACAGGAAATATTTACTAACAAACTCAAATATATTATGTTTGTTTGCAGTATGAAACTGAAAGTAGAAAAACACAAACCTCATGTTGTGTAACTGATGTTTCAATATTTTATTTTATTTAGAAATTGTCCAGAAATTTTATAAATATCTATCAGTTAACTTAGCAAATCTGTAAAGGTATAGTTGTCAAAGAAATTTGAGAAACTTTTAAATTAAATATATTATAAATAGTCATCGTTATTTAAAAATTATGTGTAAGTACTTCCACTTAATATATTTAATTCATTTCTTCTTAGGTTAAATTCATGCTTTTATAAGTTTGATCTAAAACATCTTCTAGAGATAAAAGCTCTGTATCTGCATTAGATTTAATGTTGATAGACATGACTGTTTTAATTAAATCAATATTATTCTTATTTACCAAACATTACCAAAGTCACATGACCTTGAAAAGTATTTGTACTGATTTAATTTATGAATGTTCGTTTATTTTTAAGTACTATTTGGACAATATACAAACACATGAAAAAAGCAAGCATCCATGTAGACACAACATGCCAAATGCACATGTATACATGCACGTATAAAAATACAAACAGAAACAGAGATCTTTCAGCTTTTCAAAAACATTAGCCACGAGACAGGTACAAAAACTAACTAGTTCAAATAGTTGGATCTAAACTGTGCCGCTGTAAATGAAACAAGTTTAAGTTTATCTCTCAAATGGCTAAAGCCATCTACTGAGTTCTAGAAAAGACAGGGTAGGAAATTTATCTTTATATCTTGAAGGCACAGAGAAAGATTGCAAATTCTTCCAAGAGAAGTTTGGAGTGTGTAAGCTGGGTAAGACACAGAGTGAGATCTACAGCAGATGCTAAGGCAAAATAAAATCAAGAGAATTTATTACAGGATTTTACAAGGAAGTATACAAATGAGCCTAAAAGAATATTCAGAAGCCTGCACAAAATAACTGTCTGACAGAATGTCAGACACTTGAAGTTTCGTTTTGTTTTGTTTTGTTTTGTGTGTGTGCTCACCTAAGCATGCAAAGAGGATAAAAGTTGGAGTTTGCCCCCTACAAATAACCATTTACTGTAATTATTTCCAGTTACCTTTAAAGTTGCAACTGTTGCTAGTCTTTCATCAGTAACCATATACGCAAAGGTCGGGTGTTACCTCACAGTATAAAATAACCCTTGGCATCCCCAAAAGTCAAAGTGACCAGGGAGCTCAGTGCAAAAGAAAGCAGTTTCAAACTTTTGGGGATTCCAACCACAGCTCTTGTGACTTTGTGAGGAAGACAAGAACAACATAAAGGAAACAGTGGTGCACCTTCTTTGTTTCTCTAAGAATTTCAGGGGTGCTAGACGTCTCCTTTAGGTGTTTTTATAATGTTGCCAGAACTCTGATTTTTTCTCTTAGTCCATCAAAAGGAGAAGGTAGTAGCTTGAGGGGGAGCATTTCGAGAGAACTAGTTGCAAGATCAAAGGTGGCAAAAGGAGGGAAGGGCAGAAGTATATGGATGAGCAGGTCTTAGAGGAGTGATATAGGGGAGATCTTAAGCTCCCCCAAAAGGCCAGTGAAGTTCAGTAAGCAGGGATTTGAGAAAAGGGGTTCAGTAGACCAAGAAGTTCCTATGAGAACAATAGGATAAAAGAAAGAACAAGGAAGTTTGTAAATATGTAGTCTGAATCTTAGCTTTTATTAAGCTAACTTTTGACAACATAGCTCTCTTCAAAATTCTTTTTTTTCTTTTTCTCCAAAGCAGAGCAGTTCAGTTTTCAATGTCTAAACTTTTAACAATATCTGCACAATTACAGAGGCAAAATAGGGCAGGTCCTGCGGTTGATGAGAAGGTTGGGTGGTCTTTGAGTCACTTTTTAGAGGTACATCTAAAAGTTTCCATAGAGACACAATTTGCAATACAAAGACAGTTGCTGTTTATTCAGTTGTGAACTGGATTATGGCTTGAATAATATAAAGGACTGACACATTCACTGAAATGCATTATCTTCAACTTGCTCTTTAGTATTAGGAAGTGGATTATGTCAAAAATATAAAGAGGGTTCTAATGGCTAAATCTTGATCAATGTAAGCATCAAAATGAATATGATAATTAATTTCATATTAAAAGTAAAATAGCCTACCTGCCTATGCGGACACTAAATGAATATATGACAAGGATAATACAATGTAAAAGAAATTATGGTTACAATATCTGTTTTTACAATCATAGAAATAACTGATTCCAGAAAAAATTTAATGGATACTAAAACTAAACATATTTAATGGGAAATATAATATTTATAATCTCAATGTGTGTCAATTTATCAATTACAAGAAAAATAGAAAATTTTCAGTGGAGAAGTCTGGCAAACAAAATTTTACCAAATTACTTTGAGTTAACATTACCGAATCATAGGATAAACTGACATCATGTGTCTCCTGATGCGATGTACTGAAAATGACATAAAAATGACAATATTCCTAACAGAATGAATCACCTGTATTTAATCATGAGGCAACAATAATTTAAAAAAAGATAAATTCAATGTAATCACTGGTTAGTATTCTTAGGAAATACCAGCGTCATGAACGTCAAAAGGTGAAGAAATGAGAGTAAAGAGACATGAAGCCTATATTAGAAAAAAAAAAAAAAAAAAAAAAAAAAACTTGTAGATGACTTTATTGGGGGCAACTGGCAAAACTTGAATATGAATGGTATAATAAATAACAGTATTTTAAGCAATATTAAAGTTCTTACATTTTGTAATTACACTGTAAATAAAATAATGTCTTATATTTTAGGAAATACACATACTGTAATTTTAGCAATAAGCATTCATAATGTCTTCAATTCGCTCTAAAATTGTTCAGTGCAAAACATGTGTACACACACGCACACAGTTAATATGGCAAGGCTAAGAATTGGCGAATATGGGTGAAGAAAATAAGAAAGTTCATAGAATTTCTTCCAGCTTCTCTATTTTTATGCTTTTTAAAATTAAAAGTACAAAGAAGGATTGAAAGAGTAGGGGAGCGGGGAGTTCTTCATTCTTCCTGAACCTTACTCTGATGCATTTCACAAGAATGAGAATGGAAGCTATTAAACAAAAGGAAAATTCGACATTTTTCATCATGGCACCGTAATTGCCACACCTTCATCTCCCTTAGGAATTTATTTTAAATAAAATGTCATTCGTGTGTGTGTGTGTGTGTGTGTGTGTGTGTGTGTGTGTGTGTATACCTCATATTATATAACATCTGCAAACACTTTGTTATTTTATGAGCTCCGTTTTACTATTAATGTGGTAACAATTGCTTTAAAAATAAGAATGCATTAGAATTGCCCAGAGAGCTTACAAAAATGAAAATTCCTGGCCACAATCCCCCAAAATTCTGACTTAGGGAATACACTGTGGGCACAAGCATCTGTATCATTAACAAGCACTCCGGGTGATTCTGAAACAGATCATCAGCAACTTACCTGGTGAGATACACCGAAGCGCTTTTGAGCTTCCTCTCTAGGGAAGCCAGCTGAGTCTGACTTCCGTCTACGAGTAAGTGCACACCGTTAGAAGAAAGAAAGTTTCTCCTAAAAATCAGACAGAAATCATTTAAGAGCAGAAAGGGAAAATCTATTCAATCTTGTTCTTATTCTCTAGAATTGAACAGTTAATTTCTTCCACCCTCAATGAAACGTTTTGAATGTTTTCCTTCCTGACTCCTCAGCATCACCTTTCATGACCAGATAGAAATTAGGGTTTCAGTACGTGCCAGGTAAAAGAATTTATAGTCATTCTTTTTTAAGCAATTAAAAATCTAGAGAATCACAAATAATAAACATTGTGAATCTGACATGTTAAACTTACAGTTGTTGATGTTTTGTATTCCTTTTTCTTAAAGAAAAATAAATTCCAGTTCAAGTTTAAATCCCTACTGTTCTATACTGCAGGTTCGATTCCCATACCCCATTCAAATCACCAAGAAACAACCATTATTTGGAATGTAGTGTAATCCTTCTAGTTCATTTTTTTAGCCTTTATATATGCATATATGCTCATTGCCAGTACATAGCATTTTGAGACTTTTCTTTGTATTTACATAAAAAATATTACATGTTTCATTTTGGTATTTGATTTCATTCATCACCATGTTTTTAATCTATTCATTTGGATAAAGATAAATCTAGTTCAATAAACACACATTTAAGATATGTAGCTTAAAACAACATGCTAAGATAAATCTAGCATAAAACAATACATATTTATTATCTCACCATGTCTGTGGGTTAACAGTACAGACATAGCTAACCTGGCTGTTCAATTTGGGGTGTGACAGGTTGCAACCAAGGTGTCTGTTAGGGTTGTGGTCTCATTTGGAGCTTAGGTTTGATTCCATGCTAACTTAGTTGTTGGCAGAATTCAGTTCCTTGAAGTAGGGTTGAGGTTCACATTTCCCTTTCATGTGACCTTCTCCATTGGCAGTCAGTAACATAGCAGCTTGATTCTTCAAAACCAGCATGAGTGTCCTCAGGTATGTATGCAAGTAAGACTAAGTTTTATATACACATGCGGTCCTCTATTTGAAGGGTATAGTGGGAATACAAAAATTATGGTGCAAACTTAAACTAGGTGAAGCATCTTAACAATTGATGAAAAATTATAATTTTCCTTATGATTGTTCTGTGACCGTTAAAATTTTTTTTGTCAAAACTTTAAAAACTCTTACTCTACCTTGAAAAATATAGAAAAATTAAAAATGAAAACCTAAAATATATTTAAAATTGTAATTTCAAACTCTGGAAACATTAGGAATTAAAGTGCTTTTTTGTTGTTCAAAAATTAACTTACTAAGAGTAGATTGAATAGTGCTTGTCTTCCTCTTTTCATCACATTTAAATGAAATAAGCATATTGTCTATACCTTGGTGTAGTCTTGGTATACCAATTCAAGGACTTTCTATAGTCCTTTTAAAGTTGAAGTCAACTTCTAATGTTTTATGCTTTCCAAGTTAAATACTAGATGTATCCAAGAGTTCCTTTAATGTGAAGTGTTTTCCCACTATTACTTCCTCTGAACCTCTCTTTTTTTTATTTTTATTTTTTAATTACAATACTTTTCTCATTTATATCAATACATTTGCCTTCACTAAGTTCTTCAGGGTGCATGTCTATATTTTCTCGTTCATGGCCACTTAGAAACTCTATGTCTTTTTTCGTGGAAATTCTTAATGGGGTTTCCTTCCAAAACCGACTCCTCTCATCAGCATTTAGTGTTTCACAATCATTACATCAACCTTAACTAACCCTTGTGATATGGGTGCAAGTTTCACAGCTGCATCCTTGTTGGCTCCAACTGCTTCACCAGATAGACTAAAATTCATCAATTTATGCAATTTCTGAAACAAATAAACCAGTCTTTATTGGCAGTAAATTTACTTCTTCAGCCTCAGTAATTAGCTTTTTTTTTTTTTCAATGAGACAATAAACTTCAAAACTTTGCCAGACAAACTGATTGGGATTGTTTTTATTGTAATATTCAACCTAAAGGTGAAGGAAATATTCAACTCCTTATACAATTTTAATAGATGATGTTGAAATAACTTTGCCTTTTTAAAATATTCATTTTTTTTTCAGTATCATTTAAAAAAAATAGCTTCATGCAAATATTGGTCTTGTCCTATGTTTGCCTTGTCATCTCGATATTCAAATCTAATCTAATCCAATTTCACTCCCAATATTTTCACTTGTCATTTATTTGCTGTACTTTCATCTTTATTAGTCAAATCGCTCTATCAATTGTCTATTCCTGTAAAATGCTATGTTGCTTATCACCAGACAACAAGGAGACAACACAACTGTAGGCTTTTCTGTGTGTACATGAAACGACTGGATTATGTAATGTAATGAACACTTACCAACAGACTTTGACAGAAGTGACATGATTTGTCACTGACCATATATGCATCTGTTATTTACATAGTGATAGATAGTCTGAAAAGTTAGCAAAGTTTGTTTTTTGCAGTTATAGTTAAGATACTGTGGTAACTGAATTTGGATCATGTAGTTTGGGACTGGTATTATTTACCTAAACTATGGCAACTGAAATTTTTGCATAAGAATACTTTGCAAATCAAGGAATGACTGTATATCATAACCTAATCATACCAATGACATTCTATCATCTTGACCATATTCCATTGATTTTACAAAAGTCACAGGTACCACTCACACTCAAAGGGAGGGGATTATAAAGAACACAGCATCAGAGAGTGAAGATCACAGGGGCCATCTTAGAATTCTGCCTACCGGAAGCATTCATAATTTTATTAGATTCTGTCTAAATCTATAGCATTTGCACTCCTACCTGGAGTATATAAGGAATCTGTCTTTCCACATTTTTACTTGCACTTGCTTATTATCCGGTATTTATTTTTTGCCTATTTAATAGTTGAAAAGCACTGTCTTAGTTTCAACTTGCATTTTTAAAACTTTCATTGAAATCTAGCATTTTATACGCACTTAAAAATTAACTTCCTTCTAAAAAAGTTACATATACCCATGACTTGTTTTCTAATTGTTGATATTTTTCATTTTTATTCCTAGGAGAATATAGTTTCTATATTCTATATTCTGGACAGCCAATCTTATCATACTGTATACACTGAAAATGTATTCTCTTAGCCTGATGCTTATCTTTTATTTAATCATGTCTTTTATTTTATAGAGAATTTTTACTAGACTGTATCAGTGCTTCCCTTAATGCTTTTTAAAAAGTGCTCCTTGCAATCAACTAAACGTTTATTTCCCCCAGAAAAATCATATGTTGAAATACTAACAGCCAATGTGATGCCATTCAGAGGTTTAGCCTTTGGGAGATAATTAGGTCATGAGGATGGAGACTTCATTTATGAGATTAGTGCCCTTATCAAAGGGATGCTGCGGTCTTTCTCGCCCTCTTTACACCATGTGAGGATACAGGAGATACAACAGTACAGCAGTACTGCATATGAGGATACAAGACACAGCAGTCTGTGACCTGGAAAAGGATCCTCCCCAACACCTGACCATGTTGGCTCCCTGACTTCAGGCTTCCAGCCTCCAGAGCTGTGAGAAATAAATTTCTATTGCTTATAAGCCACCCAGTGTATGGTACTTTGTTAGAGCAGCTTGAACAAATTAAAATATTCCCCAAGCTCTAAACCAAATCTGTTAATATTTTTTCTTCATATAAAAGAACAAAAATATAGACTTAACAATTCATTGCTAAATCATAACAATTATAAATGTATTGCTACTACTAGTTTAGATTCTAAATATCCAAAGTTAAATTTTAACATTAAAAGCAGCTGTGAAACTAGGAAGCATTAAAATGTATCATTCTTTGCTATATCAACTGAATTCTCCAAAAAAAAAAAAAAAAAAAAAAAAGTATATTTTGACAACAACCCATTACGATAGGACATAGGTAGAAAATACCAAACACAATTTCAGATTTGGCTGAAAAAGAGCATGCTTGAGATAGGCCCACTTTAGCAATAGCTTGGAAAATTTACACCCAAGATTAAATAAGAAGTGCTACTGTTCATTTAAAAATTTCAAATACATCAGAATAGCAACATTGTTATAAAATTGCCTACCCTACAAGCCCCCAGTGTCACTCTGAAGTTTGTCCTAAACAGCTTTTCTGGAATATGAAGTCTGTTGTTCTTTTCTTCTTTTTTTTTCCAAGTAGGTTAATACAAAAGCACTTCAGTTAATGGGAAAGTCAAAGATTGAGTCTTTTCATCAAAATGTGAAATAGAAATGCTATAAAATTAAACAAAGAGATCTGCTTACTTGCACAGAGATAAATTAAAAACGCATCTTAAAAAACAGTCAGCTTTTGCTTATAGCTGGCTTTCATCTGAACTAATCTAACACACATGCACACACACACTATATATACACATATATGCACCCATTAAAATATAATTAGAAATAACTTTTAAAAAATGGTTTCCCAAGTGCCCATTATATAATTTTCAACAACCCCTTAATCTTATTAAGTTTTTGTTAAAAGTGTCATGCTAACTGGGTTGTGATTCTTTTTCATTTTTACTAAATTTTTCTGAAAAAAATCTCCTGTTTTTAAAATAAGCTTAACTTGTTTTCATGCGAAAGATACGCATACACTGGAGAATCTATTTCTGTTATCTATGTACTCCATATCAATATGCAAAGACAACCGTGTAATTCAGCAAGAACCTCCACAAATTTCTTTTTGACAAATCCAAAGTCCAGATATCTGATGATATAACTCAAAGCTGCAGAGTTCTGTAGTCCAGCCTTCTGCCTTGTGAATTGCAGTTTATTCCCTGTAGGCGATACATCAACCTCTGAAAACCTGAATGAAAATTCAAAAAGAAAAAAAATCTTCACACATATAGGCTTCTAAATCAATCTTCAAAGGTTTCAATGTATTTTAAAGTTTCAGCCTCTGAAATTATCTGCAGAATTTACTATCTTTTTAATTCTTTGTTATAAAAATGTTCAGTATAGAGTTCTCTATTTTCTTTTCTTGAACTATCCTTACGTTTTAATAAGTAAACTTTAATAACTAGCACTTATTTTTGAAATCTCATTAGATGGTAAAAAGTGTAGGTATAAGGTTTCTCTTCTAAGGTGTAGTCTTGCTGAAACTCTGAGAGCCGTAAATGTCTGTGGCATGAAGAATTACCACAGAATTATAGATATAGACAAGCTTATTGTGCTCTCCCTTCCAAATCCATTCCCCATTCTTCTCTATGCTGCTTTCTACCCCGGGGGTACCAATCTAAAGAGACTGAATAAAAGGGCTTCAGTGCCTTAAGACTTCCAATTGGGTTGAGCCAATGCAAATCCTAGCAGGAGGTCTAAAGGAAAGTAAATTGGATTCAGAGTATTTGTTTCCATGGCTTCCTTTTGACACTTGCCCAGAAGTCACTGCACCTGGCAAGGTGCCAGCTTGTACTCATTTTCCAGGTTCCTAAAACTGTTCTCCCGGTTTGAGGCTGAGGGATAGTAATAGCTTGGCAGTTACTATCTCCGTCTTGCTCCACAGTATTTTGTTGTTCCCATACCCTCACACTTTTGAAGTAAATTGCCTTTTTGTCAATGAACTTGTTTCAAATTATCCTTCTTTGAGTATGCCATACTTTTTTGGATTCCAATACACTTGCCATCACTTGAATCACTAATTCTGTAGACCAATGTTAAATATTTAACATGGATACACCCACATTTTTTTCTAATTCATTTAGTGGACACAAACAACATACAATTGTCTCATATCATTTGTGACATTTTCTACTGTCTAAAAGAGACCTTGACAGATTCAGATCGTGTATACCCTAACCAGTCACATGATCTGAAGGTGGTCATAATTCTTTCATGTGTATTGTAGAGTGTGAAAATATGGAGCATGCATTGGTGCTGAAGTACTAGGGACCAGAGGAAATATTTGAGTTGTGTCCAAAAGGAGCCACATGGATGGTCTACCCTATAAAAGAGCAATAGATATTCTATGAGGAGAGAAAAGATGGCTCTGAGACAAGAGAGATTTTCAGGATATTACAGGGCCCCTACTGGTGTAAAGTGTTCATGAGAGCTCTTTGAAGAAACAGGTGGCCTGAGAGGTGTAAATCACTGGATGAGAGATCTCTGTGGAGTATGGATACACTGCTGGAGAAATATCACCAAGGACTGCCTGGGATCTCATTGCTCTGAGAAAAGAGGTCAAGGAAAATTGGTATCAAGTGCCTTCTACAAGGAATGAGATCTACCAGATTGGATATGGTGGTGCAGACTTGGGAAGCAAGAAGAGATTCTATGTTAGGCCATACTCGTGTTGCCCTAAAGAAATACCTGAGACTGGCTAATTTATAAAGAAAAGAGGATTAATAATCTCACAGTTCTGCAGACAGTACAAGAAGTGTGGTGCCAGCATCTGCTTCTGGTGCAGGTCTTAGGGAGCTTACAATCATGGCAGAAAGCAAAACCAGAGCAGACACATCGTGTGGTGAGAGTGGGAGGAAGAGAGAGGCAGAGGAGGTGCCACATACTTCTAAACAACCAGATCTCACATGAATTCAGAGGAAAAAAAATCACTTATCAGGAAGGGGATAGTGCTAAACCATTCATGTGGGATCAGCCTCCACGATCTAATCATCTCCCATCAAGGCCTCTCCAACACTGGGGATTACATTTCAACAGATTTGGATTAGACAAGCATCCAAACTGCATCAGATGCCCACTCTTGAAGTTCAGTCCTCCACAGGCAACGGTCCAGGGTAGGCCAGGATAAGCCGATGGTCTTCCAACATTTTCCTATAAGCTTCATAATAGACTCCAATCTTGTCCTAAAATACCCTTTTGGTGTAGTGTGTTTCCTTGCAAGGGATCAGTGTTATGTACTGGTACCACTCTCAGATGTCCAAAAGTAAAGAACAGATTTAGGATTAAACAAAAATGAACTAAGACTTTATGAGATGAAAAAAAAAAAAAATGCCGGTTTTTCACACCTGTGTTAAAGAAGTAGCCCTTGTGGCAAATTGCCTTTGAGAAAAGCATCTCAATAAATCCTCTTGCTTTCTGAAGTTACTGAAGACAGAGACTCTGGGGTGAGGAGAAGCAAACACACATCCCTCATACAGTTTGTCAAACATACGGAGAAGACTCAGCTAGAAACAAAGCCCATTTCCCAGTCTCCATCCTTTGTGAATTCTGTTTCTATTATATGAATCGCTACAGAGCTGACTGACACAGACGGGATCAGATATAGCTTCCAGAGCAAAGTGCCTGCAAGGAACAGGGAACATGAACATCCTCCAGGTAGAGATCAGGAGGAAAACTCTCCCAAACAGGACCTCACAGATAAGTTTGAGTACCCTTCAAGGAAATGCGGGTTGGATTAGGAGAAAAGCCTTTGAGTCTTTAGTTGGTGGAGGGCTAGATACTGCTAGTAAATATCATGTGAATGTTCTTACTGACTTTTTAAAGAAGGAACATGGCCAGGCATGCTGGCTCATGCCTGTAATCCCAGCATTTTGGGAGGCTGAGGTGGGAGAGTCACTTGAGTCGAGGAGTTCAAGACTAGCTTGGAAAACACAGGAAGACTCTGTCTCTTCACAAAAATAATATATAAAAAAAAGAAACATATTATTATGCATCCCTTCATTGAATAGATATTAATATATTACATAAGTGAGCCAAGCACTGGTCTAGGCACTAAGGGTTTGGCACTATGCAATACAGACAGAGAAGAAAAAATTAAAATAAAAATCCTTGTCTTTATGGAACCTACATTCTAATCAGGAGAGAGAGACAACAAACAAGATCAATGACTTAGGAACATGGTAGATTTGAGTGGTGGTAAGTGCTAACGAGCAAATCAAACTGAGACTGGGTCTAAGAACATGTGAAGGCAAAAACTGTGTCAACAACTGCAAGAATAGGGTGCTAAGCATAGGGAAGACCAAGTGTGAAGATCCGGAAGAGCAGCTTTATGTTCCAGAAACAGCACAGAGGTCGGCACAGCTGCAGGGGAATGAACCAGATTGACCATAGCAGGAGAAGAGGTCAGAAGGCAAAGAGGACCTAGATCTTGGGAGACTTCTGGGAGACATTGGCTTCTATGTAGAGTGAGACAGAAAAGTTGGAGGCTGATGGCAAGGAAGTGACATGACTTGACATTAGTTTGACCACCATTCTGACTGCGGTGTTAAAAAAATGACTGAAGAAGAACAAGCTCTGAGCAGGAGACCAGTTAGGACCCACTGAAATAGCACAGCCAGAGACAACTGGGGCTTGGACAAGGTGCCAGCAAGGGAGGTGGGGAAGGCCAGTCAAATTCTGGCTGAGTTTTAGCTGTAGAGACTGCAGGTTGTGATGGCCAAACTGCTGGTACATTTCCTCCTGTGCCAGACGGGGTCTCTTTCACAATGTTCCACCCACATCAAAGCAGCTAATGTAGATTGGCTGAGGGCTGCAAATGTTCGCTGGTTAGGGATTAGGAACTTAACATGAAAAGAAACAGCATTTCAAAAGGGTAGAACTCTCTCAAGTGAAGGATTTGGTTTTATCAGATTTATATTTCCATAACATGTTAAGGGATGCACAAGAACAACAGCAATAACAACTACATCTTTCAAGAGAGATGGGGGCTGCTAATTGCAAGACTTTAGGTTTTCTGAGTGTGTCATGCTAGTTGAGAGTTAAGGCTAAAAAATAAGAATATCGGGCAAATTTTTCCAGTGGTGTGGCCACTTTATCCATAGCACTCAAAGGCAGAATGCCAAGGATCTGCAGATCTACAGGGCCTTCTAAAAATATGTCAGGCCTGAGAAAATCATCAGCTCCAAAACACAAAAAGAAAACTGCAAAGTGAAAATTAATAAATATTTAATTAAATTTTAATTAAATGCCTACAAATGCATAACCTATGTCAACTTCATTAATTGTTAAAATTTGAATTCATAAAAAAATGTCATGATGCATGAGAACAATTTTAGGTTATATTTTCTCACTTTGCAAGAATCCGTAAGTTATGATTAATGCAGTACAATCAGAGCCAAGTGTAATTTTATTATAAGTCACTTCAGCAAAACAATTTCAAAGGCAATATTATAACAATCCTTTAAAACTGTTTACTGCAAAAGTCATTTGGTGTGTTATTTGGGTGTTATATCTGAGAAAGGGGAGGCAAAGTGTCTGACTGAAGTCAGAGTGAATCTTCAGGGCAAATGGAGACATGACCCAGAGAGACTTTGTTTAATGTCTTCATTCCCCATGAAGTCTTCAGTGAGAAGTCTAATATCTTGTGGAGTTAAAACCTACCAAAATGCTGATCCTGTTTCAAGGTAGGATTGGAACAAGATCAGAGTCTGTCTAGGTAGGGAAAATTAAGTCTGGGTAGCTTTGAATTATATTAAATGTTGACTCTGACCATGCTTTAATTTAAACAAGCTAAAAACAATAAATGTAGAGATGACTGTTTTGGAAAAATATAAACTGAAGTTTTGGGTTACGTTTGCAAAATGTTTGGATTCATTATGTTCAAGAATGTTTGTGCTATGTTTATAATTTGTAGATTGTCTGACAGAAAAAAATAAAGCTTACTGCTTTAAAAATGAACACTAGTTACCCAGAATTTTTTTTTTCTGACCCTGACAAAGGAAAAGCTACAAACCACAGCAGCATGTACCACTTCCATAACAAGGCCAGGATGGAATATACTGACAGGAGTATTTCCACACTTAACAAGAAGGAAAAAAAAGAACTAAAAATAGCTTTTAAAAAAACTTTCAGCAATAAATTGTCATCTTATTAAAATGTAAGTTGCTGGGATGCTGTATGTATTAAATCATTGCAATAATAGGAAGATTTGCACCAAGATTTGCAGCCATTATGAGGCCATGACTAGAAAAGTTTCCATTATTCAAGTTTGATCACTTGAAATGCCAAACTTTTAACACCTCCCTTTGCTATTTTCCACTGAAAATGAACCTCCCTCCCAATCCAAAGAAAGTATAGGAAATGTAGTGAGGATATATCTTTTTTTATTATTATTATTCTTGTACTTTAAGTTCTAGGATACATGTGTAGAATGTGCAGGTTTATTACATAGTATACATGTGCCATTGTTTCTTGCTGCACCCATCAACCTGTCATCTACATTAGATATTTCTCCTAATGCTATCCCTCCCCTAGCCCCCCAGTTCCTGACAGGTCCCAGTGAAATATGTTCCTCTCCCTGTGTCCATGTGTTCTCATTGTTCAACTCCCAGTTATGAGTGAGAACGTGCAGTGTTTGGTTTTCTGTTCCTGGATTAGTTTGCGGAAAATGATGGTCCCCAGCTTAGTCCATGTCCCTGCAAAGGACACAAATTCATTTTTTGTGGCTGCATAGTATTCCTTGGTGTATATGTGCCACATTTTCTTTATGCAGTCTATCACTGATGGGCATTTGGGTTGGTTCCAAGTCTTTGATATTGTGAACAGTGCCACAATAAACATATGTGTGTATGTGTCTTTATAGTAGAATGATTTATAATCATTTGGGTGTATACCCAGTAATGGGATTGCTGGGTAAAATGGTATTTCTAGTTCTAGATCCTTGAGGAATCGCCACACTGTCTTCTACAATGGTTGAACTAATTTACACTCCCACCAACAGTGTAAAACCGTTCCTAATTCTCCACATCCTCTCCAGCATCTGTTGTTTCCTGACTTTTTAGTGATAACCATTCTAACTGGCATGAGGTGGTATCTCATTGTGGTTTTGATTTGCATTTCTCTAATGATCCAGTGATGATGAGCTTTTCTTCATATGTTTTTTGGCTGTGTAAATGTCTTCTTTGAGTCATGCCTGTTCCTATCCTTCGCCCACTTTTTCATGGGGTTGTTTTTTTCTTGTAAATTTGTTTAAGTTCCTTCTAGATTCTGGACATTACCCCTTTGTCAGATGGATAGATTGCAAAAATGTTCTCCCATTCTGTAGGTTGCCTGTTCACTCTGATGATAGTTTCTTTTGTTGTGCAGAAGCTCTTTAGTTTACTTAGATCCCATTTGTCAATTTTGGCTTTTGTTGCCTTTGCTTTTGGTGCTTTATTCATGAAGTCTTTGCCCATGCCTGTGTCCTGAATAGTATTGCCTAGGTTTATTTCTAGAGTTTTTTTTTTTTTGTTTGTTTTTTTATACTTTAAGTTCTAGGGTACATGTGGATAACGTGCAGGTTTGTTACATATGTATACCTGTGCCATGTTGACGTGCTGCGCCCATCAACTCATCAGCAACCATCAACTCGTCATTTACATCAGGTATAACTCCCAGAGCAATCCCTCCCTCCTCGCCCCTCCCCGTGATAGGCCCCGGTGTGTGATGTTCCCCTTCCCGAGTCCAAGTGATCTCATTGTTCAGTTCCCACCTATGAGTGAGAACATGTGGTGTTTGGTTTTCTGTTCTTGCAATAGTTTGCTGAGAATGATGGTTTCCAGCTGCATCCATGTCCCTACAAAGGACACAAACTCATCCTTTTTTATGGCTGCATAGTATTCCATGGTGTATATGTGCCACATTTTCTTAATCCACTCTGTCACTGATGGACATTTGGGTTGATTCCAAATCTTTGCTATTGTGAATAGTGCCACAATAAACATATGTGTGCATGTGTCTTTATAGCAGCATGATTTATAATCCTTTGGGTATATACCCAGTAATGGGATGGCTGGGTCATATGGTATTTCTATTTCTAGATCCTTAAGGAATCGCCATACTGTTTTCCATAATGGTTGAACTAGTTTACAATCCCACCAACAGTGTAAAAGTGTTCCTATTTCTCCACATCCTCTCCAGCATCTGTTATTTCCTGACTTTTTAATGATTGCCATTCTAACTGGTGTGAGATGGTATCTCATTGTGGTTTTGATTTGCATTTCTCTGATGGCAAGTGATGATGAGCATTTTTTCATGTGTCTGTTGCCTGTATGAATGTCTTCTTTTGAGAAATGTCTGTTCATATCCTTTGCCCACTTTTCGATGGGGTTGTTTGTTTTTTTCTTGTAAATTTGTTTGAGTTCTTCATAGGTTCTGGATATTAGCCCTTTGTCAGATGAGTAGATTGCAAAAATTTTCTCCCATTCTGTAGGTTGCCTGTTCACTCTGATGGTAGTTTCTTTTGCTGTGCAGAAGCTCTTTAGTTTAATTAGATCTCATTTGTCAATTTTGGCTTTTGTTGCCGTTGCTTTTGGTGTTTTAGACATGAAGTCCTTGCCCATACCTATGTCCTGAATGGTATTACCTAGGTTTTCCTCTAGGGTTTTTATGGTATTAGGTCTAACATTTAAGTCTCTAATCCATCTTGAATTAATTTTCGTATAAGGAGTAAGGAAAGGATCCAGTTTCAGCTTTCTGCTTATGGCTAGCCAATTTTCCCAGCACCATTTATTAAATAGGGAATCCTTTCCCCATTTCTTGTTTCTCTCAGGTTTGTCAAAGATCAGATGGCTATAGATGTGTGGTATTATTTCTGAGGACTCTGTTCTGTTCCATTGGTCTATATCTCTGTTTTGGTACCAGTACCATGCTGTTTTGGTTACTGTAGCCTTGTAGTATAGTTTGAAGTCAGGTAGCGTGATGCCTCCAGCTTTGTTCTTTTGACTTAGGATTGTCTTGGAGATGCGGGCTCTTTTTTGGTTCCATATGAACTTTAAAGCAGTTTTTTCCAATTCTGTGAAGAAACTCATTGGTAGCTTGATGGGGATGGCATTGAATCTATAAATTACCTTGGGCAGTATGGCCATTTTCACGATATTGATTCTTCCTATCCATGAGCATGGTATGTTCTTCCATTTGTTTGTGTCCTCTTTTATTTCACTGAGCAGTGGTTTGTAGTTCTCCTTGAAGAGGTCCTTTACATCCCTTGTAAGTTGGATTCCTAGGTATTTGATTCTCTTTGAAGCAATTGTGAATGGAAGTTCATTCATGATTTGGCTCTCTGTTTGTCTGTTACTGGTGTATAAGAATGCTTGTGATTTTTGGACATTGATTTTGTATCCTGAGACTTTGCTGAAGTTTCTTATCAGCTTAAGGAGATTTTGGGCTGAGACAATGGGGTTTTCTCAATAAACAATCATGTCATCTGCAAAGAGGGACAATTTGACTTCTTCTTTTCCTAACTGAATACCCTTGATTTCTTTCTCTTGCCTGATTGCCCTAGCCAGAACTTCCAACACTATGTTGAATAGGAGTGGTGAGAGAGGGCATCCCTGTCTTGTGCCAGTTTTCAAAGGGAATTTTTCCAGTTTTTGCCCATTCAGT